>NW_006256829.1:6531849-6926922 GCF_000478725.1 Eutrema salsugineum | reverse complement strand
TGTGTAACTGAGATTAATTCACAAACATACGAAAAATAAGGTTAATAGAAGCCTCACCTACATAAGTAAAGGTATTGAAGAGCATTACAGTAGAAAGCAAGGAATGTAAGGATCTGGAAGATTTATTTTGCAAGATTGTAATACAAAGAGCGGAAATTTAGAAGACGGATACCAAAAAAGCTGATTTCAACAATAAACATTTTCTTAAAAGTAATGGCAGCTCACCTTCAAGTTGTAAGCAATGCATAAACTAAAAATGAACGAATGGTAATAAAACAGAGGGTAAAACGAGTGGTGAAAGAAAATTAGAAGTGATAAATATGGGATCCATCAAAGCCATTCAACGAAAGCGAAAACGCAACAGATAGGCTAACAGGCTATCTAATTAATCAGAAGAATGGTTGTCCGGACATGAAATACAATGCAAAGCCAGTGAGAAGTTTCTAGCTGAACTTACGGTCTAATGACATATTTTGTTTTCCCTTCAGCATTATAGCCCAAAGGAGCCCTGTAAAAAGGAAAAGGAAACAGGTTAGATTTACCACTCTTGTTGAGAAATTTTCCCAAATTCTGGCAAATAACCCTTTGTTTTACTGTGAAGTGGTTCGAGTGAGACCCACAACATACCTTGTCAAGAGACAAGAAGCAACATGTAGACCCAAGTTGGCTGAGGGGTCAAATGAGAACCTAGATTTCAAAGGCGAAACAAGAAAACCAAAGTTAATCGCCATGACCTCCAACCATATTAATGGTAGTAAGTGTTTTGCCAATGTGTATTGTTTATGAAAAGTAAGTCAAGCAAATACCTGAACAACTTGGTGTTGTGGCTAACTGTAGCAGTGTCTTGAAGCTTGAACTCGAGCCATTTATCAGGGTTTAGAGCTGAAATCAGACAGAAAAATACAAAGAATTTTGAGTGAAGAGTAAGAAATACCAAAAGCTAAAAGTATATCGAAAACCACTCCTCTGTCCTCCGAAATTCAAAGGGAAAAGAAACAGTTTCAGATATGAAAGAGCCCGCCGCAAAAAAAATAAAACATCAGAAATCTGAGCATAGTGGTAGGCTAGTAGCAAAAACGTTTCAGAGATTTCAAAGCAAGATTAAGGAAAACGCGGTTAGAGTATAAAACAGCGCACCTGTTTTCGGTCCTGTCTCTTCCTTAGCTTGATCCAGATAGACCTGAGATCGTAAAGCACAAACGACAGTCAGAAATTTCTAATAAACACAAGCCATAATAACTGAGAAGAAAGGCCTAATGCTATTAATAATAAAGATCTATAGGCTTCGTATATGCATCAATGTGTTCGTTTAAGCTCGTCTGATTGAATGTGAAATGCAACAAAGCATACATTGGACAAAACACAAGAGAAAGGAATCAAACCAGCTTGGCAAAAATATTAAAATGGAATTAGAGATAAGATAAGAGAGAAAAGGTCACCAGATTGTTGCCGGAAGTGAGGTAATAATAGGAGAACCCGCCGGAAAGTGCCGCGATCGCACCGGCAGAGAATCGGAAAGTGCCAAGACCAGATTTGCTTTGGGATCCGAATGAGACGGGGAATGTAATCTGAGCAGACCTGGCGAGTCGCCGGAAGAAGGAGCTGGCCATAGTGGTTTAGATCTCGGAGAAGAACAAAGGGAGCGAAATGGGAAGGTTTAAGAACCGAGAGAGAATGAGACGACAGACCTGGGGAGAGAGTGTGACTTCTACCCTACGGAGATGTGTACGTAATAACGGTGGAAATCCCAAAACTCTTTAACACGCGATTCTGTTCAAATATCCCCAATAACACACGAATTTGTTATCTGATTAAGCAAGTCTTAACATAAAATCTTAACACGCGATTTTGATGTACATATGATAGTTTTACATACTAGATTCTATTTGATTGTTGTAGAATAAAATAACTAGATTAGATTACATCTACAAATTATTGAAGTAAATCTTTTAATATAAATTGGTGTTGCACCAAATGGCAAGGAGCAAGTACATACACCAAGGACTATGCAATTCAAAATACGCATCAAAGCAATAGCAGACTTTAAGTTTCTCAAAGCATCAAAGTCGTATATTTCTAGCTACAAACTTGAGAGAGAGACGCCTGGTTGTTGTTTTGAGTGAATATCGCCTGGACCCTGATCAACCCATGTTGAGATCAGGTGGTGTGCAATGGCAAATGGCCCAGGGATGAACAGAGGAGCGAGCTCACCGCTTTCGACATTGAAATCGGTTGATAGGCTCTGGCTTCTCTCCACACCTTTACAGATCTGCTCTATCTTTGAAGCCGCTGTTCTTTGCGCCTTCCTGTATTCTGCAAAAGCCAGGGCTTTCTTCACACCTTCTCTACTGTGCCATTGAGCATCTGCGCAGTAAAACATGTTTGCTCATTTGTTAAGATATGCTAAGAAACTTTGGCAGTCCAAAGAGTTGAAGTTAATTTACCTTCTAACTCATCTTTGTCTACGGTTATGTCAAGCGTCTTGGCGAAAGCAAAGAACCCGAGCATCAATTGGCATGGCATGCTACTTGGTCCCACTGCAATTTAAGACAACCATATCCTCGTTTCTGTCAACTTTGGAGTTAGAAAAACTTCCTTCTGACCACACAAAAAAAAAAAAATTTAACTAAGTTTCATATCTACACATTGAGGAACTATCTTGCTGAGAGATGATAAATCGCAAAATTCGCACAACAACGAAACAATTTTGTTATCTGCTCTACTACTATATTGCAAATCTATTTAGCACTATTCCCTAAGGGGTAGTACATGGTAAAGGACCTATCACACTCACGGATTGCATGCATTGTACATTAGCTAAAGAAAAACTCTGCAAGTCCAAAGCTAATAAACATAGATAAAATATGTAAATGGAAGACATGGAAACCCTAAACCAACAATTATAAACATTTCTAACTACACAATTACCAGGCCAAGGCTGAGAGCTGTGGTAGACAACTTGTCCCACTTCAATGCCTGTCTCTTCCCATGTTTCTCGTCTCACAGCTTCTTCTAAGCTTTCCCCTGGCTAGCAGAAGCAACATAGATAATAATACATACAAAAATAGTGAACAGGAATTGCCTATTCACGGGAAGAAAACAACAAATTAACTAGTCAACAGTAGCCGTGAAGTCCTCATACCTCAATAAACCCAGCTAAACAACTCCACATTCTCGGTACATATCTAGATTGCCTGCTTAACAGTGCGCGATCATTTTCTCGATCAATAACTAACATTATAACCACCTGTAATGGACAAGGGACCAATCAACCAGAAGTTCCGCAATACCATGCTCTTTGCAAAAAGAAAACAGAGGAAGCATGGAATATACCGGGTCAACACGGGGATAAACTCGCTTCTTGCATGTCTCGTTTGAGCATTGTTTTCTCCTTCCTGCTTCCTTTGGAACAGTTTTACCTCCACAAGATCCACAAAATCGTGATACGTTGTGCCACTCAAGCAATGCCCTGGCCTGTCATGATAGATAATATAGTCAGGTATTATGAAGGTGGTGAAAAACGAAAAACTACTACTTTTCTTAAGTTGTGCAATGCAAGCAATAAGGACCTATACTTAAAATGATTCCATTAAACTTAAAAACTTAAAGCATATGATTAAGATGAATAATCAAGCTCACATACGTGACCGGCAATAGCCAATTCATCCATAGCGCGTTGATCAGCCCAATCAGCAGCTACCATTAGGGTTCGAAGGTCGACGAAACACAGCTTCCTACCTGCAAATTCAGAAACCACCACGCCGTCTTCTTCCGGCAGATCAACCGCCCAATACACCAAATCTTCCTCTACCTTGGGTCCTAAATACACAAGCGAGTCCTCGCTCAGATCAACCCCAGAACTCGCCAACATACCTTTGCAATCAGCCAAGCTGATCCAGCTCAGATGCCAAAGAGGCGTCGTATTAGCGTCTCCACCGCTCGAGAACACCAGTGGCCGGCCCTTGCTAAATGGAAGGACCTTGAAATCCGGGGAAGGCTTCGGGTGATTAGGGATTTCTGGGACTAGGGTTTTAAGGGATTCGAAAGCGGAAGAAGGTGAGAAAGGATCGGTTGATTTCGGGGTTCTGGATCTCAATGGATTGCCTGCGTACGCGTGGGTTCTTAGGTTCATCGACATTGTGAGAGCTGAGAGTGTTGTTCGTCTGGCTGGGTCTAGAGTTACAGATCTGGAGAGGAAAGAGAGTGTTGGATACGAAGAAGAAGAGAGGAAGAGAGCAAGCATTTCTGTTTTCTTCTCCCCATTTCTTTCGCGCCTGATGATGATGATGTTAGAGCCCAAGCGGAGTGAGAAAGGAGAAGCGATGATTCAGACGAGTCTGGTCCTCACACGTGTCAAGCTATGTCACACACACGTTTCAAAATTTTGCAATCAGTCGCTTTAGATTAGGCGCAACGCGCAACTGTCGAGCTACTTTTAATTCATGTGTTATTGGTATATTAATCTAGTTCGTAATCACAGAAATATTTGACATAATTCTTTTCAAGAAACATAACCTTATAGAAATTGAATAAATCTTTCAACTTTAGCTACTAGACGAATTTGTCTCACATAAATACTCCAATTAATGTAACATCTTAACGTGAAAATCCGAAAGATCCAATCCAAATCAATGAAACTCTCGAGAGTTTGGGGTTTCTTCATCAGAAAGCAACATATCACAGAAAGGCTTCAACCTTCGAGCCCAAGGGTAGATGTCAACCAAGCACACAACTCATCCAACTCCTGTGGGATTGTGTAGTGCCCGAGTCCATTGTAACCTTTGAAGGTCGTCTTCTTGAACCCATTTGCGATCAAGGCCTCTGAAGATTTCTCCCCAAACTTGAATGGTACCACATCATCACCTGAAGACCAAAGCCACATGAATCAGAATGAGACCATGAAAGACGATAAAATCCTAAAAATGTATAGCCCTTCTTTTACTTGAATCGGTCTTAGGGAATGAATTGCATTTACAGCAAGATTCAATACTAAGTAGTGAAGCATTTTAAAAGTTTTAAGTTACTATAATTTACTTTACCTTTTCCATGACAAACTAAAACGGGCAACGATGCAGCTCGGTTCTTGATCTGTTCCTCTTCTAGTTTGCCAGTCAGTGTCCTGTGAAAAAAAAAAGATAGGGAAATAAGGATGATAAACGTACCGAAGTCACTCATATACCTTAATTAATCTATAAAAGCTCCAAAACTAGAAGGAAGTTAGGACAAGAGGAAAACATACTTTGCACAAGGAAGCCACCCGCTTAAGCCTATGACTGTGCTTAAATTGATAGGGTAAGGATTGCCATTTCCATATTTACCGAGAGCAAAACAAGTTGCAGAGTATAGCGATGTTCCTGCACCCATGCTGAACCCTCCAACACCTAATTTGACTTTGAGCAATGAAAGATAACACAGTTTCAGAAATAGAATCTCGAAATTTTGGGTTCTCAGCCACAAGTTTTGAGAAAACTAGGCGCACATTCTTAATTATTAATTTTTTCTAAATCTACTCAAATCTTTCGAGCTACATTCTTCTCTCAAGATTTGAACTTACTACTATTCAATTGCAACAGAGTACCATACATCAATTTTTATAATTTGCATTGTCGTGGTTACTCAATTTTCTTACTATTTCAATGACCACATGGAGAGGAATGAGGAGGCAAGCTTGAAAAGAAAACTTACTGTCAGCAGGCTCATTCGACAACAGATTTGCAACATGTGCGGCAGCCACATCCAATCCTTCTACATCATCAGGACCATCTTCATTGATGTCCACAACATCAAACCCTGCATTAATTACAATAGCAACTCATCAAATGTTTTCTCACACAACATACTTCAACTCATCAAATGTTTTCACTTTAACCTCCGTTTCTATTTCCATTAGTAATAGTTCCACTAAGCTGAGTGAAAGATCAATGCTATGTAGCAAATAACTTACAAGCTGTGGAGGGAAAACCACCAAACAAACTTATTGGTTGAGAAGGAGCAGTAGGGCATATCCATTTGATCTACACCACAAACACAAAGACGGTTACGTATTGAGAATGGTAGAGTAACTGAGCACGTTAAGGCAAGTGCTGGAGATCAGTGAAGCTTATAAGTTATAACTCACATTGGGAAGGGGAAGGGTCTCCAAAAGCTGCGACCAGCTGCATCCAGGACCAAAAAAAAAAAGACGTAAGGTCATGACTGCCAGCTTTTCGAACTAGCTATGTGTCGAGTTAAGTTTGTATCGACCAAGACAATGAACGATGTCACGATTTACTAAACCGAGTTTTTTCCTAAAGAAGGCTTAAAAAGATAAGCCAGAGTGTTCATAGTCACGGTCAATTAATTTTCTCGGTGATTGTGAAGCGACATTCCCTAAAGAGCACCGAAACTCTTGGAAGTAAGTGAAGTACAGGGATAAGGTGTAAAGCTGAGCGCTATCATAAGTTACACTCATTACTGATAATAACCTACAGCTTAACAATTTAAACCATTCCAAATAGCCTAGTATCTAGACTGGACACTGTAATATGGAAGCAATGTACAACAAACTACTATGCTAGCTGATTTTCCAAATTTGAAAACAAACTTCAGATAGAAAAATGGTTACCTCGAGCCATTGTCTCCAAGGCCATGTAGCCAGACAATAGTAGCTTGGTGTTTCCCTTTAGGCTTAACCACATGAGTTTTCCCAAACTCGACCGCTCTTCTTAAATTTCTGCCTGCAATGATGTTGCAATTGAGAGTTTTTATTTTTCATGGTATTTTCCATTTGAACTTGCAAAAAAACGAATCAGCAAGCAGCAAAAAAAAGGAAGGAATATACTAACTTGAACCAACTGCAGCGCTGGAGAAACTCATATTGGAAGAACAAGCACTGGGTGAAGAATATAACAAGAAGAATGATCCTGCAGGGCAACGAATGCATCAGTCATTAACACCACATTGATTACATCAGGCGAGAATTTTCAGAAGACAGATACCACATTGTTCAAACCAAAAATCAAAGAGAAATTAAACCTTTAGAAGACGGATAACCTCTAGAAAATCACAGACGAAATCCAAAATTTTAAGAATAAAGCTCGAAAAAGTAAAAAAAGAGAAAAATCATTGAAATACTGAGTCCGTTCAGACATTGTACAGGAAAAGGAACCCGAGTGCTCGATCGATCGAAAAAAAAATTCCAAGGAATCACGAAAACCCAGATACGAAATTGGTGTTGTCTTTACGACAAATTAATTGGAAAACGACATCAGAACTACAAATTACATAGGTAGATGCTGAAAAAAGTTGGTGAAGCGCAAAGGATTAATCAAAATTGATCTTACCTG
Source organism: Eutrema salsugineum (assembly GCF_000478725.1). Classification (NCBI taxonomy): domain Eukaryota; kingdom Viridiplantae; phylum Streptophyta; class Magnoliopsida; order Brassicales; family Brassicaceae; genus Eutrema; species Eutrema salsugineum. The sequence goes on along the minus strand of NW_006256829.1, from coordinate 6,919,597 downwards.
AGAGACGGTTGTACCTTGGCAAGGTTAATCGACGGGGAAGTCTAAAAGAAACAGAGCTTAGCAACAATCCATAAATTTTGATGTGGGTTGCACTTTATATTTCCTTACGGTCCATCAATTTTGATATTTTTCCATTTTTTCCTCGAAACTTTTATTTTGATCAGTCTATATCTTCTTATGGAAATCATCTTGAATATTCTTTTGATATAAATCAATATGTTAGTTTAGGAAATTTAGCTTTATCTCTAAATTTATTATTTACATTGATAAATTATGAAACTTGGGTCTAGATTAAAGTTTAGGGTGGCGTGTGTTCCAATTCTAATATCATGTAGAGTTTGAAGGAGATGCAACTCAAAATCATTTAGCAAAAAGTGAATTTGATCAATGTTAATTGTTTTTAAGTTTAAATCTAATTTCCAATGTGAGATTCTTGACACGTTGAAACCCATATGCTTGTTACAAATTGTGCTTATTACATATATCGAAACAAAACCAATATTTACCAACAAAAAAAATCTACCGTGGAGAGATGGGAGATATGATACTAGAGCAAATAGAGGGTAAACGAAAATTCCTCTCCCTCTGAATATGCAATCTCGGGATATCAACAACACGTCGTACACCTGTAGCTGCATCATCATCATCATCAGCTGCCAAAAGATCGACCACAACAACTTCAGAATCCGGCGGCTCATTCACCGGAACTCTCCCTTCAAGCATCTCAATCACCATAGCCATATCAGGTCTATTCTTAGCCTTCTCTTGTATACACCAAAGAGCAACACACACCAGTTTCATCACTTGCCCTTCGTCATCTACTTCCTTGGCTTCTATCATCCGTTCATCTACAATCTCCATCACTTTCCTTTCTCTCATCTTCTGGTTCACAATCCTCGGAAAATACTCCAACTTCTTCTTCTTCTTCTTCTTCTTCTTATTACAAAGTGTGTTCGTCTTCGTTTCCTCAACCTCTACCCTTGAAATACTTCTCCTTCCTCCGATCATCTCAAGTAACACGATTCCGTAGCTGTAAACATCGGATTTCTCCGAAATTCCATGTTCTAGAAGCCACTCCGGAGCTAGATATCCACGTGTCCCTCGGATATCCGTTAAAACCCGGCTCTCGTCTCTAGCGATCAGCTTCGAGAGTCCGAAATCTGTAACCACCGCTCTGTAATTCTCGTCGAGGAGGATGTTTTCGGGTTTCACGTCGAGATGCAAGATCTTCGATCGACAATCATGGTGGAGATAGGCAAGCGCTTTAGCTACATCGATTGCGACTTGGTACCTTTGGTCCCAAGACAAGCATCCTCCTCCGCATCTTCTATTTCCTTTAGCCGGAAAAATCCAGATATCGAGAGACGAATTCGCGATAAACTCGTAGACGAGGAATCTCTGGCGATTTACCGACGAGAAACCGAAAAGACGAACTAGATTTTTGTGCTGTACCGAAGCTATGGCGGCTACTTCGGATCTGAACTCTCGCTCTCCTTTGATCTCTTCTCCTTCGATTCTCTTCACGGCGACTTGGCTTCCGTCTTTCAACACTCCTTTGAAGACAGATCCGGATCCGCCTTTTCCGATCAGGCATCGGAATCCGTCGGTGGCTTCTTCGAGATCCTCGAGCTTGAATTTGGTAGGGACTCCGGCGACTTTTCTCAGGAAGCTGTACTCGATTCGGAGCTCTCTGCCTTCGGAGACGTACCTCGATTCCAGGAGCTTTCTCTCTCTGTTGTAACGGTATCGGATTATGAGGAAACAGATCACGGCGAGGATTAACGAAATGTCGACGCCGGCGATGAGAAAGAAGGTTCTGGAGAGTTTTAGAGAAACTCGGGCGGCGATTATCACTATGAGAAGGGCTAATATGGATATAGTCGCGATTATGTTTGCTTTCTTGTCCTCCATTTAGAGGCTTTTTAGAGCTTCTCTGGTTTCATATTTTCAAATGAACATGGTGTGTGAATCGTGGCGTGAGCTCAACAATTAAGGAGGAAATATTTTCAAACTAAAACCCAAAAAAAAAATACAACAAGGAGTTGTATTTTATCCTTTTTTGTTCCTGTTGAATTATACTTTTTGAATAATTCTTCAAGTTATTTTGTTTGCTATCGAATTCCGTAATTTGAATATTAGCTGATTTATGAATAAAATGAATATTTAAATTCGGAAATAGTTGTCGTTGAATTCATGGTCAGATATAATATTATCTATAACTCATAAAATGAGATAGAGTCGTGTACATTGTTGTAGAATGTACGATATACATAGGTTAGGTTTGTCATAAATGATCTGCAAGTTGTGCCAGCTGTATTAATCAATCCATTGATGCAGTGTGCTGAAAAAAAGTTTCAAATCGTTAGGAAAAATTGCCATGTTGGGTTGTGCATGTCGATTAAAAGTTAACACTAAAAAGCGGATTAAATGGGTTAATACTAGGAATCAATAAGCTCGGCATGCAGATTAATAAACAAAACTAGTCAGGTTTAAGTATTTGTTTGTGTTTATTCGTTAGGGTATGTTATGGTATATGTAAACGTAATCTCATGTATATAACCAAAAATATTCTAGCAAAAAATATACAGTATATGAAAATTTGTTACGGACTTCAGATCGGGTGAGATATCATATGTCATATGATTTGTCTACCGCCAGAAAAGCCAATACTAAACTAGATATTATTATTTGCAGAACGTGAGCATTGTTGACAAAATTGCAGCTGAATGGAATAGTTTTATAATTAGGTTGCCTTCGGAGACTAACTTTGCCGGTCGGAAATATGCCTGGATCGGGTGGTGACTCACGTAGCTCATTTACAGAGCTATTAATCTATTATGGAATTGACCAATTCATTTCGAGTTAAAAGAGTATGAATATAATTATGAGCATAATTTTGTACTGAAACAATTTCTTAATTATTAAAACATCATTAAATAAAGTGAGCAGTGGTGGTCAAAATCGGTAAACTGCAGCTAAACTTGCATCGGTTCCATCTCTTTATTAATATGATCGCATTGGTTTTGGTTTATCCAGCTTAGATGCTTAACATCGCATTAGACCATCTTCAATCCTACTCCAAATTTTACTCTAAAATGGAGTAAAAAATGGAATTATTCCATATATAGAACAAAAAATGGAGTAAAAATAAAGCTTACATTGGAATAAAATAGTTACTCTAAAATAGAGAAAAATATGGAGTCATACATTGAAGATACTTTTAGTCTCGTGAATTTTGTCGGGTTCAGCGTAATTGCCTACGAAAAAAAAATACAAACATTGTTAAGTACTACTATTATCTATTATCTATTGTTTTGTCTTTGATTTTTCAGTCAACGCTTCGTTGTGTTAGTTAAAAGGCTTTTTGGCTTCCATCTTTTGTTTATCACATTTGGTCAACGGAAATCTGCCATAACGATATCACTCCCCATTGGTTGGCCGACAAAAACAAACCAAAATGCCGGCTCTATGCTTCAACTTCTTTTGTTTTTGACTTCTTCAACTTTTTTTTTTTTAATTAGTCACCAAAAGCTTTAAACACGAGAAAGAAAAGAAATAGCCAGATCAAGATTGAGCACGATTTTTCAAAAGAATTGGCTCCATGTATTGCTCTTTCCAGTAATCCTATTTCTAAGTAAAGTGATGTTATTGGTAGATTGATTTGTAGAATTTTAAAGAACTTTTAAATTCTTAATATTTTCAATCTTCAATCATGAGCTAGAAAGGTTGGATTACAAGATATTTAACTAGCCAAGTAGGAGACTACTTTATATGTAATTTCGATGTAATTTTTGACGCATATTTAAACAAGAGTCGAATTTGGATATACATACAAGATTAAATTATACAGCTCTGACAAAAATATACAGATAAAAGCGCACATTAACTGACGCATATTGGACAAAATTATAGTTCTGTACCTAGATCCATACAACCTGTATTAATATGTGTAAAGATACAGTCTTTCCGATGAAATAAAGTGGTGGATGACTATGTGATCATATCGAATTTTTTTGATATTATCACAGAAAAATTTGTTTGGTAGTTATGGTATAGCATATATTCCTGACTTTATATTAGTAAAATACAAAGTAAATAAAAAAATGAAGTAATAAGAAGTCCACCGTCATATGAACGCGCATTTTGACTTGAAAGAAAAATTCACATGTGCACCTTCAAGTTAGCTGCAAGGCTCCAATCAAACACAAATCTTAAAGTTTTGAAAAGGTTTATCCCGAGTGTTCATTTGTCAACGCTCGATGTCTTGATTTGTAATGTATCCATGCAAATATAATTAGCACACCGAGAATTAATAGACAATACGACTTCTGGTATAGTATGTGACTTTTCTCATAAAACTAATCGATCAAAAGAAGAAAAAAAAATGTTTTCTACTAGGAGCAAAAGCTTGTAACAGAGAATTAAAATAATATTTTATTCAAGATATATCAACAAATTTCCTTATTTCCATTCAACACTTTGGTACTCAATCTATCCAAACTATTGCATACGTACGATCTATAACTGTTAATCATAGTCAAAATGATAATATATGAAAAGATATTTGATTTCTTTCATCTTCAAAATTTCAACTCTTCTTGGGAGGCTAACCGAATCTTATTATTTCCATCGAAAATTATTTTTACAAGTTTAAATTTCGGAAGCAAAGTTCACCGATCATATTCATCATAACTTAAGCCATAACTTCAGGAGCTTGAATATGCAACATTAAATGTCTCTGAGCTTACGCTTTGACTTTTGAAAGTCTTATACTATATATATGCATGGTCGAAACTGTTTATATAGAGAACCTTACATACATAAAACAGAACTGCAAAGTTTTTACAAAACCATATAATTAAGGAGACGACGTGGTTAGTTAATATATACTCAAGTATTAATGCAGCGGTTACAGATGTGTTCTCGGCCATCGGAAGAGTTTCTGATCAACCTCTCGCCGGATTCTGCGAGCCCCGATGGTCTCGTTGTCTATGACGTCGCCAAGAAGGAACTTCTTCTTCACAATAATGTTTACATGTCTGTTAATGGAGAGAGAGCTATTCACATGATCCCTCTTGTTATTTTTCTATGTGGTTTTGTTCTTTGGGTTTTTTCAAGTGCTACTACTAATTAATCACTAACAATGTACACCACCACGTAGTAGAGGAATGACCTTTGCTAATTTGTGATCAGTAGAGATGATAACGATTTCTATAAATATTTTAATTACAATATTTCTTCTTTCTTTTTGACAAATTAATTACAATATTTGCCTAGTTGGATTCTTTATTTGCTAGTGTTAAAACTTTCACGACTATTTTACATGAGGTTTTTCGCCGGCAAGGTAACTAAACCCTTTCAAACCAGAACCAGATCAAGACCCGGTTATTGATCGAAGACCTCATGTAATAATGTAATTGGTTAATCCAAAAAAACGTTATTTTTAAACGTTCTGGTTTTACGCCGGAAATGTAACTAAACCATTTCCACATCGGTTCATAATTTGGATTCGGTTAATCTGTAAACCTAACCGAACCGTAGTTCTCTAATCTCTTCGCTCGCTGTCATCGTCTCTCTTGGAGATGAGCTTTTTCGCGGGTCATCCTTCCATCAACCTATTTTCCTTAAGCAAACTTCTTCTACCTTTCCGAGTTCTGTAGCCACTTTTTTTCCGTTCCGAAGAACCTCTAATGGTGATTAGCAGTGGCGTAATTTTGACCCGTACTTGTTGCTTGAGGCTGCAACAGCCGAGTTTTGCATTGCGCCGGAGATTCTGCGGAGCCACGGCTTGCTCTGTTTCTCTGAACGGAACCACTTCGAAAAATAAGAAAAGTTCCGGCAAGGAGAAAGTGATTGTGATTTCTGGGCCCACCGGCGCTGGAAAAAGCAGACTTGCGTTGGAGCTCGCCAAGCGTCTCAATGGCGAAATCATCAGTGCTGACTCCGTTCAGGTCCATTTCAATCCCATTCTTACTTGTATAGCTCACTTGGAGTGTTGAGAACTCTAAATTTGAAACCCTTGTTGAGTCCAACTGATAGGGTCTCGAACCGAAACAAGACGGCTTTGCTTAATCCAAGAGTTTGGTGTTTGATCAATTCTTGGGCTTTACAATTGCATCTATGTTTGGTGTTGTTAAAAAAGGTTCTTGCTTTGTTGTTCCCTGACCACCACAGGTGTACCGAGGCCTTGATGTTGGATCAGCCAAGCCATCAGCAAGCGATAGAAAGGTATCCTTCTGGTATATTTGGTAAGATTTATTCGTTGTATCTGATGCTGGTGCGATGATCAGATTACATTCTGAAAGTGTATACCTTTGAGCCTGACGTTGTATGTTTTACAAATTATTCAGGAAGTGCCCCATCATCTTATCGACATTTTGCATCCGTCTCAAGGTCTTTTTCAGCTCTCGTTTCTACTTTATTGATGTTGTGAATGCCACACATGTAATTGCTTCTGATACTCATGTATGCAAATCCAGAAAAAAATTCACATTTTTCCATTTTTTTTATTTAGACTACTCTGTGGGGCAATTTTTCGATGATGGAAGACAAGCTGCTAAAGACATTCTTAGTAGAGGGCGCGTTCCCATAGTCACAGGTGGCACTGGATTGTACCTACGATGGTATGGCTGGAGATTATGTACTGCAAAAATCGATTATAAAAAATTTACTGCAAATTCTAAAGTTCACTGTTATCATGCTCTTGGTAATGTTAGGTTCATCTATGGGAAGCCAGATGTGCCGAAACCTTCTCCAGAGATCATCTCTGAGGTCCATGATATGCTCGTTGGTTTTCAAACCGAACATAACTGGGATGCAGCTGTTGAGTTTGTGGTCAATGCTGGTGATCAAAAAGCCTCTTCTTTAACTCGTAATGATTGGTACAGACTACGGCGTAGCCTCGAGATACTCAAGGTTTGGCAATTATCAGCTTCAACTGTTGTTTATCATTCTTAAAAATCAATAGAGTTTTCAAACACTCATAGCATAGTTAATGAGTCATGAATGGTTTATGCAGGTTTTGAAACATAATTTCTCAACAAAAATCCCTCTAAATGATTATTCTCGAGTTATTCATGTCTGAGTTTTTTTTTCTTTTGTCTCTGACGTGGAAAGAAAACTTCAGTGAACTGATTTGATGATTTGAGAAATATTGCTTTTATGATAGTTAAAACAGACATAACCTGTAAAGGAAATGAAGCACCAGTTTCTGAGTGTATGACTGTCTGCTTGAAAGATTTGATCTTGCTTCTATCATTGTTTTCTTCTGGTACAGCGTCTACGTTTTCAAAGGTTGTATGTTTGTTTTACTGGCAGTCAACTGGATCTCCTCCGTCTTCCTTTCGCGTTCCATATGATTCGTTTCGGGATAATTTGAATTCTCCTGATGCCAACGACTTCGATGGGGATGGTTCATCTGCTGAAGTTTCTATCCAAAACATACAAACAGATTTGGACTATGATTTCCTTTGTTTTTTTCTGTCAAGCCCAAGGGTTGATCTCTACAGGTCTATTGATTTCAGATGTGAAGATATGCTCTCAGGTAATTTTCCTATCTGATTCTTTCAAGTTTAACCAAAAAAAAAATACAATTTGCATGCTCTTTGCTGTGTCCTATGCAGTTTTTGTAGATATTTGTTTGGCATTTCTTCTGAGCTATTTTTTCATTGATGCTTACCTATCAACTTCAGGTGCCGATGGAGTATTATCAGAAGCTAGATGGCTTCTTGATCTTGGTCTTCTTCCAAACACAAATTCTTCAACTCGTGCCATTGGGTACAGACAGGTAGTATTCTTTATTTTCAATACTGGTTTGTGCATAACAACCTGAGAAAGAGAAGACTTTCTTGTGTTACTGTTAGCATATTATCATCCACATTTACCAAATTGGTTGCGAAATGAGGTCTATTCGTATCTAGCTGAAAAAAATGTTTCAAAAATGCTATACCATATCAATTTATTTGGACTCTAGTACTCTGATATCAATTTGAATCAACAATGCAAAATATGATTCCTCGTTTTCAGGCCATGGAATATCTATTGAAGTGTCGACGACAAGGGTGTGTAAGTTCCCCTGGAGAATTCTATAGCTTTTTGAACAAATTTCAGCAAGCATCCAGGTGATTCCTCTACTAATATCTTCTGGTCGAAATTGTGATTGAACATTAATGAAAACCGAAGTCATTTCTTCACTTTTTTTTTTTCTTTTCAAAATGATAAATTCAAAATAATCCTGGTAAGCTAACGTCTATGCCTGAAAACAATTGCTTTGTATTATATTCTAAAGAAAAAACCTATTCTGATAACTGCTCTGAAGGTTAAGCTAAAATCAGTAGCCTTTGTTTTTTGGTCGATGCACAGAAACTTTGCAAAAAGGCAAATGACGTGGTTCCGGTGTGAGCCTATGTACCACTGGCTAAATGCTTCTAAACCTCTGGTATATGTTCTGTTTCTATTCAAATCTTTTATTGTTTGATGTCAAAGCATGGTGTTTTAAATTCTTGGTCCTCGCAGGATACAATACTTAAATTCATTTACGATGCTTATGAGAACGAAGCAGAGACGCTGATGGTGCCCGACTCTCTCAGAATGAACAAAGACGTAAGAAACTCTCGAGAAGCTAATGCTCTTAAGGCATACCGCCCCAGAAATAGGTACATAGATTAAGAAAAAACACTCAATTTGAGATTCTTTGAGGTTAATATAAATATATACATAATTGGTTTATGGGTTGTGAATCTGTGTATGAACTATGAAGGCATTTCGTAAGAAGAGAGGACTGTTCTTCGGTGTTAGAGTGGATCAGAAGTGAAGGATGTAAGAGTGAAGATGTTTCAAGCATTGAAGAAGCTGCCATGTAACCACTGCCTTTCTTTCTATACGAAAAAGAAAAGCTAAAACCAAAACAGGAAAAAATTGTATGTTTTTTTTGCAGCTAGTGGAATTAAGACTAGATACGTGATTTTAGAATAATGTTTTTTTTTTTTATGAACAAAACTATTTCGGTCCCTTTTTTACTTACAAACCTCAGATTCACTCCCATGTTGAAAACGCTATGGGACTTTATTTCGAGTTTGAACCGAATTGAGTTAATGGGCATAACCATATTTGAATCAAATAATTCGGAACAATTAACAACAGCTGGTGCCATTATCCGTTGTGAATCTAGAAAATATTAATAAACACTGCATGACAACGACGTGATTATTAAATAACATTTTTCGGGTACGTTATAACCAAAATATGGACCCTACGATCTCAATTTTTTTATGATCAAAAGTGAAGTGGGAATTATCTAAGCCACCTGACCCGATCTTTTAATCTAACGGCCTGAGGAATTCCCCCATAACGTTTTTCGTTTTGCTTATAAAGAAAGAATAAGTAAAAGTCGCAACTTTTGGCACACCCAAACACGCTCTTTGCTTGTGCTCACCAAGAAACAAACAAATAACTTTCATCGAATTAGTTATTTTTTAATTACATTTAATTCAAAAAAAGAAAACTAATTTTCATGTTCATTTTTGTTCATTTGATATGTGTTATTCGGAAATTGCAAGATTTTCTTCTAAACTGATCATCTACAAACGCCAACACAGAGTTTCATCACCTAATAATAGCGATAATGTATTAACCATGTGCATTGTGCTACAAATTGATATTATATAAATCAAATTTGTTGTTTAGCTTACTTATAAATTCTTATCACACGTTTACAGATATGGTCTTAACTCCACGAGAGGTGCTAATCTGCATGCCTGCATGTAGTGTCTAGAGGCGTGGTAAACAACTTTGGACTTGGGAAAATATGGTCCGCCATATTTAGCAAGCGGTGATAGAGGCTTCAAATATGGCTAAAAGATCAGTGTGAACGATTTAAGTAGCAACAAAAATATAGATAATTGTTAACGTCTACATATATATTTTGATAATTTGTTAATGAATAGCAGAATACATTTTATACATATCGCATGATGGGAATATAAACGATCTAACGTGACAATAAAATTTCTCTATTTCAAAAGCGTGTTAGTATTTGAGATATCTGTTAAAACAAGAGAAAACACACATGTCTACTGGAGTTCAATTCAACATGTTTAATCTACAAAACATACACTATAAATAACTTAGACTTTTTTTACATCAAGAATTTTCTCTAATTAGAATTACACTTAACTCGATCACCAACCACTCTCTAACATCCAATAAGCCACATCTATGCGCATCTCTAACTCGTATTTTGACGACAAACTTGGATATTTTTCTCTTAATTTCATATTTGAACACAACATCAAAATCAACTGTTCCAACACATCAATTCGCGTTTTACGAACAAAAACACACTAGCTAATAGAAACCGAGTAACAAAACATTTATTGATTAACTATTTCGACTAACCTAGCAAAAGACCACTCTTTTATTTTTATAATGATCCAAGTTCTTGCTCTCATTTTTTCTTGAAGAACAGCAATACGTTAGGAGAGAGTTTCACAATTAATAAACAAGTTCTATTCACATATCTTCTAAATATATCTTCATGGTTCCTTTGTTTTACTGATTATCCCCTTGACAACATTTTTCATAAATCAACTTGAGACGAGTATATAACTTTATAAATTTTAATCTTAGTCACGTGTACTTTGACTTGTGTTAAAACACATTATATGTTTCCTACAGTTTTGAGTCTGTTTCTTTACTTTTAGTACTCTATCATTTTTACACTAAGTTCTTACTAACTTGAAGCTCACCAGCAATTGAAGTGATACACTTGGAATCTTTTTCAAATCCCCTCATTGATAATATATGTAGGAGTATATCACAACGATCTTTATCTTTCCCTACTCGAGAGTGATACAACTCTGTAAAAAAATATTCAGAACTTTGAATAAATTGCTATGGTCAAACTTACCAGAAAAATATCAAGTCTCGAGAAGTCGTATAGACCATTTAAGATTAAGAAACAATTTAATTTTAGATATCTTCCAATTAAACATCAAATCATAGTCACTAACCAATTTGTAAATAATATATATGGTTATTTCACCATTTATTCATAAATAATATATTAAATAGAATGACACAAAAGGCCATTTCTCATGCGGTTTGTGGATAAATGCCTTCAGGAGTTTTACAGGTTCGCAACTTGAACTATCTTCAAATCGTTTCATTTAAAATTAAACTGCGCGTGCTGATGTGTAATTTAGATTTCTCTTTTTTTTTTTTTTTTCCCTTTTTCTAATTATTTGCATATAAGTTTTATTTTGTTTTATTTGGCCATTTGATCCTTGTTTGGTTGCCCAGAAAATCAAAGAGGAAAAAAAAAGTGGAGCTTTGTTGTTTGTGGCAGAAGAATCATGGCTTTCTTTGCGTGCTAAACATTCAGTGACCAAACTTCGTTTTAAGGTAGTCACAGACTCACAATCCCATTTGTTTTTTTCTTTTTTTTTTTTGAAGTTCAGAGTTTTAAGTCTCTTGATGCAAATTTAACGATAAAATTCAAAGATTATCTTCTACCCTTAATCAATGAAGATTGATCCTCGAGATTGAGTCATACTCTATTTTCAGTTTCATTAAAATCTGAATCCATTGAATAATTCTCGACAGTTTAATTTTTTCTGGTTTGTAATTGAGGACTTATCTGCAATCTAGTGATTATGAAACAAAAGAATCTGAAATGTTTATGCCAACTGTTTGAAAGTTGAAGTTTCTGGGTGTGAAAGATGCTAATGGATCTATTGGTCCAACTTATTTCTGGATATTTGGATGTACTTGAGCTTGTCAGGGCTCAGGATCATCATTAATAAGACTTTGTGATTGTACTTACAGGCTGCTTCATTCGAAAATTGATTGTGTGCTTGCTTTATCTTATTTTGTGGTTTCAACTCAAGGAATGCTTATGGATAAAGAGTTGAATTTTAGCGTCTGTGATGTAAAATATCTGATCTTGAGCTTTTTGAAGCAGCAATCATGAGATTCAAGAAGGGAACTAAAGTGGAAGTGTTGAGCAAATCATCGGTTCCAGCTGGTGCTTGGCGATCTGCAGAGATAATATCGGGAAATGGGCATTATTACACGGTCGCGTATGATAGTGAAGCTGGTACAGAGAGGGTACCGAGGAAGAGTATGAGGCCTGAGCCTCCTCCTTTACAAGTCCTGGATTCTTGGGCTCCTGGTGACATTCTTGAGGTTTTCGAAAACTGTTCGTGGAAGATTGCAGTCGTTTCCAAAGTTTTGGAAAAAGATTGTTTCTTGATTAGATTACTTGGTTCCTCACTGAAGGTCAAGGCAAACAAATCCGACATTCGGGTTAGACAATCTTGGCAAGATAACGAGTGGATCATGATCGGGCAGGTACTTGTTTCCTTCCTCTGTCAATGTTTATTATATCTTTCAAAGCCTTTTTTTTGTTTGTTTGAACTGACATTTTGTTTATACCATTTGGCTGCAGGGTACATCAAGGTTAAGCGCACAGACTTCAACAGGAAAACAATTAAGGAGAAAGGAGAATCAGAAAGGGGACTATACTTCATGTAAGAGCAAAGACAAGCTTGATGAGTCTGATGTGTATTCGCCAAAAGGTCCAAAGAAACGGACCTACTCATTGGTTGAACCAGACAATCAAACTTCACAATCCGAAAAAATTGGCAGATTAGGTAGAGCTGCTTTAGCTGCTTCTCCACCAAAGTTTCTTAAAGGAAAAACAGAAGAAGAAGATAGAGAGAGTGTTGCTTCTTCTGTTGGTAGTTGTAGCATGGACGATATGGATGATCTCAGTGCTGTCTCTTTCAGTCCCATTGAAACCGGTAACTCCAGTGACACAGAGTCATCTTCTTGTGGCTACGGAAGCATCAAGAAGTTGGGTTTTCCAAGAAAAGGCTCAGAGGCTGATGATGTTCATAGGTTAGAGTTGGATGCATACCGATGCAGCATCGAGAGACTGCACGCATCGGGGCCAATTATAACATGGGAACAAGAAACGTGGATCACAAATCTCCGTCTGAGACTGAACATTTCGAATGAGGAACATCTGATGCAGATAAGAAACCTTATCTCTGATGATAACAGTACAATATTCAGATAGCAGCATCAATGTCAACTACAATTTGTGTTACATAGAATAAAAATTGAGGGTAGGTTGTACAAATGTCACTCTATTTTTCAGCCAGGATATTTGAATCTTTTTGTTGTTGTTCCGAGCTTGTAACTATGTAAATATGAATATGTTGCTTTTTTGGGGGCTGGACTCGAGACCAAGTAGTCTCATTATACCTCATAAAATCACCGCATGTTCTTGTGCTCAAGGGAAAAAAGTAAAATAAAAACTTAGCTGCAAATTTTCTTTGGGTCCAAAAACAACTCGCTCTATTCCAAAACGGAACAATCCCAATGTTTCCCCAATTTCATTCTAAAAAGACCGATTCATTTAATATGTAACATCAAAGCAACATAGCCTGAATAACCAAAACGAAAGAGAATAGCAAACAGCTTCCCACACGGCAGAGACATTTCAGGAAGATTTTTTACTCGAATGCGTCATCATCGTCATCAGGGAGTGGCTGAGCTGCAGCTGCAGCGAGATCAGCCTCGTTCTTCTGCTGCTCAGCAAAGTCAATGTGAACCTCTGGTGGAGCAAGAGCTGGTGACTCGACAAAGTGAAGGTTTTGGTCGCCGGCAAGTTTCCTAGCAAGGTACAAGAAGGGCTTCTCGAAGTTGTAGTTGCTCTTTGCAGATATCTCATAGTACTGCAGATTCTTCTTCCTGTGGAATGTCACTTGCTTTGCCTTCACTTGCCTGTTCTTCACATCAACTTTGTTCCCGCAAAGAACAATCGGGATGTTCTCGCACACCCTGCAGAGATCACGGTGCCATGTCGGAACGTTCTTGTATGTGAGCCGTGCTGTGACATCGAACATGATTACTGCACATTGACCATGGATGCTGCAAGAAAAATCAAAGGTTAGCTTAGACATCCGAACGGAAACCAAATCAACCATTAACATAAAGAGTATTCTTTTCACATCCTAACTATAAATATTCAAGACTATGCATTACACATATTAACCTGCTAAGTGACCTAAGGAGATTACTTCAACCAATATACAAATCAGGTCTTATTAAAAGAGAAATTATAAGGTCTACTTACTAGTATCCATCCCTTAGGCCACCAAATTTCTCTTGTCCAGCAGTATCCCAGCAATAGAATCGGATCTTGCCACAGTTTGTGAAGAAATCCAAAGGATGAACCTCCACACCAATAGTAGCTGCAACACACGAAAAGAGGACTCAACGTCAGAAACTCGATGAAGAATAAATGACATTGTTCATTCACGAGTTGTATACTTACGTTCATATTTCTTCTCAAACTCCCCAGTAAGATGTCGCTTGACGAAGGTGGTTTTCCCTGCACAACCACATAGAGAAATCCGAGGCTTAGCAAAAATAATCAAAGACATCTGAAGAATATTACAACATGAATTGAACCACTGAAATCAACAGTGAGTATCATATAAGAATCGAATGGCAACTTAAAAGTGAGCTCATCTCGATCATCAAATCACCATTAACGTAACCAAGCATTGATATTAACGGAACACTACTATTTCTAACAGAGGAAACACCGCCTCAGTACATCGTGTAAATCTCAATTGCGTCTCCCAGAAGGAAATTTTTTTGACAAGAAGATCAAACTTCGGAGAAAAGAAGCAGGGATTGGAGCTAAAAAGTACCTGTGCCTCCATCACCAACAATGACGAGCTTGAAGCTAGGATAATCGACGGTTTGCTGGTTAGGTAGTGCCTGGACAAGATAACCACAATGAATTTAGAAAACGTAGAACCCAGAAACGAAGGCATCAACGGATCTGAGAGGGCGAAAAAGCCATAATCGTAATCTAATCGTACGTGAAGAAGAAACCAGCAAAAAAAACGAAGAGAATATATTTACCATGGTTTCAAAATCGCGGGAGGAGAGCAATGTCAATGTGTGCGTGGATGTGTAAGCAGGAGAGAAGCGGCGAGAGGGAGATCGAGTAGAGAGATGGGTTTTTAAAAGAGAAATTTCGAAGGGTTTCGCTTAGTTCTGACGCGACTCTTATCACCGTCAGATTCCTTCCTTTTGATGGTTCTGCAATTTTAACGCAGCTTTCTCCACCGTTGGATCCTATTTAGCTTTATTTCCACGCGGTCTCCCTGCCTCATAATTTGTCTTTTCCCTTTTCAAATTTGTATTTGTATTTATTGTCTTTGCAAATTCGAAATTTCCCATTCCTTGATATACGTTGCTCTTTACAATATTTATTTTTATATCGTATCTGAACATCATTTTTTCAAAATCAAAATTATTTTATTAACAAATCTTAATGTTTCACCAATAAGGATTTTTTTTGTCTTTGTAATCGCCGGATGATGATAATGAGAAACCGGTGTTGACAGAGATGATTACGGTGGCATGGTGCTGAATGCTGAAGCTATGTCGATTGTTCTGTCTATACCCTATAACAAGTTTCGGAGGGGTTTAATCTTGAGTATAGGAATTTTTTCTTCTTATATCTGACTGTATTTGTTAATATAAAAACTGTCATGTTATATGATCTTTTGTACTCATTGCTGGGTCTTCCATTCTTGAATAATATCACTGTATTGGCGACGAAAACATCGAAACTGTTATGATTGAGACCATTTGAATATCAACTAAGTGTTTAGGCAGTAAAAACTTTGCATTCAGATGCTTTAAAAACAAACCAACAAGGTTTCAGAAAGAACAAAAGATAGTAAAGAAACAATAAAATCAATCGGTGGCTCTCCTTGGAGCAAGGCAACAGAAAGAGATTCCTACTTCCAGAGCTTACGTAGAGACATGTTCTTCTCTGTGTCCTTCTTCATAACCTTCGCTACCGCCATCTCAAAGTCTTCCTGTGTCACGTGTACTCTCCTCTCCCGCAGCGCAAACATGCCCGCCTCTGTGCACACAGCCTGACCGTAATAACCAAACACATAAGACGGAGACAAATTTTAGAGAGAGAAAGACTGAGCGAGAGAGAGAAGCAAGGGAACAAAAACACTTTACCTTCAATTCAGCACCTGAAGCACCATTCATCTTCTCTCCAATCTTTTTCAGATCAATTCCCCGCATCAAATTCATTTTCCTCGAGTGTATCTTCAAGATATCAAAACGTGACTGCAACACATTTTGGAAGTATATATTAGCCAAACATGTTCTACAACCTATCTACTCAACTAATATGCAAAATAAGCACAAGCTTACATCTTCATTAGGATTAGGGAATTCAATTTTCCTGTCAATCCTTCCTGGCCTGAGAAGAGCTTGATCCAGAATATCAATACGATTTGTTGCCATCAAAACCTGCAACAGTCATTTCAGATGATAAATGAGTTTGTCTGCAAATTCACTCTAAGATACCAAAAACTCATCCTTTTCAGCTTCGTAATTTTTATTTTCCTTTACAGCTTAACACGTACCTTAATTTTGTTTGACGCTTCGAATCCGTCAAGTTGATTGAGAAGCTCAAGCATAGTCCGTTGAACCTCGCTGTCACCATTGCCACTTCCAGATTCCATACGAGCTGACCCGATACTATCGATTTCATCCATGAAGATGATTGATGGTGCATGCTCCCTGAAAACCATAAACCATCAGCAATACGAATGTAAGCAAAAAGGCAAAAGTAAATTTCAATGCAATCATCTCATCTATGTGTACTTTGCTCCTTATATACGATTTGGTACTGTTGCCAAAATTCTAGGTACCAGGACAGGTGATACTTGTAAACGTGCTAAACTACAGAAGATATACATCTTGCTACTATGAATATGGTTCCATGGTGTAGACAATCTTGTCAAACAATTTCATCTTTTCCTATCCACCACCATTAAGGCATTTACCATGCTTGAAATTTATAATGGGGCCTAGCATATACCAACCTTGCCATCACAAAAAGTTCTCTGACCATTCTAGAGCCTTCTCCAATGTATTTCTGGACCAGCTCGGAACCAGAAACTCTGATGAACGTACAATCAGTGTGATGTGCCACAGCCCGAGCCAAAAGTGTCTTTCCAGTCCCAGGTGGACCATATAACAGCACACCCTAGAAAGAGAGGGATATGAAATCATCTCTAATCCAATTAACAACGTTCCAATATAGAAAAGAAGCTTCGAAATGCATATGTACCTTTGGCTGCGCAATTCCAAGAGACTCAAACAATTCAGGATGCTTGATCGGGAGCTCAATGACCTGATGAACAAAAAAAAATATTATAACGAAACTAAAAGCATGAAATAACAGAGCACAATGCCGACAAACCAATGACTTTTAGCTTTGTTTGTTCTTTCACTAGGCATACCTCCTTTATTTCCTTAATTTGCTGGTCAAGACCACCAATCATGTCATATGTGGAGTCTGGAACCTTCTCAACTTTCATAAGGTTAACCAACGGATCAACTTTACTTGGCAGGACCAGGTGGAGAACATAGCTATCATTACGAAGAGCGACTCTCGTTGATGGGGTGATCTTCGTTATGTCTATGCTTTTGTCAATATCAACAACATACTTCCCCTCTGGATGAACCTGTATAATGGGAGTTTAAGCCTTATTGAAAGCAGTGTTCATAAGATTACATCAAAAATTCAAAGCCCAGTTAATCTTAGACAATAAGTTATCTAGGATTCATACCTTAACCAAGACCTTGTTTTTTCCCATCACTTTTACGACTTCACCCACATAGGACCCAGGTTCTTGAAGCAGCTGCAACTCTTCTCTGAGCATTCGTACTGTGTAGTGTCAAAGAGGTTTCGAAATTTAGTTCATAAAGATCCAACTATCCAACACAGGAGATGAATGATAGCAACAAAGACGATCCTATCGCCACCCAACCACTTTCAGATCGGAAAACCACTATCCCATCAATCACCACAACAAATAAGAAATTTATGAGCACCCAACTCCAGGTAGAACGTAATCGAAGTTACTAAACCAAGAACATGATCAAAACATCCAATCTAACAAAGAGATCCGTCCGAAATTCGAGAGAAATAGGAAGAAATTAGGGCTAAGGAAGGAAGAAAAGACCTCGAGAATTGAGCTCATTCCTCTGAGCTTCAAGGCGATTGAGATTGTTAGTCTTCTGCCGGAGCAGTCGCTGGTTCTCATGGATGTGCTGGAGATAGTATTGCTTAAGCCCCTCCCCTTGTTTCGCCACCGTTCCCTTGACGTTGCAGGTTTCCTCCATCGCTGTCCCAGGAGGCCTCCCCTCTACTCCTACGGCCGCCATATCTTCGGTGGTTGCGCAAATTATCGGACAAATATCTCTCTAGTATTTGCGAAGATGGATCACAGAGACGACGAGAGCATTTTAAGCTAATAAACCCCAATATAAATAAGAAACTTGAATTATCCAACAAGAAAAGAAACTTGAATTATCCAACAAGAAATCTCCTTTCTTGTTCAATTATTTTTTTTTTTTGGGAAAAAAAAATCTTGGTTTTGTCATAGGAATACTGTTTTCTTTGCTCGGCGAAATTATCAGTTTAATTCAGGGAAAACTACGAAAATATTGTATTCGGTATTACGATTTTTTACCATATTTGGTTTTATTTGTTTCTAATTGAAAAAAAAAGTTTGTTGAAATATAATCGACTTATATCGTGTACAAGATTGGAGACATGAAGCCTTTATATAAAGTTTTTTTGGTTAATGATTTTTTTCCCTTTTTACTCAATTTATATTTTTTTAATTATATATAATATACTTTAACCTATATATTATTTTTTTATGGTCACTGCCTTCTCCGGAGAAGGTGCCTTGTCTCTTTGTTTCATTTTCTGATCGTCAGACCAAAGTGTCGACTACAACTGTTGGTTCGTCTGACTAAACTTTCGAATTGCCCCCAATGGCATGCCCTTGATATGCTGGCGCATCCGTATGGAAATTTCTACTTAATAATAGTGAGGTAATCTAATGACTCGGTTGGGGAAACAAATACTAAATGTAGATGCTTGTTTGTTTAAATCGAAACTGTTATGCTTGGGAGAACACTTGAATATAACAAACTACTGTTTAGGCAGTAAAAACTTTGTTTTCAAATGCTTAAAGAACAAACCGAAATGGTTTCAGAAAGAACAACAGACAGTAAAGAAGCACTAATTTCTTAGGTCTGAAATCAATCTGTGGCTCTCCTTTGAGCAAGGCAACAGTGAGAGATTCCTACTTCCAGAGCTTACGTAGAGACATGTTCTTCTCTGTGTCTTTCTTCATAACCTTAGCCACCGCCATCTCAAAGTCTTCCTGCGTCACGTGTACTCTCCTCTCCCGCAGCGCAAACATGCCCGCCTCTGTGCACACAGCCTGACCGTAGTAACCAAACACATTAAGACGGAGACAAATTTTAGAGAGAGAGAGAGAGAGAGACCGAGCGAGAGAGAATCAGGGGAACAAAAACACTTTACCTTCAATTCAGCACCTGAAGCACCATTCATCTTCTCTCCAATCTTTTTCAGATCAATTCCCCGCATCAAATTCATTTTCCTCGAGTGAATTTTCAAGATATCAAAACGTGACTGCAACAAATTTTAGAAATATACATTAGCCAAACATGTTCTACAGCCTATCTTCACGAGTAAGTCCATAATTTACAAAATAAGCGCAAGCTTACGTCTTCATTAGGATTAGGGAATTCAATTTTCCTGTCAATCCTTCCTGGCCTGAGAAGAGCTTGATCCAGAATATCAATTCGATTTGTTGCCATCAAAACCTGCAACAGTCATTTGAGATGATAAATGAGTTTGTCTGCAAATTTACTCTAAGAAACAAAAACTCTTCCTTTTCAGCTTCGTGATTTTTATTTTCCTTTACAGCTTAACGCGTACCTTAATTTTGTTTGACGCTTCGAATCCGTCAAGTTGGTTGAGAAGCTCAAGCATAGTCCGTTGAACCTCGCTGTCACCATTGCCACTTCCAGATTCCATACGAGCTGACCCGATGCTATCGATTTCATCCATGAAGATGATTGATGGTGCATGCTCCCTGAAAACCATAAACCATTCAGCAATACGAATGTAAGCCAACGGGCAAAAGTAAATTTCAACACAATCATCTCATCTATGTGTCCTTTGCTCCTTATATACGATTTGGTACTGTGGCCAAAATGCTAGGCACGTTAATGTACTAATCTACAGAAGATATTCTTCCTTGAGATTGCTACACCATGGAACCATATTCATAGTAGCAAGAAATATCGCATTCCTCAATTTATTGATAACCACAAGTCCATCTCAGATACTAAATGTGGACAAGTAAAAAGATTAATCTCGTCAACAATTCCATCTTTTCCTACACACCACCATTTACAATACTTGAAATTTTAAAATACGAGTTAGCATACAAACCTTGCCATCACAAAAAGTTCTCTGACCATTCTAGAGCCTTCTCCAATGTACTTCTGGACCAGCTCGGAACCAGAAACTCTGATGAACGTACAATCAGTGTGATGTGCCACAGCTCGAGCCAAAAGTGTCTTTCCAGTTCCAGGTGGACCGTATAACAACACACCCTAGAAAGAGAGGGATATGAAATCATCTCTAATCCACTTAACGTTGTTACAATACAAAGAAGAAGCTTCAAAATGCATATTTACCTTTGGCTGCGCAATTCCAAGAGACTCAAACAATTCAGGATGCTTGATTGGGAGCTCAATGACCTGTTGAACAAAAAAAAATATTATAACGAAAGTAAAAGCATGAAACAACAGAGTGCAATGCCAATAAACCAGTGATTTATAGCTTCGTTTTTTATTTCACTAGACATACCTCTTTTATTTCCTTAATTTGCTGGTCAAGACCACCAATCATGTCATATGTGGAGTCTGGAACCTTCTCAACTTTCATAAGGTTAACCAATGGATCTACTTTACTTGGCAGGACCAGGTGGAGAACATAGCTATCATTACGAAGAGCGACTCTCGTTGATGGGGTGATCTTCGTTATATCTATGCTTTTGTCAATATCAACAACATACTTCCCCTCTGGATGAACCTGTAAAATGGGAGTTTAAGCCTTATTGATAGCAATGTTCATAAGATTACAAAAGAATACAAAGCCCAGTTAATCCTAGACAATAAGTTATCTAGGATTCATACCTTAACCAAGACCTTGTTTTTTCCCATCACTTTTACGACTTCACCCACATAGGACCCAGGTTCTTGAAGCAGCTGCAACTCTTCTCTGAGCATTCGTACTGTGTAGTTCAAAAGGAATTATAGTGTCAAAGAGGTTTCAAAATTTAGTTCATAAAATCCAACTATCCAACACAGGAGATGAATGATAACAACACAGATGATCATATCGCCACACAACCACTTTCAGATCGGAAAACCACTATCCCATCAATCACCACACCAATTAAGAAATTTATGAGCACCCAACTCCAGGGAGAACGTAATCGAAGTTACTAAACCAAGAACATGATCAAAACATCCAATCTAACAAAGAGATCCGTCCGAAATTCGAGAAAAATAGGAAGAAATTAGGGTTAAGGAAGGAAGAAAAGACCTCGAGAATTGAGCTCATTCCTCTGAGCTTCAAGGCGATTGAGGTTGTTAGTTTTCTGGCGGAGCTGGCGTTGGAGCTCATGGATGTGCTGGAGATAGTACTGCTTAAGTCCCTCCCCTTGTTTCGCCACCGCTCCCTTGACGTTGCAGGTTTCCTCCATCGTAGTCTCAAGACGCCTCGAATCGACTCCTACGGCCGCCATATTCGTCACTGATTGTATCTGGTAATCTGATGTGAGAGAGAGAGAACAATTTCTTTGATCGGAATCGGGGAAGGAGAAGAGAAGGAAAAGATAGTGAGATTTAATTTCTTTGATCGGAATCTGAAACCCTCACGCAGACATTACTTCACCTAAATATTGTACACGATGAAAAGGTAAAAAGGTAAAGAGGTAAAGAGGTAAAGAGGTAAAGAGGTAAAGAGGTAAAGAGGTAAAGAGGTAAAGAGGTAAAGAGGTAAAGAGGAAATTTAACTCCACAATGGAAAGATTCTGCCTTAGCCAAGTATAGCAAACCTTCTAGTTGCTTCAGAGTCTCTGACCGTCACTCATCCTTCCAGTCCAAACTCTTCGAAGTTTTATTTTTTTAAGTCAACCTCTTTGAAGTTAAACCCTTTTGAAATTACCAATCAAAAAAGTAATTAGAACTTGGAAGACGGCTGAATTCGCCTCTGTTGCTATAGTATTTATATTTTTACTGTTTATTTCAAACCATTGAAAATGTGATCAAAAGACAAATTTAGGAAAAATAATTCATTCTTCCATATGCGACTATTGTTCCAGTCACATATGTTGTGCTGTCCCACTTGAGGTTTTAGTTGCTTGATGTGCAACTCCAAAATTATCTAGTTTTATTATAAACTCGATTCTTTTTTTTCATCCAAGTTTTATGTTCTGTTTTTTGTGTGGGCAAATTGGATTAATATTAAAATTAGGAGAAGTTTAAAAACATTAAAGCAGATTTAGCCAGGCTAAACCGGGAGAAAGAAAATGAAATTTCAACAGTTGGAACTTGGAAGTAGGCTTGGATTGGGCATATACGGTTTGCTCCATTTTCAAAGTGTTAATTACACTACAATGGCTCGTGATTGCATATATTGCATTCCAAGCTGTATCTACAAAGTAAATAATCCGGTGAGTTTTGATGTTCTATTATACAAGTGATTCAAGAGCACTTTTGGAAATAAGAAATGCATAGCTGTATGTGTTTGATTTAATAATATTGATTGGTTGATTTTGATTTTTTTAAAAAAGGAATGGGATTTTGTTAATTTGCTTCCATGTGTGGTGATTTGACCAAAATTAACACTAATTTAAGACTAAAAAGCAAATGCCAAACCCGTACGACACTGATGAAGTCGTCGCCTTCCTCCTCTAATAGTTAAGTAAACTCTCTGATTCGATCCAGATCCATTCTCTCTTCTTTCTTCTTCTTCTTCTCCGATCTACTCTCTACGACCAACAAACAATGTCCACCTCCCGATTCGATTCCACCAAGCAGTACTACGCAACAAGCAGCCTCGTAATCGGCTACGCGCTCTGCTCAAGCCTCCTCGCCGTAATCAACAAGTTCGCAATCACCTGGTTCAACTACCCAGGACTTCTCACCGCCCTTCAATACCTAACCTCCGCTCTCGGCGTCTATCTCCTCGGCAAATTAGGTTTCCTCCACCACGACGCCTTCACCTGGGAAACCGCCAAGAAATTCCTCCCCGCCGCCGTCGTCTTCTACCTCGCGATCTTCACCAACACCAACCTCCTCCGTCACGCCAATGTCGATACCTTCATCGTCTTCCGATCTCTCACCCCTCTTCTCGTCGCCATCGCCGACACCGTCTTCCGTAACCAGCCTCGTCCCTCCAGGCTCACCTTCTTCTCTCTGCTCGTCATCCTCGCCGGTGCTGTTGGGTACGTCGCTAATGACTCTGCTTTTACTCTAACCGCGTATTCATGGGCTTTAGCTTACCTTGTTACAATCACCACTGAGATGGTTTACATCAAGCACATGGTCTCGAGTCTTGAATTGAACACCTGGGGATTCGTTCTCTACAATAACCTCTTGTCTCTTATGATTGCGCCGGTTTTCTGGTTTCTCACTGGGGAACACACGGAGGTTTTCACGGCGGTGAATGCTAATGGTGGGAATGTGTTTGAGCCTGTTGCTTTCTTCGCTGTGGCGTTGTCGTGTGTGTTTGGTTTCTTGATTAGCTTCTTTGGGTTTGCTGCTAGGCAAGCTATCTCCGCCACGGCTTTTACAGTGACTGGTGTTGTGAACAAGTTCTTGACTGTTGTGATCAATGTTTTGATCTGGGATAAACACGCCACTCCCGTTGGTTTGGTTTGTCTACTTGTTACTATCTGTGGAGGTGTTGGTTATCAGCAGTCTGTGACTGTGGCTAAGAAACCGACTAATGGTCCGTCGCAAGTGTCTAACAGCGACAAGGTTGATGATGAGTTGGTGGAGTTGATTCCTGGGAAACTAGCTACTAATGTATGAGAAGAGAGGCGCTTCATTGTTTTGCAACCTTTTTTTAAAGAGGTTTAGCATTTGATTTCGAATTGATGAATATCTTAGCCTTTTTCTCTTACATTTTAAAGAGGTTTCTAGTAACATTTCTGGTTTCTGGCCTCTATAGTATCAATTTTGTAAACCTGTTGCCTCTTATCCTCTTATCCATTAATACAAATTCGATTTATGTTTTTTCCTCTGGGGTACAAGATTTTAGAAATGTCCTGGTGTGTTCGATGCTCAGAAAAGACGGTGTGTTCTGTTTGTTCTTGTTCTAATGCAAATGTGAAAGAACAGTAAATGTTTCATCTGGTATATGATTGTTCTGTCTGGGGACTAGTAAGTAGTTGGAGTCTCATGCTTTGAAATGTAAAACATTTTTGTCTGTTACTATAATCTCAGGTCTAAACCCATTCAGTTGAAACATAACTGTCGAGACAGGTTTGTATGGATCTTTATTTGATTCAGAACAATTGAATGTGTCGAGGCATTCTACAATTGTAACCCTGACATCTATTTTGAAGCTCTGAAAGTAACCGCAGACCCTGAAATGCTTAGTGATTTAGCGACCATAAGTACTATATAATCTAGACTCAGGACTAAAAATGTTTCCATTGTTCACGTGTGTATATCTTCTTCGCCATCTAAACACTAAAGTCGATTGTTTGGTTCGTAGTAATTAGTAAAAGACCTAGTTCAGGTGACTTTGTCTTTGTTGATGAATTCGTTGTATTGTCTACGAGATTAATTATGTTTTTGCTTTTACTGTATTGACACTCTCAGGACCTATATAGGCTCCGTGCGCTTCGCATACGTTAGTGCACTTATTAGTGCAAGCTTATCTTATTGTCTTTATACGCGAGAGCAATGTGCTTTGAGATCCACGTAGCCAGCTTATAAAGACTCTTTTTCTTCACTAAAGAAAAGTTGAGGTTGTGGGTTGGACGCAATCTGACTGGATCTCCACCTCTTGTGGATGATGAATGCTGCATAACAACTTCACATATTTTGTTTGTTTGTTTCTGTTTTCTTTTTATAGTATATCTTACATTTATCGAATGACATTGGTACAACCATCAAAGCAATCTGCGTTTAGCGAAAAAAAATCATGATGTGAGGCTTTCACATGTTTAATAAACAAAAGTGTTATATAATAATTATATGGTTTCTTTCTTGTATGGGTTTTCTTTTTAAAATGTTATTTTTAGTTTTTGAAAAAAATGATCTTCTTGTGTACGAGATTCTAATGAATCACAATGAAAACAGTCCCGTTGTAAATATATTTATGCTGTTATAAGAGGGATTGAATGCGTTTACAACAACAAACAAATGATTGCATGCATGTTTTTCTTTGTTTATATATCATGTTAATGTGTAAATAATAATATAACATATATTTTGTTTTCCTCTTATTATTTTCCAATAGTATATTTTTTTCAGCCCGTGATTCAATTATTAATTTCTAGAGTTTGCATCCGTGGTTGACTTGAATCCTCATGAAGCATGACACTGTCCCAGCTCGTGAAATTCATTTATTAATTCCAACAATCATATACAAAAAAAAAGCGTATGGTCGGCTTATTGATACCGACATTTATATTAAACTTTTTAAGTGATGTTACAAAGAAAAAGTGAGGCCAGAAGAGAAGCTAATACCGGCCATATTTGATCCTTGCAAGAATCTACAATGAGATAGCGGGACCCATTCCCACTTATCCCTCACTTTATCATAATCCAACCAAATGATATTCCACAAACCCTCATGATTTGTCATTAGAGCCACTCTAATCACCCCTAATCTCCTCTCTAAGCATCCCATCATCACGCCACAAGGCTTGTTGCTGATCACTTCACTTGGAGCTCTTGACACTAACTCCCACTTCTCACCATTCGAGCTTATTTCCCAAACCTCTAAACTCTTCATTTTCTTCATCTTTGATAATTCTATCTTGTCTAATCTAATAACCACTTTGTATTCATCTCCATGTATATGCAACAATTGACTCTCCAGATCGTTCCTGCTGAATCCCACACTTGACGGACATTCCTTGATCGCGTCTTGGTTTATCCTCGGTCTCAAAATCGCCGGAAACCGATTTGTCATCGACTCATCGTCCACGCACATCACGATACTCTCGTGAGGTCGATTTGATAAGCTTAAAAATACATTACTACTACTGTTTTTCTTAAAACCCAAATTATTCGGATTTTCTGCTTCTTTAGTATGCCACGTGTTTGTATTAGAATGATAAGTAAATAGAACCGGTCGGTTATTCACCATCTCAGCAAACATAAACCGGAAATGACCTGGATCAGATGGATCGGGCACAAGCTTCATACCGGATCGCCTCCAAGACGAAGTTCCACGTGGACCTAACGGGCATGAGCTGATTCTTCTAACGCTCTTGTCCACCAAATCAACGGCTATGATTCCACTATGAGTATTAGAAGCAAAGAGAAGAAAGTTACCGCTAGCTGTTAGTAAATATAAATCTTCGCCGGGGAAAATCTCTCCGGTCAAAATTTCAGCCACCGGAATCTTGAACCACCGTACAGATCGGTCAGAGAATCCGTGGAGAACACCGTTGTCTCGACGCCAACGCCTCGTGTAGACGAAGATCCACGTGTCTCTCTGTGATCCGTCGTTGAGTTGTCGGATGAAACTCTGGTCAGAGATTGTGGTTAGAACAAACTTATTGAGTAGTTTCATTCGGATGATCTCAGGTATACAAAGGTGGAATAAAATGTTTTGTATGAGTTCAGAAGGAAGAAGGCAAAAGCCAATGTTGGTGTTTGTGTCTTTGTTACATCTTTGGCTTTTTTCCATTTCTGAATATTTTTTATTTGGGGTGTTTGATCTTTGATGTGAAAGGATCATCTTCAATGTTGTTAGGATATATAAAGAAAAGATCGAGTCTAGTTTATCTCTTTGATAATGGCCAATAAAAAAAAAGGTATATGGTATTTTATTCAAGATTTAAATTTGTGGTGGAAATATAAAATATATTTAAGTTCACTTGTTAGGTCAAAGCAGAGGTAATTGGATGATGGAATGAAGCTTTTATATACAATTTTTTAACTCGAGCTTAATGAAATATTGAAACTGCATACAGTAAAAGTTGTTATGGGCATGGCTCATGCAGCATGAGTTACTAAATAACTTGCTCCTGTGATTTATTGATGTGTATTGTGTTTTATGCCAAAAAAAAAAGAAAAAAAGACAGCTATAGATTTACGTTTACCTAATCACTCTATCAATAATAATAATTGTCACGCTACTAAAATATTCATCTTCACATCGATTTGACAATATGGCTCGCTAAGAGAACAAGCAGAGAGCCCGGCCACTGGAAGAAGGACCCTAGTGATGATTCGCTATAAAGACATGTGTGAATAGCCACGGGTTTATATATAACTAAGTGCATAAATCATGGACTATTTTGACTTTATTTACGGCTTATAAGTAAGTGCATAAATCATGGACTATTTTGACTCTATTTACGGTTTATAGTAAGTGCATAAATCAATGACAGTTTTGATTTTATTTACAAAAACATTGGATTGTGACGAAACTACTTTCGTGACCATTCGGTCAACTCGGTCAACGTAGCTACGGTTAACATGAACTATTTATGTGATCTTAGCCACAACTTTTTTTTCGGAAAAACTCATGCCAAATCGTTCTACAAAATGGTCACAAAAACTCCGAAGAAAAGTTTGTTCCAAAGACAATGATTAAGCATTAGACCCGTCCTAGACGCTAATTAGACATTGAGGGCTGTAAAATAAAAATTAGCGATTGAGGATATATATCATATGAATATTGAATATTATTACTATACTGAAATTTATATGAGAAGAAAGGCATAGAGTATCTTACATGGGGTTGGTTTTAAGATCGTCGTTTATAATGATTTGAGTGTTGGTTGGCTAACTTGGCTTTACAAGCAACGATAGGTCAAAGGACGGCTACATCTGACATCTTCTTAATCAAACTAAACAAAAATTGTGCTTACGAGTGAGTAAATGGACGGTAGAGATGATGCTCGGGGGTCAATCTTAACAATTATTTGTTTTCGTTTTCTTTCTTAACAATTTTAAGTACTTAGTAAGTAGTACACAGAATAAAGCAAACAATAGAAGATAATTTTTTTTTGGTCAACTTCATCCAATAAAAATAAACATGTCGCTTTTCAAAAGAATTTATAATAATTTGTTTAAAAGGAAAAAAAAGATATACATAAATTTTATGTTTAGTGACAGTACCAGGTTTCTTTATATGGAAAACTTAATTATTCTCTCTTAAACATTTCCAAGTCAAAATTCAGCTGATTGATCCAACCATACCAAATCCACCTAGCTCGACCGAAAAAAAAACAAAGCTACACGCAACAAATCATACATGAGGATGACTACGCATTTCCGAGTCATTCATCAGCACCTGCCATGCCTTCTCTCGCTACTGAATTAACAAGCGACTGCGAAGAAAAAAAAAAGAGACTTATTCCGGTTACGCCTAATCCTTATGCTATGACAATCACTAGAATGCGAAAATTTAGAAACTAACCTGAAGTTCCTGTTCGCAGTCTTTCAGATTGTCCGTGCACTCTCTAACTCTTGAAAATGATTTATGTAGCTTCCAAAAACATAGACCAAATGTCAATCTTAGTCAACAAAAATTACCCTAACAAAACTTACTTTGAAAACAGGACCCGAACCTATGTTTGTGTACCTTTGCCAATTCTTTTCGGCGTTGTGAAGTCAGTTTCTTTTCATTGATCAATGAATCTTCTAATCTCTGTGTTAACCATTTCAAATGAGAACAAATCCATAGTCAAACTAACATATATTGGGTTCGAGTAGACACATACCTTAGACTTCTTCTGTAGCTCTGAGCACACTGCTGCTTTTTCTTCCAATCTGTCTTCCATCGCCAGTACCTTAAAATTGAAACTAGACAATTATATCTCCCATCTCCCATGATTATGTAAGGAAACTGCTGCTCCATTGGTTTATATGTCAAAAGAGTAACTGTGGCAAAGATTCATGAAATCTACCAATTGCATATATGAGCAGAAAAACGACCTCATACCTCATCTTGAAGTACCTCACGCATCTTAATCAGCGCTCCCAGTTCTTCTTTCACCTGTATAAAAGACGCAAGTTTTTACGTGAACTATGCAACAATACATGTTTAACAAACACCACCTTTACCTGAAAGTTGTGATCTCCACTTGAATTTGAGAAATGATCTCTCCCTTCTCTGCCACGCCCACCATCAGTCATGGTACTGTCAATTCAATAAAAGCACACAAGGATTCAGGCATCTCAACAAAACCAAAGCAATCACAGTGTTTTTAAGGAAAAATTGTTGCCAGTTAAAGTCCAAACCGTTCTTACAAAAATCTGAACGAACATAATATAAATGCTAAGGTGCTATTATCCACTAGATGATAATTTAGTATCACATCAACTACAATTTACCTGCCGGCTAACATAATTTATATAGCACCTGCTATTATATCTTAAAGTTCAACGACTAATGTGAAGTCTACAACTAAATAACTTTTTAGCCAAAAATCTTGCCTATCATCATCTCTCTTTGTTTCTTGGCTCCTTCCTTCGCGAGCACCGATCCCGTTGATACCCCTACCATTATTATCCCCATAAGACCTATCCCCACGCCAATCTCCCTCATCACCTTCGAACACTCTTTCCTTATAACCATTTCTATCCACCATATCATGGCCATTTCTCCTCTCAAACTCATGTGAATGTTCATACGCTCTTTCCTTCTCTGCGTAATGATCTTTCCTCCTGTCCTGAGACCTATCTCGTTCACGGGACCTATCACTGTACCGATCCCTGTCATAATTGCAATCACTTCTCCTATCAGGGCTTTGTGGTTGAAACCGTCCCTGAGGACCTGGATTCAATCTTCCACCACCTCTTGTTGTCACCTCATTCACGCGCACTACACGCCCACCAATACTCTGGTTACGAGCTCAGCACCGTCAAGCATATAAACAGTCCATATAAATTAGAAAGTGAAAAAATCAAAGAAGCATTACTTTTCCATCCATGTCTTGAATAGCATCATCAGCCGATCGACGATTTGAAAATGTAACAAAGCCATAGCACTTCCCTCTTACACTCCGGTCATTCACAATCTTGCATAATTCTCAAAGAATCAGTGACCAAGCTCAAATGAGTAGGCAGACACATAGATAGTAGATATAATCCAATGAGATTTCAAGCCTCAAGCCCGGAAAGAATTACATTTTCCGAGAGTATTGAATCATCCGGAAAGAAAAAATCGATAGTAAAGAAACCTAAATTAGGAACTTAGAGCAGGAACAAGGGAAAGAGAAATTTACCTTAATGTTGAGGACAGAGCCGTAAATGGAGAAGACACGGCGGAGAGCCTCGTCGGTGACGTCGTAAGGAAGGCCTCCGACGTAGACGGAATTATTATCGTCCACCGTCATGACTGTTTATCGACTTGGAACTTGGGATTCCATCATTCCACGGAGAAGGTAAGGTACATAAGTCATACAGTCCAAATCTGGGAGCTATATATGGGCCATTAGGCCCACTAAACAAAACCGGAAATTTTTGCTCTTATAAAATGAAACTTGCGAATTACTTAACTTTGCACTTTGGCTCCCTCTCTCTGTTTGAGCACACAATTAGGGTTTTTACGTCTCCCTCGCCTAAACCTACACATGTCTTCCAAAACTAGAGCCAAAAAGAAGCAATCGTCACTGTTTACGTCACTTCCCGAAGACATCATCATTGACATCTTAGCGCGCGTTACGAGGTGCGACTATCCAACACTCTCCCTCGTTTCAAAGCAATTCCGATCACTCGTTGCGTCTCGTGAGATATACGTGAGACGATCCTTGTTGAGCTGCACCGAACACTGTATCTATGTTGTCCTCTATAACAGAGATACCGGGGTTAACAACTGGTATATTCTCTGTCGGAAAGCCAACAGCAATCGCCGTTTGGTCCTTATCCCGTCGCTTCCCGATATGTCTCCAGGAAATAGCTTTGTCACTGTCGGTTCAAGGATATATATGTTTGGTATATATCACAAGAATGCCTTAAGCATCGATTGTCAATCTCACACGGGGACACCTCTCCCGAGGATGCCTATACCCATGTCTTATTCTAGAGTAGCTGGCATCATGGACAAGAAGATATACTTAACTGTGAATTATTTAGTTGCGAAATCTCTAGCTGTTATGGTTTGATTCAAGAACTCTCGTCCATATAGCTTGTGTTTTGTTTTTTTTTCCAATATTCTCCTCTGAAACTACAACTTAAAGTTTGTAGTTCTAATTTTATGCAAAACAAAAAAACAAAAAACATTCATTAACCATATTATTTGTTGTGTCAAAATGCGAAAGTCTTTGATTGAAACCTCCAAGTTAACAAAAAATCACTAAAAAAGTATGTCTTATTTTGCTCGTTTGCATCTTATATCTGTTTATTGGAATCCAACACTAAAATGCTGAAAATATATTGTAAACATTCGAAAAACTCATGTTTCATCTTGCAAAAAATGCCAAAACAAATTGGAGATAACTAGTGGTTTTGATTTTCGCCAAGTGTCTAGAAGAAGACACATCACGCTTCTTGTCCTAGTATTTTGCCTCTCACGTCAGGGAAGAAGTGAAAATGCATGAAGATATATGATTAATTATGTCGTCAAGCAAACTAACTATTCATTCCCTTTACTAAATTCAGAAGTATTCGCACACATTTTGGAGGTTCGAAAAAAATAAACGTAAAAAAGAATGTTTTTTTTTCGAAATAGAGTTTGATTGATGATAAGAAATGGTTCTCACCAATGTATCATCCTGCTCTTTCTTAGGATTGATCCT
The DNA here is from genome assembly GCF_000478725.1 of Eutrema salsugineum. Classification (NCBI taxonomy): domain Eukaryota; kingdom Viridiplantae; phylum Streptophyta; class Magnoliopsida; order Brassicales; family Brassicaceae; genus Eutrema; species Eutrema salsugineum. The sequence goes on along the minus strand of NW_006256829.1, from coordinate 6,887,642 downwards.
GACCGCATAAGAATAATCTTAAAAACATATAGCTGACAAATAGTATTGGTACTATTGGCAGAGCATATAATCACCCTTTTATGAATTTGTAATTTAGGTTATGGATTTGGAGTTGACCTAAAAAAATGGTTATGAATTTATATTTCTTAATGTGAGTTTATATTCGAAAAACACAGAAATCGAGTATATTTTCTATGTTTTTGAATTCTAAATCGAGTTTTATAGTGAAAACTGAGTAAGAGTTTGTTTTTTTGTGTTAAATTTGTAAATAAAATATGTCTAATTTTCTACTAGTAAAAAAATAATAATATATTATAGTCTTGCTTTTATTTTATTTTATTTGACAAAACAGTAAATAATAAATATTTTTCTTGCAAAAATGAAAATTACAACACTGTACCTTTTTTAGTTTTTTTTTTCCCCAAATTAAAATCTCGCACTTCTCCGGCAAATTCCCTATCGAGGAAATGGAGGGAACATCTAGCTCATCCGCCGCCGGCCACACCATCGTGATAAATGCCCTAACTAACCGGGGCTGGTGCTTCGGAGACGTCGCTAACTTGAAGGCTCTGGTCACTGAATTCTCTTCCTTGATCGGCGGCGGTAATAATCAAACAAGCGCGGTCGTGGACTCAGTGGAGGCGGAGCTGCTTAACATGGATATCAGGTTGATCGGAGGTAAGTCTCTCCCCGAACCGACCGAGTTGCGCAGGTGTTCTCATCTTCAAGGTCCCAAAGTTCTCCAGGTTAGATAGATTTCTTCTTCTCATTCACTGCAAACAAACAAAGAGTATGTGAAAGTATCAGAAGGCTCATTTTAGTTGATTCATGCTGTTGGGAATTGCCAGTTTCTTAGTTTTGGAACTTATAGTTTCTCTGTATTGTGCTAATTTTGTTGTCAATGCTTTTCTTTTGTGAGTACAGATAAGTTCTGTTCGGGATGTTACAAAAAGCAGTGCAGAGGAATTTCTGGGAAGCTCGAGTGGTAAACGAGTGCTGAAATTCGCTTTGACTGATGGGAAGATAGAGATATCCGCACTTGAGTACTCTCATATACCATCGATTAGCAATGATGTGACTCCTGGTACTAAGGTATGCTCTTTGTCTTTTTTTCTTTCTCTAAGTCTCATGCAAACATATAATAGGTTTGGATTAAGAGCTAAACCATTAGGAATTAGTGGCAAGATTAGTATTGTGTGTTTCTGTGCATTATTCCAGGATTAAAGCTAGTGCACTTATGTGTTAGACTGTTAGTCATGCATTAGGAGCGTGTCTTATGTATTTTGTTGATGTTTTGTACTGTCTCGTTGCCAGGTCCGTCTAGAAAATAAGGCTGTGGTACGTGACGGTCTAGTATGTTTGACTCCAAAAGAGGTGACTGTATTGGGCGGTTATGTGCAATCACTCACTGAAGAATGGCAGATGAAGAAAAAATACGCTAGTTTGTCTCGTTCATCTGGAAGGCAATCTCAAGAAAGCAAAGCTGGTGATGGCCCTCCTCCATTTGAGGAGTTGCAGATTCGTACAGGTTCCCATCACCGTGGTAAGCAAGGTTTTCTTATTTTCTCGTTGTCTTTTAATTTTCTTCTAGTAGTCTGTTCCATGTTTGTTTCACTTCGTAACGGTTGGCCACTTTTTGTTAACAAATAGAATAATCTACCCAATTTGGTTTTCGTGTTGTGAGTGTGCATAAAATTGTAAAAGATATGTATTGGTAATTCAACCCAAGCTCCAAGATCCCAATGTAGCCTATGATGGCTCATGGAGGTGTCCTATCTATGTTTTTCCTAGGCTTGATATCCAATTTGACACCGTTGGACCTCCATTTTTATAAATACTTAAACATGAGTGACATCATTTTCATTGTGCGGTAAAATGATGGTATGTTGAAGTTTGGAGAATGCATCAAAATTATTAATTCGTCGGATATGTCTGATGGTTGACAGATTACTACAAGACGACTTCTAGGAACACTGTACCCACAGCTGCAGAAAGCGCCGTAAAACATACCTCTGGAGAAAAAGGTGAAAGTAGTGACATTTATGGGAACAAAAAAGGTACTGATAAGAATTTACAGAGGAATCCTGCAGATCCTGATTCAAAAACTGTCAAAGTTGAAAATCAGGAAAAGCCAAGCACTTCCGACACAAGACCTAAACAAGGTGTGATTCCCTACTCGCTCTAGATCAAAAGCACATTGTATAGCTGGACGTTTTGACACTTAAAATTAGTTTGACATTTTCATCTGGCAATTGTGCATCAATTAGATGAGATATCTATCATTCATCCCTATAAGGCCAAGTAACTCTAATGCTCGCCATAACATCTCCCATGTTACAGTGGTGGAAGCTGTTCCGTTACAGAACCAAGCGGCTGCCCAGATACTTCTTGAGAAGATGAAACATTCGAGTGCAAATGAACGGCAATACCAAGGAAGAAGAGGTAGAGGTAGAGGTAGAGGTAGAGGGAGTGGAAGGGAAGAAGACGACTCTGCAGTATTTACACTTGATGAGTGGGAAAAGAGGAATACTGGTGGGGGAGTTCTTGCCACAGCTGACCATCCGAGCGACACTACCCGTGATGAAGATCTTGCGTGGCAGCTTCAGAATCAGTTTGATCTTGAAGACTCTTATGTGAGTCACAACAATCTTTTTTATCCCTTTTATCCGTCTTCTTTTTGCTCAACTGGCCATTGAATTAATTAACAAGTCCATTATGTTGATTAGCACACCTATTATCTGTCATTCGATGGCTCATGGCTTACTTGTTAAGTCCATACAAACAGAAATGGTTACAATGAGCGAGCTGTGATTGTACTTTGCTGTTTAGGGACATGAGGTGCATGGAACTGGTGCAGTGGATATCAGAATGAATATGTTTGATTACGGAAGAGCAGACGATAACTTTGGCCATGGAAGGGGAAGAGGAGGAGGAAGGGGAAGAGGACGAGGGCGAGGGCATAGGCGAGGAAGAGGACGTGTTTAGATTATAATGAAATTATCCACACTTATGGTAATTAAACGAAATTTATCCTAATCTTCATTCACTTCTGTGCATCTTTATGTATATACATTAGAGTAAACGTGTACTGAGACACTAGAGATTCTTTAGAAATTACTCATGTATGCTCTGTTCCTCACACAGGTGGCAACTCTGATGAATCTGTAGATTGTGCTTTTTCGAGTGATTCGGATTTTCGTGAGAAGTTCCGAATTTGAACATAAATGCCTACCGGATGATAACTGGTAAGATGTAGCTTCGTCAACAACTCATCTGAAGTGAGACACTTTTGGAATGAAGTTTTTACAGTACAACACAATTCCATCTAAAACACCATTTCATGTAGCTTTGTGGTTTAGGACCCTTACACACTCTCGTTGGTGCCCATATGTTTCTTCATTTCTGTAGTGAATTGCATTGGTTGATGCAAGAGGAAAAACAAAATGGACACCGAAGTATAAAATGTATTATTGACGCCTTCTAAAGACGAACAATGATCCTCTAGAGCCTAACCCCAACCTAAGTTTCTCGTCAATGTATGTGATCCGAAGCTTCACTTCGCTTTCGAACCCGTATTTAAACTCCAAAGATCCGACCTTGAGTTCCGGAGGCTCGAATATCACCTGAATCCACTCACTGTCCAACGCTTTCAGCTTCCCTAAGAAGATCACACGCAAGGTGGAATATTAAACGCGGAAAATAGATCATTTGTATTAGGGTTTGCTATGTATACGGGGTCTGGCAAATTCACCTGTCAAGGAGACATCTCCGTCAAGAAAACCCAAAGCAGTGAAGGAAACTCTGTTCCTAACGATATCAGGAGAATCAATGCCTTGGATCATCTCTTTCGTTCTGAAGAAGAGTCGGCCTATCACGCTCCTGTAGCCTCCACCAGGAGAGGTCGGTCTAGAACAGTACACCACATCCCAATCTGCACCAGATAATTCAGGAGTTTACGTTTTAATAGAAGGAAGAAGAAGGCAAGAAGCAATCGCAGGTTCTTACCTCCGAAAATGAGAGGGCATTTAACAGGCTCGTTTACACAATACTTTTGAAGCTCTCCAGCTACTTGTGCCACTTCCTTGTGTTGCTCCGGGCTCAGTGTCACACCTCCATCGCTGTTCGCAACCTGTTCCCACCCCATAATCATCAAAACTCTTCTGTATTTTGCTATGCGAGATCAAATCTTATACGAGGATTCAAATAAACGCGCCAAATCAAATCAGATCAGTTCTTCGACTTAATAGTCGAATTCTGAATCAGATCGGCGTAAGGTTTCCGATTAACTCAACACCCGGTGGAAGAAAAGCTAGTTTCTGGAGAGAGGAGAGATACGGACCTTAGAGAGGAGGGAGGAAATGAGATCATCGGGTCCAGTACGGAGCTCAACTTTGGGCGCTGAAACGGAACTGACGACGAGTCCCAATCTTCTACTCCTGCTCCGAGAATCGGCCTTGTACGGGATGGAATATTGAAGAGGGAGGTTCGAGCGCTTCGAGGAATGGATCTGAGTCCTTGGTTCGGAGAACGACGACGCGATAGTCAGGGACGAAGCAGCCGCAGCCATTGTTGCTCTAGAGAGAGAGAGAACCAGGTAATACAATTAACCAAGGCGGGGAGAGAAATACGGTTTCTCGTGATCTGGGTGGTGCCACGTCAGAATAGAAATCGGAACAGGGGCCCATATTGGATTCCCTCCTGCCACGTAGGAAGATATGTCTCCCGCGTTAGCTCAATTTTGTTACAGTTGGTAAAAGTCAAAAACAAAGAAGTACATTAAGCGACATTTACCCCACGACATTGGTCGGGTTTAATAAAGAAAGTGTTTTGCCAAAAAGTTAAAATGTTAACTGACCTATCGGCCCAGCCCAGTTTAGACCCATATGTGTTCCGGTTTTAACCAATCAGTGATGAGTAATGACAAGGTGGGGTCAACTGCTCTCTCCCGTCGCTGAGCAACCAAACCAACTGAATCTTTGAGCTTCCTCATCAACAGAGATTCCTCCGTCACTGGAAAATGGAAACGTCGCCGCAGTTCAGGCTTCTCTTCGCCGTATTGATTTCTTCTCTCATCGCCTTCCGATCGTATAAGCGGAAGTCGCTCGACCTCTCCGGTGGAGTTGCTGGATTCCTCGTTATGACTATCCACTTCACCGCCGGTTTCAGGTTTATTCTCCCGCTCTTGGTATTTTATTTTTCTTATGATTTTCTGTTATGACATTCCCTTGTTTGTTCATTAAGAAATGGATACTACTGTTTTCCGACGGGTTTGATCGGCTCAATCTGTGAAATCTGAAAGGTACGGAGCTCTGCTGCTCGTATTCTTTCTTACTTCCTCGAAGCTTACCAAGGTTGGCGAAGAGAAAAAACGACGCGTTGATGTTGAGTTTAAGGAAGGTGGACAAAGAAACTGGTAAATTTTCTTATTAGCAGTTTTTTAAGTCAAAAGATTATGCGTCTTTCTTTCTTCAATTTTGTAGGATCCGATTTTTAGAAAGTGTGAGTTTTTGCACTCTTCAAAAATACTTTAGTCTCTGGATTTTTTTTTTCATAAGATCTTCCATTTCTGGGAGAATTTTCCTGGTAGAGTCTGGTTTTTAAAGTCCAGTTAGCTTGTGAGTTTTTAGATATAAATGGTCATTGATAAGTTTGTCTATCATTTTTCAAGCTCACTCTTTAGTGAAAGTGAGCTTTTTGGTTCTTTATCTGTATGAACTTTGGGTTAAAGATATATTTGTTTTTGTTGATGAATCTTGAACTTTCCTGAAGTCGTTTCGGAAGATATATCTTCGATCAAGGAAAGGGTATGAACTCTAAAGCTATGAGACTATATAAAGAATAGCATATCGTCTTACTTTCAACATCTTATTGCTGGAACAAACAGCCTCTAGACTTTAGCATAGTTTTGTAAACAAAGATCCTTCCTTTTCCTTGATACATCATAGTCTTTCTTCTTGGTGGGTATATGTGGTTACAAGGATCGATAATTATGATCACTTGATTAATTAATGTTGATGTTGATATATATAACTTCAGTGACGAGATTGTTTCTTTTAGGCCAACCAATAACTCTTACTAATTTTCCATTGGCATCTGATGATTTCACCTTCAGAAGTTCACATATATTTGACCAACAAAAATTTGCTTTGACAGGGTATTCCTGAAATATCTTGTTTCAGGGTACAAGTGCTTTGCAATGGTGGAATTGCATCTGTTTTAGCTGTGATTGCTTGTACATTAACGGGTTGGCAGGACAAGTGCTTGGACACCAAAGAGTCCACAATTGTAACAGCTCTTATTGGTGGGATCATCGGTCATTACGCGTGCTCTAATGGAGACACTTGGTCGTCGGAGCTTGGGGTGCTTAGTGATGCCCAACCTCGACTTATCACTACGCTAAAGGTTCTTGTTTTTTTTCTGTTTCACAACGCGAAAGCTGGAAGCTTCTTCTGAGCAAGAACCTTTTGTAATCCGCTAATTAATATTTCCTGTTTAGCTAAACGTGTTTAGTCTCACTCTCAGCCGGTGAAGAAGGGCACAAATGGTGGAGTTACAAAGGCAGGACTCTTAGCTGCTGTGGCAGCCGGCGCCACTGTTGGAGTAACATTCCTTGTGTTCGGACTCTTTACTGCAAGATGTGCAAGTGATGTAGCTCTCAAGCAACTCTTAGTCATTCCAGTCTCTGCATTAGCTGGATTATGTGGGAGTCTTATTGATTCTGTGCTAGGAGCAACCATCCAATTCAGTGGTTTCTGTTCTGTCCGGAACAAGGTAAAGTTTTAAAAGAAGACATGTAATACGTGGATGGAAGGAGGAGTATCTGACCGAATGTTGCGTGCAGGTTGTAGGGAAACCGGGACCAACCGTAAAGAAGATTTCAGGTGTGGACATTCTTGACAACAATGGTGTGAACTTTGTCTCCATACTCTTGACATCGTTTTTGACTTCCGTTGCTTCTGTGTACATTTTCTGAATGGTGAAGCTAATCTCACCTGTTTTCTGTACCGACTGTTTCCATCTTTTGAAGCCATTTTTTTTCAATTTGATTTCGTAGAAGTTAATTTTGTTGTATGCTGAGATGAGTCTTTTAATTTGAAACATTAGTCTCCTTTACGTTCAGTACTACATGTATGCTATACGCGACAATCACAATCCACAGTCATCACTGTGTTCAACATCCATTTCTTTTCCTTCAGAATAATCTTAAAACAATTTCATATTTTCTAGCTGTTTTAAATGAGTGTTGTATTTTATTTTTTTTCTATCTTGTTTAACGGATGTATCACTGTGTTAACCGTCCGTCAACGACTTCTAAACTTAAATAAACTACAAGATAATTATTACTCTAAATATAGGACTCGTAATAATGAAAGTTTATTTTTTTTGGGTGGCAAAATGGGACTCACTTCAAGATTTTGGCGACTACATAAGCCCTAGTATGTCAAAGTGGCAAAACCGCTAGTAGTGGGTTCAAGTGATTACCGAAATTGAAACGACGAGAGGGAAAATCACTCCCCACTTCTCACGATCGGGCGCGAAAAAAAGGGAGGAGGAAGACGAGACTCCAATGGCGATGAAGAAACCGAAAATCGAACAAGGGGAAGCAGAAGCAGACGCAGAAGCTAATACGTTCTCAACTCAAATCCCAGAAGATAGAGAAGCTCTATTAGAGTTCATGGACCGGCGTGCCAAGTCTATTAAACGCCTTGAAGACCAGATTTCAAACTTCGAGAGAAAGGTCTCTTCTTTCTTCTTTCCTTTCATATCTTTCTTTTTCCCTGTGTGTCTGATTCGGCCATGTATTCTTCTTCTTCTTTTCGCCTCAGCGAATTTCGGATTCGGTGCTGCTTATTCTAGAATGTGCATCAGTACTGTTGAATTGGGGATTTGCATTTGTTTAAGGATTCGGTTGATTTACTGCTCCTATGATTTTCCCATTTCTAATTTGCTATTAATGTTTCAATTAGAGTTCAGTTTTAACATAATTATTGAGTATTTACGCATTCGATTCACCCTATATAATACAATCATTTTCTTGCTGTTGTGCTTCTGTTGTTGGTCTATATTGTTCTTGTCCTAAAAACTTCCAAAACATTTGCAGCTTGCTGAGGAGAGAAAACTGATGGCAGATGCGGAGGCCATGTTCGTACGAATTGATCGTGTTGAAAACGATACCTTTTCCATTTCTAAGAAAAAATCAAAGGTGCCTGGTAAAACTGATAGTTTACTCGGCATAGCAGAGTTCTGGACCGAGGGAAATAAGGTGAAAACTGCCAATGAAGCCTCTTCTCCACACACACGTAGGGAGAAGGAATCTGAGACCTCTACGCCACATCCACCTACTGAGAAGAAATCCTTGAAAATGCCATCCATTATTTTACCGCCTTCTTTCAAGCGAAGAGCTTCTGCTTCTGTCAGACCAGAAGTGAGTGAGACCATCCAAGCTCAACCCATGGCTACAAGGGATTATAACATCCCAAACGAAGATAAAAGTGGTCCTGAACCCAAGAGATCTCGTACTATTCCTAATGAAGTGGTAAGGGAAACCCAAGCCCGAGATAACCAAACTCAACCTCAAGCTCGAGATAACCAAACTCAACCTCAAGCTCGAGATAACCACGCTAAGAAGGATTTCGCACAGCCAAGGATCAGAGTTTCTTCTAACATTTCTGGACAAGCACAACAGAAAAAATCTGGTAAAAAACCGCTCTTTTGGTCGATTTGCCATATCTTAGCTTCTCATTGCGTCTGAATCCTTTTTTATTTTGCTCTCGTATCAGAATTCCAAGGACATGATGAGTTGATAGCGCTTATAGGTAGAAGCTCTTTGCGTGCCACAATTGAAAGTCGTACTGTAGCTATGCTACCAAGTGGCCACACGAAAAGAATGAGATGTCTTGCTCTGTCTCCTTCAAACCGTGAGCTATTTGCTACAAGGTGCCTTTTACGTTATTTTATTGGTTGTTTCTTTATAAAAGTGAACGAAAAGACACTAGCTAATGTAACTACGGCCAGTCTCGTGGTTAGAATTCATCTCACTACTGTAGATTGTGGCTTTGTCTGGATTCTGTACTAGGAAAATGGTATATATGTATAGGAGAGCACCACGGAAGACATTATACAAAGTTAGCTAATCTTATATACTCTCTACTCCTGTGCTTAATCTTTTTCTTTTTCTCTCTTCGTTTTGGTTTGGTTATTCTTCAGTGCATTGGATTCGGTGGTTCATTTTTGGAAGCTTCACTCCGATAGGTAAGTCTGCCGTAAATATGCCTGGTCTATTGATTATGATATTTCTTTCTGATTTCTTGAGGTTTAGTTAATTAATGGTTTATCATTGGAAATATTTTAGGAGGGGTTATGGATTATATAATTTCATTGACTTCAAAATTAAAATGTATCGTTTTAATTAATTAGGATTTCCAGTTGACATAATCTTCATCCGTCCACGGGATAAGTCGGCGAGGTGTAGTTTTGCTTATATTTGTCAACAAACTGCAATATATGTTGTATAAGATCCTAGAAAATGTAGTTTGACAAATGTTCGCTTCTAGCAAATTTTGGGTCTCATGAACCCGAATCGTTTTCTGATTCTTATTTCCATGAAATTTTAATCTATAGTACATTGGATACTAACTTATCATTCTTCCACAATTGAGCAGGTTCACAGCTACTCTGTTTAAGACAGTTAATCGGGTAGAAGTAGATCAGAAGAGATGGGCAGAAGACATGGCTTGGCATCCACATAAGAGTGCACTTTTCTCCGTGTATACTGCAGATGATGGTCACCCTCAGATATCAGCCTTATATCTGAACGAAGCTCGAGAGGTAAATAAATAAGCTGGAAAATGATTCGACCCTTGACCTATCTATCTATTATAAGATCTAACTTGATGGTTATACTGTTTCTATCTTTGTTCATCTGCAGAGTTGTGAGTCAAAATTTCTGAAGGACAGGCCACACAGCAAAGGTCTTATCAACAGAATCATGTTTACGCCTTGGGATGATCCTTGTTTCATCACAGGTGGGTGTGACCATGCAGTAGTGTTATGGCGTGAACAATGTGAGAGTGCTAATACGTGGAAGTCAACGCTTCTGCATAAGGATTTGCACTCTTCAGCTGTGATGGGAGTTGCTGGAATGCGCCATAACAATCTCGTCTTGTCATGCGGAGACGATAGGAGATTTGTTGGGTTTGATGCCCGAGAAGAAAAAGCCACGTTTAAGCATAGACTAGACAACAGATGCACAAGTTTGCTGCCAAACCCGCGTGATGTTAATCTTGTCATGGTTCACACAAGGTAAAAAAAAGAAATGCAAATTCTTGATTTACATATCCCCCAAAGACATGGCCTCAAAAGAAATCATTGCTTTGCATGTGTGATGTGTTTTGCAGGCAGCTTGACCGGCAACTTCGGCTGTATGATGTTAGATTGCCTCAGACGGAACTATTTTCATTTGGGTGGAAGCAAGAAAGCAGTGAATCGCAGTCTGCTCTAATAAACCAGTCTTGGTCTCCAGATGGTTTGCACATCTCATCGGGTTCTGCAGATCCTGTGATCCACATCTTTGATATCCGCTACAATGCACCGAGCCCGTCTGTCTCCATCAAAGCTCATAAGAAAAGAGTGTTCAAAGCTGAGTGGCACTCTTCTCGTCAGCTACTTGTCTCCATCTCATCTGATTTAGAAATTGGGATTCACAAGCTATGGTGAAAACTTATAAACCCTACATCATCAAACCTCCTGAATCTTGCAACTTGTCACAAAAACTTGGCTTTTAAAAAAAAAAAAAAATTTTACAACATGCCAGTCGAAAAGTATATATGCGTTGCTAAATCCATTTCAGTTGCTATAGTGATTAATTCATTCTTTTTTTTTTAACGCTTTGCAATAGTGATTATTCTAATAACCAAAATTTATTAGATTAACCAATCTTTAACCAATTTTTTTTATAATTTATAAGAACTATAATATTTTGGGTTCAACTGCAGTATTAGAACCAAAATTTTGTCATTATTTATTAGAACTACTGCAATGCGTCCAAAAAAAAAAAACTTTAACCAGAAATTGCAATACTGCAATTTTAACCAAAATTTTAGCCAATTTTTTTTAACGCATTCCAATAGTGATTATTCTAATAACCAAAATTTATGAGTAACAAGTCCTTTTTGTAATTGTTTTTTTTTGGGGGTCACTATTCACCAGAAATTGTAATCAGAACCAGTTTATAATCAAAATTGTAATCAGAACCAGTTTATAATCAAAATTGTAATCAAGAGCCCATAATTCTCCGTCTCCGTCTGTTGTCTACTGGTGACTTGAGTCTCGTAGCCCGTCGCCGTTTGGCTCGCCCTCGCCTATTCGCATATCTCTAAGGTGTGCGAAGCCTAACATTTTTGTTGTTTTCTAATTCTGGAAATTTGAGAATCCAAAATACGATTCTGCCTTTTCGCATTTGCGTCATGAAGTCGTCAATTGGTTGATCCAGGTTCCTTTCGTCCATGGCTTCGCCAGAAGAGATTGATGATACATCAGAAATTCCATCCCCGTGGGTGTTTACTTCCTCTTCTGCACTTTCATATACTTCAGATCTCCTTCTTAGCGTTTATTCGCATCTTTGTGATTGAGACAGGACAAAAAACACTTACAAGGATCCCGATGGTGGAAGGCAACGATTCTTACTGGAACTTGAATTCATTCAGTGTCTCGCCAATCCTACTTACATCCACTGTAAGTTTCTCTAGTTTTTTTTCCCCTCTTCTAGTGTTTAGGATTCGTTGTAGGGCTTAGTGTTTGCGCTTTTTAAGTGTTCGGAATTTCATATAGTTTCCTCAGTTGAGATTCAAGGGTTTATATGTAAGCAGTTTTCTTCCATGGATATTCTTTGAGTACTTATATGAGATCCCAAGTGCTTGATTGGATAAGAAAGCTATGTTCCTAGAGTTCTTCCATGGAATTAGTGTGATGGTACCTCTAATTCTGCAATATGCAGATCCAGCAAAATTTCTATTTGGTAAATGTTCGGAATTCGTGGTACAAGGGTTTATATGTAAGTTGTTTCTTCCATGGACATTCTTTGATTACTTAAGTGAAATCGTAAGTGCTTAATTGGATAAGAAAGTTTTCTTCCTAGAGTCCTTCCGTGAAATTGTGTGATGTGTTCTAGGTAACTCTGAATCCGCAATGTGCCAATGCAGAAAAATCCCTTTTTGGTCTTCTCACTCACTTAAGAATGAGATTCTTCTTTTTCCCTTAAACAGTTTTCAAAACATTAGAGTGTATCTACTCATAGCACACCAATACCAATAAGATGATTCTAAAAGCTGCATGAAGACGTAACTCCTAGTTATTAGAAAATGATAAGAGATCCTGTGTTTTTGTATATTCCATGATGTACTTGCCACCTCTCCCTCCTTTACATGATTTTTAAATAAATAAATAAAAATTGCACTTCGCCTTTGATTTCTCTTTCGCAGACCTGGCACAGAATCGGTATTTTGAAGATGAAGCATTTATTGGCTACTTGAAGTATCTTCAATACTGGCAGCGACCAGAGTACATCAAGTTCATAATGTGAGTTAGAATATCTGATGGAATTGTGCTCGTCTTAGAAGGTTTTGAGATAAAATACCTTATGGCTCTGCTTGTTTTATCGGTTTTCTTATGTTTTTGTATCTATTATCTGTTACAGGTACCCACACTGCCTATATTTCCTCGAACTTCTTCAGAACCCCAATTTCAGGAGTGCTATGGCCCATCCTGCAAACAAGGTAAACGAATGTGATAAAGAATCATTAACAAAATACAGTATGTCACACCAGCATGTTAGTGAGCAGTATAAATAGGAAGTGCTTCAAATGTTTAAGGTATCTATGGAATCGGTTTGGGGGCTTTTGGGTCTCTAGTACAAACCGTACTTACAGTCTGCCAGTTTGGTTGTATAATCCCAGACCTTGTCAGAATGTATGATAGGAAATTTGCTTTCTAAAGTTTTGAAACCCTATCTTCTGTTGAATTCGGGCTTTTTTCAGGAATTGGCACATAGACAGCAGTTTTACTATTGGAAGAACTACAGAAACAACAGGCTGAAGCACATTCTACCTCGGCCTCTTCCAGAGCCTATAGCTCCACAACCACCAGCTGCACCTTCAGCTACTCTGCCACCTGCGCCATCTGTATCTGTTGCTCTCTCTCCTTCCCTTTCTCCAATGCAGTACAATAATATGCTTTCTAAGAATGAACCGAGGAATATGGCTTCTGCTGGAATCGATCGTAGGAAGAGAAAGTATGTGCTCCTTTCTTCGTCCTGACTTTTTTTGTTGTTGTTTTGTTGAAGATGATTGCAAATGTTCATAAGAGAAATAAGTAACATTCTAATATGTGGGTCATATAATATCAGGAAGGTTCCATAAGCAGTTATTGCCCTGAAGCGGAAGATCTACTCATCTTTGTTGACGGATCAGTTAGATGAATCATAAAGTAGAAGACGAGAAGCTTTTGGGCTTTATGACAACAGTTTTTCATTTTCTTCTTCTTTTTGAGAAGCTTATTGGACTTGTCAAACATTCGTCCTTGGCAGAGATTGCTTTTGTCGGTAAACATGAGGAGTGGGGTTTCCATGTTGCACCTGTTGGTACTACATTCGTGCGGAATGACTCATAACGTGTAATTTGACAACAATTTTTTTTTACTTAATTATATTTGACAACAGTTACAAAAAATGATTCCATGGAATTGATAAAAGAGAATTTTAGTAGACTAAAGTGTGACTTTTCTATTTAACGTACCTGACGGTTGAAGATTTTGGTCCATGCTTCTCTCGTCAAAGCAGGGAGTAGCGCACCGAGTCAAGCGTGGGTTTTAAATTTTTTTTCTTAATAGGAAGAATTTCTAAGTCAGGCACTTCTTTTTTTTGTTGTTTTCATCAGAAAAGTATGTTTTATTTGACTACATTCTTCACTACACTCGTTAACTCTCTCGTCAGATTCTTTTGCGTGGGTGATGGTATTGGTAGCAGAGAAGACAGACATTCATTTGACATCTCACGACCTGATCTTCCTTTGACAAAAATCTCACCCGATCTTCAGATTCTTTTATATCAAACAGGGAAGTGTTTCTACTTTCTAGGCATTGTTCTATCAGAAAACACACACAAGGTTGTCTGACAATGTTCTGTATTTCTTTAAGAAATGTTTTCTGTACTTTATTAATATCGCCAATAGCTCGTATATAGACCGTGATTTACCATAATAGGCATAGAAATAGCATAAACTAAGGATAGAGAGGAGCAAGAGAAATGAAGAAGAGAAAATGGACTACAAACGGATTTGATACCATAACATCTTGACAAAAATTTTACCACGTTTAATTAGAGTTGAATTTATTTACCATAAAAATAAGTTGAATCTCTTTTTTTTTTTCTCCCAAAATTTACATTTTTCTAACTAATAATATTGTAATGTCAAAGAAATCCGTAACCGACTCTACCATATGAAATTAAATAATCTTAGCCATTGGTTTAACGTGTCGCATCTCCGTCGTTGATCTGAGCCAGCAGCTTTTCTTCGCCTCTATTTAAACAAATCTTATATCATCTCATAAGCCGTTCGTACAAAGAGGTTTTCTTTGCCTTTAATTTTTTTTTTTCTCTCAAGAATTTATCTGCTGCCAAAAAAGTTCCCAGATCCAATTACAAGTTTCTCAACTCCCAAATTCAAATTGAACAAACAAAATCTGAATACGAAATCGACCTATAAAACCCAATCCGAGAGTTTATTTTGTTGGCTTTGTTTGATTGATCTGTCTGTTTTTTTTTTCCTTTGATCTGTGGTTTGTAGTTTTTGGGGATTCCACTCCTAAGCACTCAGATTGATCTCTCGTTCATTGATCCATCTGCTGATTCGCTTCGACTTTTCATCTGAGATCCCTGAATTTGCTAAATTAGGGTTTTATTTGTTTCTTCCCTTTTTAATTCGATTCCATTTCCGTTAGTGTGTATTGTTAGATGAACGACCAATCTAAGCTGATGAATCCGCCACCTCCACCGCAGATGATAGGCCAGCCTCCGCCGCCGCAGAGGATGAATCCGCCGCCGCCGTCGAAGGTAATGAACCCGGTTCAGACTCGGCTTATGAACCAGACTCCGCTATTAGGCCAATCTCAAGGCTTAAACCATCCGATTATGGGCGGTATGAACCAGCAGCAACAGGTTATGATGAACAACCAGCCTATGATGATGAATCCCCGGAACTTTAACCTGAACCCTAGCTTGAGCTCCGAGTATCAGAACCAGCCTAATAACTTTGGATCGAAGCATTCGAAAATGGTCAGGAACAATTGGAAAGGAAAGAAGATTACAAACGACAAGAGGCCAATGATGGAGCCTAACAGGAGGATGCACAACTCTGGTATTCCGATGTATAACCCGCAGCAAATACCTGGCTCTGGAGCTATTCAGGTCGGTCCTGGTGGTGCAGGTGGTTACAAGCCACCGGCGTTGAACGAGCTGCAGTCTCAGAACAGGTTAAAAACCAGGAAGTTTTACCCGAAGAAGAAGTATGGTAACAGATACGTTCCTTATGCTCCGAGGAACACGACTTCGTTTATTATCCGGGCAAAGAAATCCGGTGGAATTGCTGAGCTGGTTTCTCCATGCCCTGTGACACCAGCGGTGCTGCCAACTCCGATGTTTTCTCCGTCCAGAGAGGTGTTGGGTGATATGGCGAAGGAAGAATGGGGAGTGGATGGCTATGGCTCCATGAAAGGGCTGATTAGGCTGCGATCTGATGGGCATGAGTTGGAACCTTATGATGAGGATGATGACGACGAAGGAGGGTCGAGTGAGAGTGATGTGGAGGAGCATGTTGAGGTTGAGAGGAGGCTAGACCATGATTTGAGCCGGTTTGAGATGATATATCCGAATTACGGTGGTTCTGAGTATAACAATGTTTTGGAAAACAGAGTGGATGATCAGGATAGCCATATTGCTCAACTGGAGGAAGAGAACTTAACCTTGAAGGAAAGGCTGTTCTTGATGGAGAGGGAGTTAGGTGACTTGAGGAGAAGGTTACAGTATCTCGAGAGGCGGAATATGGTTGCTGAAGATGCTAATGAGGAGGTTGTGGAGAATGAGTCTGAAAGTGATGGCGATGATACAGGGGGATCCGATGCACGTACTAGTGGTGACACGAAGGAGAACCATGTAGCTGCAGAAGACATTTGTATGCAGGATGTTGGAGGGAAGGATGAAACTAAAGAAGTCAACGAGAACAAGAGCAACGTGGATGAAGCTAAAGAGAACAAAGATACAGTTGGTGTGGGAAGTTCTGGGGAACATAGACCTGAAGGTAAGGAAAAAGCTGAAGAGGATTGTAGGGAAGTTTCAGGTGAACAATGCGAGGAAGCCAGTCAGAGTAAGGAAGATGAAATGGCAATTGAGAAGCTTGAAGATGCATCGGAGAATGATTTGGCTAGGGAACAAGGAACAGCCATATGATATACTTGGACAAAGGAGGGAAGCGGATTCAAAAGCACGGGAACCCATGATCATTACCGGTGATGGGAGAAGTGGTGATGCAAAGTTGATGCATTACCATTTTCCCTTTTAATAATGTAAGTCTTTTTATATGCACAGCCGATTGTAGTAAAAGCAAGGTTCATTGTTGTGAAAGAACGTATGGATGATAGAGTTTGATGTTTAATGCATGTTAGAGTTTGAAGTTTCTTCTCTTGATGCATTGATTGAATGTTTCACACTTTTTTTTACTTAGCACAAACAGAATATATATGTGTCTTGGTTTGAGACAGTTGCAGAGAGCTGAGCTTGAAGAGAACCTCTGAGTTGCTTCCGGCCGAATTGCAGGCAGAATGACTGTTGTCCATAGAACTATGATCAAGATTTGTTTTACTTTTTTCCTCTCTCTTGTCTCTCTTATTGGGTTTGTGTCTGAGAAAACAGTGACGCCAACCAAGTTGGGCCCATATGGGTCCGTGTGATAAGCTATTTTTTTTTTGTCGACGTGATAAGCTATTTAATGTCCATAATACCAACCGAACACCTATTTTTGCTATAGAAGAGACCTTTTGACTTTTCTTTTTCACTTGAATAATAGATTAAGTCGTTAAATATTAAATGTCAATTGTATAAAATGCCGTTTATAATCAAACAAAAATACTATCAGTTTTCCGATGTGTATTGTAACTAGACAACTATTGGTGTAAGATGTAACTCATTTCTTTGTGCTAGTAATCAGACTTGCTTTAAAAAAGGAATCATAACGTGGCCAATTTTATTCAAAACTTTACACAGAAATATACGCTTCAAAGAGTGTTATATGGTGAGTTTTATTTCATAAGACTGAGTTTCTAGATTGAATGTAAAGTAAAAAGTTGATTCCAAACTTGTTCACCACCATCAATCATGCAGTTAGTGGTTTTCTTTTCACTGAGCTTTCGATCGTCGAATCTTCAACCCTCATCTGATGCGATTCATCTTCTCCAACTGGTTGGGCTTCTCTGTTATTACTTGGTCCAAATGGGTTCTAATGTGTAATTTAATCACTACAGTTGGGATTACTTCACAATGGTGTGTTCTCTTGGCGCTTGGTGAAATAGTTAAGGTTTTTTTTTATAAAACCAATTCATGTAAGTTGGAGTTTTCTTATATGTTATACCTCAATACCTGTCCCCCATTTAAATGCAGTTTGGCTGCGCATTTATTTGCATCCTGACTACTGACTAGTGACTACCATCAAATGCTTATTTGACCCCAAAAAACACCATATGAATGTTTGCATTTATATTACGTATTCAGATGGACAAACATGCTAACACGCCCCCAAGATATTTTAGAGGGATCGGATGTGGAATTTACATAAGTTTACAATATTGGCATGAGAATTAAGAATAAGCGCAAAAAAAAAAAAAATTAAGAATAAGCATAAAGTATGTGGCATGACATTATACTGTTTTTTATTTGGCATGCCGATATTGCTAAGAGCGCGAAGTGGAACCGATTTGGACTATGCACTTTGTAAACTAAAAATCATTTTAAAATCCATGCAAGTTACAGAAAGTACTTCAAGTGGCCATTAATAAAATCAGATTGATTTTTTTTCATATCGCCTTTTACAAACATTGTTCCTGGATAAGTCATATTGACTTTGAGAGAAGTGTATTAATAATGATCATTATATGATTTTGTGAACATCGGATTACATGTTTTGTAAACCGAATTGCGTCCATAAACATTCCAAGAATGATACGCACAAACCAATATATACTCCCCAAAAAAAAAATGCATCCTCAAAAATCGGTCAAAATACATGTAAATACGAGTGGGGAGAGTTGTTTTACACAAAATCCACTTGCGTCCTCAAAATACATTTAAATACGGCACTATTCTTAACAAAGTTGACTACATGTTAGCTTGAAAACACAGTCACTAACTTTAGTGGATTACGTAAGATAGAACCGGCCAACCTACAAACAAGATAGAAATTCATGAATCTATGATTCTATGAATTTAAATGAATGTTAGTGCCTAATCTTACAAGAATTATAATAATATGGAGCTTAATGCGTCCTGTTGAGCACAAGAAATCAATCCTCCGAAGCCGCCATACGTCACCAGGCATTAATGATCACTTAATAGTCCACAAACAGAAGCACAACTAAACCCTAAATATCGTTGCCATCTATAGTTTTCTCTATAAATAGAACCTCAGTTCTTCGACATCTTATTAACTTATCACTCTAGTAACGCATTTAAACAAGCCATCTTAGACAATGAAAACACAAACCAAGGTGATGGGAGGACATGTCATTCTAACTGTTTTCACTCTCTGTATGCTTTGTTCAGGGGTTAGGGCACAGCTAAGCCCTGACATTTACGCTAAATCATGCCCGAATCTTATGCAAATTGTCCGTAAACAAGTTATGGTCGCCCTGAAGGCCGAGATGCGGATGGCTGCTTCTCTCATTCGTCTTCATTTCCATGACTGCTTTGTTAATGTATGGAACGTCTTTTTTTTCTTCTGTTAAATACTTTTTTACGTCAAGTTATTGTTACAATTGTTCCAAACACTTGTCATTATTTTATTAAAACGTTCGTTGAATGGAAATTTCAGGGGTGCGATGCGTCTGTATTGTTGGATGGAACCGATAGCGAGAAATTAGCTATCCCAAACGTGAACTCTGCGAGAGGATTTGAAGTAGTTGATACTATCAAAGACGCTGTGGAAAATGCATGTCCTGGTGTTGTTTCTTGCGCTGATATACTCACTTTAGCCGCTCGCGACTCGGTTTTCTTAGTAAGCCTTTTTGTTCCCACTTAACAAGTAACAACCTTACTATTTACTTAGATTTCAGAGGATCAGTAAAAAATGTTGTGTTAGCGATTAATATTTACTAGTTTCCATATTACACGAGTTTTAGCTTTCAAGAAACAACAATTTATAATATGACTTAGGTAGTGATTATTCATAGTAATAAAAAATCATCACGTTTAAGTTTGTCTTTATAAAAATGATTAGCTATTTCATTTTAACATGATAATAGAATTTATGATCATATATCTGTGAATATCGTTTTCTTTAAATAATTTATTTATTTATTTGTTAACTGATGTGTTCTAGGCCGAAATTCATACATTTCTCTATCAGAATTTAAATAAATTTATTTCAAGCGCATACTCTCATATTATATGTGTTCTATTTATTTTATTTTTTTGGTCGCCTAAAACGGGATTTGATTTGCAGAGCGGAGGGCCTCAGTGGAGAGTGGCATTAGGAAGAAAAGATGGATTAGTGGCAAATCAGAGCAGTGCAAACAATCTCCCATCTCCTTTTGAACCTTTAGACGCTATTATTGCCAAGTTTGTAGCTGTAGGCCTTAACGTCAGCGACGTCGTAGCTTTATCAGGTTTACTCATTTCTTCAATCATTTTTGGCCCATCTTTTCTTCTAAGTAGTTAATACTTATGCATGTATACGCATTTTTGTAACAAAGGAGCTCACACCTTTGGACAAGCAAAGTGTGACGTCTTCAGCAACCGGCTGTTCAACTTTACCGGCGCGGGAACTCCGGACGCAACACTTGAGTCAACACTCTTGTCCAATCTGCAAACAGTTTGCCCGGTCGGAGGAAATGGGAACCAAACAGCTCCCCTTGACAGGAACTCAACGGACGCATTCGACAACAATTATTTCAAGAACCTACTCGAAGGGAAAGGTCTTTTGAGTTCTGATCAGATTTTGTTCTCGAGTGACTTGGCCGTGAACACAACAAAAAGACTTGTGGAGGCTTATAGCCGGAGCCAGTACTTGTTTTTCAGGGACTTCACTTGTTCGATGATCAGAATGGGAGGTATTACGAATCTTGTTAATGGATCTAGTGGCGAGGTTAGGAAAAACTGCAGGGTTATTAATAATTAGTATGTGTGTTTTTCAATTATCTGCTTGTGTTTGGGAGCTGATCATTCTCGTCGTGTGTATCAAAATGATCACGTGTGCAATAATAAGAATTTATGGGGTTTATTGTGAATCGAGGTATGCTTTGGAATTCTAGGTGATTTTAAAATCAAACAAGAGTATTTTAATTACTAGTAATGGAATATCACCGAATTTTACTGAGTATTCTTTAAACGAACAGCACCTAAATCCTAATCCACATAATCGATTCGCTTAACAGTTAATTAACACACAATCTAATGTAGATTACTGAGTATTCTGTGTTAAAAAATTATCAAACGAAGATCACATGATTCAATGGGAAAAATATTAAACAAGTAACACCGAAATGTAACGAGTATTTAAAAGCCACTAAATGAATAACCAAGTTTTTCTAAGAATTTCAAAATCATTAAACCATAACACATGATTTTGCTTTGATATACAAATCTTAAAATGCAAGAACCAAAAAATTAGTTTATTAAAAACTCTCGCACCTCACTCTTGACCTATTCCGGTTATTTAATTACTTATCCATTTACACTCGTCACTGGGTCACGACGTCTATTCGTTTTTATACATAATGTTACAGACGACGTGATTCTATAATCATAATTATACAGCCACCATAACACATTTTAAATTTTGAGAATAGGGCCGTATGGGATTTTAGACATCCTAAATTCTTTAATCATAATAATACAGCCACCATTTTATTTTTAAAATTTAAAATAGTGCCGTAGGAGAGTTTCTTGAATTTATTTTTAAATTAGCCACCTTTCCGCTGGTATAAATTCAAGTAGCTATGGATTGCTATAACCTTTGATACAGCGAATTTTAAATATTTTAATGGCGTTTTTCAATATAGACCAAAATAACAAGTATGTATTCTCTTAACTATTAAGGCAAAACAATTGCAACAATTCTCACGAATAAGATGATGTCATTATCACATGCATCATACATATCGGCCGGTACCGTATGGGATTTTAGACATCCTAAATTCTTTAATCATAATAATACAGCCACCATTTTATTTTTAAAATTTAAAATAGTGCCGTAGGAGAGTTTCTTGAATTTATTTTTAAATTAGCCACCTTTCCGCTGGTATAAATTCAAGTAGCTATGGATTGCTATAACCTTTGATACAGCGAATTTTAAATATTTTAATGGCGTTTTTCAATATAGACCAAAATAACAAGTATGTATTCTCTTAACTATTAAGGCAAAACAATTGCAACAATTCTCACGAATAAGATGATGTCATTATCACATGCATCATACATATCGGCCGGTAATTATTATTTGAAGACAAAAGGTAAGCAAAGTTTTAGAGTTCTAGTTTTCGTGGAATTCAACGAATCAAATCTTTACGCAGATGAAAACGACCCATTCCAGTTATATTGAGAAAACTGGCTCCATTTTGATGGCTTAAAGTATGTGTTTTCATATAGACGCGGAAAGGAATGGTAAGCATGATGAAATTTCAGCAATATCATTATTAATTAGTGTTGACGTTGGTTAACAAAAAATAATTAGTGTTGACGTTGCTTTGTTTATAACTGAACTTTCATGAATTGTTTTACTATAAATATGATTTAATCATATATCTACATTCATTTTAAACTTAAATCTTTAAATTTTTGATATAATCAGATATTCTATCTACTATATGCAGGTTAAAGTGATTTAGGTAAATGAAATTTTCTTTATTTAGGTAAATAATTAACTGACAAAACGACAGTTAAAAAAATACTGAAATTTCTAACATATCATGTTATTTTAATTAATAGCAAACTATCAGATAAAGTTAATTGACTAGTTGCATGATATTTCTCTATGTAACATTTCAGCACATGTGAAGGTTTTAAAGTGCAGTTACATGACTTGTTCTCAAAACATATGACTTGTTCGATTTGATTAGGCCGCATTGTTTTTTTAGGTTAAATGGTATTAATAGTTCACAAAATCATAGTCGTTGATTCACCAAAAATGTAAGTACTCGTTGGACACCCACTGATGTCAATTCATTGATTTAAAACTAAAAGAAAAGACTCCCAATACTGTATGTAACAATACTAGGTCATATACACATGTATTTTAACTCGTCGATTATTACGATATAAGCCTAATTTCTTGCAAGTCAATTGTTTTTGTTTATCTACTTTTTTCAACATGTCCTTTATAATCATCTGTAGTTATTTCCTCTCAGACGTAAAGAGTTTTGCCCCTTTTAAAATTGATATGACAATTTTATCCATATTCATGAATAAGAATAAAGAGGTGTGTTAATAAATTAAATGACTATGTTAGTTCGATGTTTGGATTCAAAGAAAAGATGTAATACGATAAATATTTTATACTTGAAACCTATAAATTGCTTTTAGTCTTTTTATATTCTTGAACGGTTTTTTTTATAGGAAAATTTCATTTACAGTTAAATTCTTAAAAATCATCTATAGTCTTATCCAACAAAAAAAAACTTGTGATTAGAGAAAAAACATAAACACACATTTCTCATGTTCGCTTCAGGAGTTGGGACCGTTCAAAATCGTTATATATGTAAACAAAGGTAAATAATTATAGCTAATTATTATAATATGATTTATTGTGATTCTACAAAAGAAAAGTAAAAGTCTATGTCACACTGAAATGTTTTGTAATTTTCCTAGAACATGTAGAATTCTCTTCTAAAGTTAGGTAAAAGCTCTCTATATAAAGGCTATGAAAGTCTTTCGTTTAATTAGTATCAACCCACAATATCCTCTAAGCTTATTTCTATCTCTCTGTTTTGTTACAAACGGAGAGAGACCAAAAATGGGTCTAAGCAATATTATTCCCTCGCTTTTTCTCTCGATTTTGATGTTTGGGCTTTTGGGCAATAATGCTCAACTTAGCTCTGATTTTTACTCCACGACGTGTCCTAATGTCACAGTCATCGCTCGGGGTCTGATCGAGCAAGCTAGCCGTGGCGACGTCAGACTCACTGCTAAAGTCATGCGTCTTCACTTTCACGACTGCTTCGTGAACGTAAGATCTATTTCTATTCATTAACATATATAATAACGAAACCGATCGTTTAAATCCGCATGTGATATATCACATGATTGATGTTGAACAAACCAGCAGAACATGTTACATGTAAAAGTTTATATTTAATTAGGTCGGATTTTTTTTTTAATGGATATAAATAGTTCATACTCATTGATTGACCAAAAATAAAAAAACCCACTCGTTGTAAAGGGTGATGGACAAGAGTTTATTTAGTGGAGTCACCAAATTTTGGTTTTAGATCAAACTTAACGGTTCTATTATATTTGACTACATATTCCTTCATATTAAGATAATAACGGTCATTCGAAAACCCAAAGTAAGATATGCCTTTTTTTAATTCACCTTCTCTAATAATTGACTTAGAAAAGTACAGGCATCGACTCTGACTAGGAAAAAAATCTTAGGTTTATCTTATTAATGTAAATAGGTTTATCGTTAAAAATACATTATGCATAAAACATTTGTAGTCAAATTGTGTAAAACATAGGGGTGTGATGGTTCGGTACTATTGGACGCTGCTCCTGCGGATGGAGTAGAGGGTGAAAAGGAAGCTTTCCAAAACGCTAATTCTCTTGACGGATTCCAAGTGATCGATGATATCAAAACCGCCCTCGAGAACGTTTGCCCTGGAATTGTCTCTTGTGCCGATATCCTTGCTATCGCAGCTGAAATCTCTGTCGCACTGGTAATAATCATATAATTCTCAACATTTAACCTCTAGGCTACATGTCCTACTTTCTTACACTCTATTTTAAAAAAAAAATCTATAAAAAGAATTAAATATAACCATAAGTTAATATTTAATTATTTATATCAAATATAATTAGGCGGGAGGGCCGTCATGGGACGTATTGTTAGGAAGGAGAGATGGCCGGACGGCGAACCGTGCGGATGCGGTGGCTGCACTTCCACTAGGACCTGACTCTCTCGATGTTCTCACTTCTAAATTCTCCGTACATAATCTTGACACTACCGATCTCGTCGCTCTATCTGGTAATGTACTTTTCGCATCTTAATTCAATAGTACTTTGTTACAATATATCTTTAACGAATTATAAATAATAATACATGTACAGGTGCTCATACCTTCGGGAGGGTTCAGTGTGGAGTGATAACCAATCGTCTACACAATTTTAGTGGTAACAATGGACAGTCCGACCCGAGTATTGAACCGGAATTTTTGCAAACGTTGCGACGACAATGCCCGCAAGGCGGAAGTGTCACCGCGAGGGTCAATCTTGATCCTACGAGTCCGGACTCATTTGACAACGACTATTTCAAGAACCTTCAAAACAACCGTGGAGTCATTGAATCAGATCAAATCTTGTTTTCTTCGACAGGAGCGCCTACTGTGTCTTTGGTGAATCGTTTTGCAGAGGACCAAAGTGAGTTCTTTAGGAATTTTGCGAGATCTATGATCAAGATGGGAAATGTAAGGACTCTCACAGGAACTGAAGGAGAGATTCGTAGAGACTGCAGACGGGTCAATTAACACGTTTTGCATTATTGCATGTTCAAGTGATCAAATTTTACTTCTTGTTATATATAGACGAAATAAGTGGAAGTTGTGCTTTTCCACAAACGTTTTTCTTCTTTTGATTTTGTATATTAAGGCTACGCATGCCATTGTTTATTTGTAATTGTAAATCATATATATATAATATGAGAAGATCTAGCTTCACGTATTTGTTAATTATTTTGTTTTACTATTAACCCCTATAAAATATTGTTTTTAATTTTTTTTTTGTCAAACTATATATACTTCAACCATAATTCCTTATAACTAATTCTCATGGCCGGCCTTCACGTTTAGTAAAAATTATTATTATTGTTATATATTATTTATCTGCAGGGCTCAAACCGTATATACATGGGATAAATTAAATATCAAATATGTGCGTCTAAGTGGACTCACCTTGTTAAAGGTCGTTAAGGCTTTTTTTCTAAAACCAAAAAATTTGAATCGAAATCTACATAAAAATCCATATGTGGCATGTGAAAGTTATGTATTTTTTTCCACATAACGTGTTTACAGTAGCTATTTATAGATAACATCGTATTGAAAAATTTGAATCCTAGTCCCCCAGATGATGAATCTTTCAACTAATTAACCATTCTTAATTAACCATTCTATAACGTACTGTATTTTTATTTGAAATCTTTACTAATCACAATACAATATACGAACAGTAATCAAAAGTTTATTATATTCCAAGGCATTATTTGATATATTTTAGCTAAAAACATGTAAAAACTTCCTGTAATAGTAAATTATGAGCTACACTATTACTACTTTGTAAAGTTTTTTGCATTATCTTTTCTTGGTCTGTAAGAAAGCTTTGCCAAGTATATTTCAGAACTTATTGCTTCCAGTAAGTAAATATTGACACCTCTCCACAGCCATATCTCAAATCACATGTTTTCGTTATTATCTTCTTCTTCTTTTTTTGTCTGTATCCATTAATATTCTTTATCACACTACCAAAAATACCAATGAGGATTCAACTCCCATCTTATGTTTCATTAGACCGATTCAATGGCATCGCGGATCTCACGGAGAAATATCATTTCTATGAGGCATGATTCATATGACCGATTCATTCAATCTGCTCTCTTATGTATATTTCCTCGATGATTGACTGAGGTATTCTTATAGCATTATTGTTGTCTTTCTGAATTTAATTCATTGATTTCTTAAAAAAAATAAAGAAAAAGAAAATTATGTTACAAACTAGGTCAAAACACATGTATTTTAACTCGTCAATTATTACGAGATATACCTAGTTAACTTCAAGTCAAATTGTTCTGGCTAACTACTTTTCAACATGCCGTTACTGATTTTTTGTCTGTTTATAGTCATCTGTAGTTATCTTCTTTCATCACGTACATTGTCTTCTTTTCGTTGACAGCTTCAGTTCAACGTACATTGTTATGACATTTTTATCCAGTACTCACTGTAGATGAATAAATATATACTACATTTTAAATGTAGTGTTTATTTAATGCCTGGAATGGATTTATGTAATACGCACTGCATTTTGTTTTTGTTTTTTTTTGTGTCTTACAAATGAAAATTAAAATAGTCTATATACCTCATTGAAATGTTTGTAATTTTCCTAGAACATGTAGAATTTTCTTCCAAGCTCTCTATAAAAGGTTACGAAGGTTGTTCTTTTTAGCATCAACGTAACCCACAATATCTTCTAAGCTTAGATACTCTTTCTATCGCTAGTTTTATCAACGGAGAACGACCAAAAATGTGTCTAAGCAATACTGTATCCTCACTTTTGCTCTCCATTTTGATGTATGGAGTTTTGAGTAATGCTCAACTTAGCTCTCAGTTTTACTCCAAGACGTGCCCTAACGTCACAGTCATCGCTCGGGGTGTAATCCAGCGAGCTAGCCGTGTCGACGTCAGACTTACTGCCAAAGTCACCCGTCTTCACTTTCACGACTGTTTCGTGAACGTAAGATCGATCTACTTCTATTCATTAGCATATATATAAATAGATACGTATATGTTTATGATTTTTATTTTTGGTTAACAATGAATGAAACCTGTCGTTTTAATCTGC
The DNA here is from genome assembly GCF_000478725.1 of Eutrema salsugineum. Lineage (NCBI taxonomy): Eukaryota > Viridiplantae > Streptophyta > Magnoliopsida > Brassicales > Brassicaceae > Eutrema > Eutrema salsugineum. Next base: position 6,860,563 of record NW_006256829.1, on the reverse strand, counting down.
ATGTGATCACAACTAGCATTCGACTATATATTCCGTCAATAACCTTGGTCTCATACTGAGAATTTTAGATACTAACGGTCTTTTAAAACCTTTTTTAAAAATATGCATGCCTTTTTGGTTCTTATCTAATCATTAAATAAGAAACGTATAGGTGGCATAGAATTTAATTTTGTCAAGAAAACATTGACCTCAAAGTGTGTGAACACACAGGGGTGTGATGGTTCGGTTCTATTGGATGCATCTCCTGCGGGTGGAGTGGAGAGTGAAAAGGGAGCTTTCCAAAACGCTGGTTCTCTTGACGGATTCGAAGTGATCGATGATATCAAAACCGCCATCGAGAACGTTTGTCCTGGAGTTGTCTCTTGTGCCGATATTCTCGCTATCGCAGCTGAAATCTCTGTCTCATTGGTTAGTAAGATGATTCTTGAAATTTTAGTGCTTTTCAGATCCCTTTTTTTATATATTTTATATCAGCAACATGCATCGTGCATGTTTAATGAAAAAATAATAACACTACTACGTACAAACCACTAAATTTCTATGTCATGATCTCATATACTGATTTGTTTTAGTCTACGAAACATTGTGATATAATTAATTGAATAATTATATCATTTAGGCGGGAGGGCCATCATGGGACGTATTGTTAGGAAGGAGAGATGGTCGGACGGCGAGCCGTGCGGATGCGGCGGCTGCTCTTCCACTAGCATTTGACTCTCTCGATGTTCTCTCTTCTAAATTCTCCGCACTTAATCTTGACACTACCGATCTCGTGGCTTTATCCGGTAATAATCTTTCGCATCTTAACTCTTTTTTTTTTCGGTTTCTTATAAAAAAAAAATTCATTGGTCATCTTGAAGAAGTATCATAAAACTTTATACCAAGGGGCCCTCAATATATCTAGTACTTTGCTACAACATATCTAAACGGATTATGAATCATAATACATGTACAGGTGCTCATACCTTCGGGAGAGTTCAGTGTATAGTGATGAACAATCGTCTACACAACTTTAGTGGTAACAATGGACAGTCCGACCCGAGTATTGAACCGGAATTATTGCAAACGTTGCGACGACAATGCCCGCAAGGTGGAAATCTCACCACGAGGGTCAATATTGATCATACGAGTCCTGACTCATTCGACAACGACTATTTCAAGAACCTTCAAAACAACCGCGGAGTCATTGAAACAGATCAAATCTTGTTCTCTTCGACAGGAGCGCCTACTGTGTCTTTGGTGAATCGTTTTGCAAAGAGCCAACGTAAGTTCTTTAGAGCTTTTGCTAAATCAATGATCAAAATGGGAAATGCAAGGACTCTCACAGGATCTGAAGGAGAGATTCGTAGAGACTGCAGACGGGTTAATTAATACGTACGTTTTGCATAATTTCATGTTCAAGTGATCAAATTTTACTTCTTGTTATACATGAAATAAGTGGTATCAGTTTGTGCTTTTCCACAACTGTTTTCCTTCTTTTGATTTTGTTTTACTAATAAGCTAAGCTTGCCAATGATATTTGTAATTGTAAATCATATAATATTATATAAGGTTGGGCAAATTTTCCAAACTGAACAGAAATTATAGGGTAGCTTAACTCTCCGACTTGTGTTGGCTCTCGGATGATTATTTGATAAGACAGTGAAAGAACATGACCAATAAAAAAAATAGTATATAATTGTATGACTCTTTTGGAGTTTGGTTTATGTATCGCTTATTTTATCCTCCAAACTATTAAAATTAATATAATCTCACACAAACGGATGAATCATCTAGTTTCTAACTCTATCACTTAATTAGGAAGACCGACTTGAAAATTTGACACAATTATAGTGGGGAAATGTCACTTTCAATCCGGAGTATTTATCATACTCTAGAATCGCCCTCTAACTTTATAAAGGAGTGGTGGGAAATTGGGAATGAAAGTAAAATATGTCGGTGTCTTTTTCTCACAAACAAACTTGAAAATAAAAGATAAAAATTTGGTAGTATTGTTGCAATTTCTTAATTAACCTACAAAAAAAAGTGAAAATCCCGGAAAATGTTACATAGACAATAACAACCCCCACTTGACGAAAGATGACAAGAAGAACCACTACTACCACTAGTTGTCTAAGTCAACATACACACATTAGGCACTATTTTGTATTCTATTTCACAGTATTCGTTTAGGCTTTTAGCTCCTCCATTCATCCATCAAACTTAATTACTTCAAAATACATACTCATACACAACCAGATACACGCAGAGACAACTTCATCTACATATATATATACTCTCTGATTAAAATCTTCGGCAAAAGTTTCGCTCCTATCCTACACATATATAATATATTAATGAAAAAGGTCACATGACACACCAAATTTTCATCTTAAGAAAATACATACTATCTGGTATCACCGTAACATTCGGGTACTATATAGCTATTAATTACATATCTAGCTAGAGAAGCTATAAGTTTTAAGGGAAAATTAGGTTGATCAATCTATTTAGCCCCAAAGGGGAACCACCTCTCCTGGAAATCTGACTGGTACCAGACCATGAGCAAGATGACCACGAGCAAAGCGGCTACGCCCCAAGGGGAAGACCCGGCACTGTGGATGGAGTCCTGACCCGGCCAGGGGACGTCGAAGGAGAGGCCGCCGGAGAAGAAGTGGAGTAGAAGGAGGAGGAAGAGAGGGGAGAACATGAAGACGAGTTTGAGATGACTTATGGTGTCTTCGAGGATGGACTCGTAGTTCAAGTACCATGTGAGGGACAAGACAAAGAAGACGACGATGAAGAAGAAACATAGATGTGGGTTTGGGAAAGAGAGGTAGTCTAAGTACGATGAGCCGTAGTATGGTGATCTCGCCATGTGTTCTTCTTCTTATAATTCTTGATCTTCTCTGGTTTTGATAGAGGCCTAGATTTCAAGAAGTTAAAGTGAAAGCTAGATGTCTCTGTATGAGTGTGAGTGTGTGTATTTAAAGAAGTATATCTTTGGAGAGAAGCTATTTGCTTTGAATGGGTTATTTGTTTTAGCTTATTATATTAAAATATTTCAGGGCTTTTCGGGTTTTGAAGTGGTCGGTCGAGACCACGTGGATATGGACCTATGGTTATGTATGTTTTTCCTTTTCTTTTGTGTGGTACCTATGGTTCTGCATTTGAAACTTCTAGTTATTTCTTTTAAATTTATAGAAAATTAAAGCTACTGTATATAATTAAAGGGCCCTCGTCATTATTCATATATTTAAAAGCATATTTATCAAAAATTAGAAGGTAGGTTGATATGTGCTTTGTGCTCTAAACTTGATGGATCGCATCTTTATTCTTCAGCTATGATTCTATTTGAATTGGAGAAGAATTATCTGAAATTAATAAAAGATATAAAAATTATTTAGATCATCACCTTTCTTCTTCTTTTTTTTCGTTAGACTCCAACAAACAAATCACCTCAAACTTTCGCGCTGTCAAAATAAAAATATCTTTTTTTGAAAAGTACTACACATGGTCTCCCAATACTTTTGAGATGGTTCTATATATATTATCTGGCTGTATATTTGACGTAATCGATTTAATCCAGTATTCTGAAATTACAGCTTTTACAGATTTGATCTAACAAGTATTCTGAAAAGCATTATTAACAAAAGAAATAAAGTATTCTGAAAATAAATCCGCTAACTTCAGTATTTTAATGAAGCGGGACCATTCTTTCATCTTTTTAATTGCAAACTCGATTAATTTGGTGTGAACTTTCTCAAAAAAAAAAAAAAAAAAAACTTTCTTATACTGACGGTAGTAGATATTTTGAACATGCGGTCACAAATACCGAAATACTCATTATACAAAAAAAAGTTATCACTCAGAAAAAAGAAAATGTGGCTTTCACTTCTGCAACGAAATGGGTTCCTAATTTTTTTTAGAAAAGCCCAATTGGAGTCTACTTGAAACAAGAGGCCCATATCGCCTAAGCACAAATTGGAAAGGGCGGATACATGCTAACGTAAACAACATATATACACGTAAGATCGTAAGCCAACTATACTTACAAGTTACTTGAGAACGATTTTACACAAACTATTATAATCTCATCGTGTCTTTTCACTTGCCTTACACATACATGATACATGATTACACACAAAGCATCATCATTCTTGAAGCAAAATCAAGAAGATCTTTGGCTCTTTGCTCATTCAACTGCTATCGTCATCTTCCATTCATTAATATTCATCATCCCCAAATTATATATATATAGACACCATCCATAATCTCAACCTTCAAAGCTTCAACATGGGAACATTAGTGGGTCACATCTTACCGGGCTTTTTCTTCTTTGCACTTGGTCTGTGGCACCTCTTTAACCACATCAAACTATTTTCTCTACACCCAAAAACATACATATCATGTACTTGGTTTCCCCTTTCCAAACCAAGATATTTTGAGCCTCTCTTGATCATTATAGGCTCCTCACTTTCCATTTCTGTGGAACTTTTCCTTGGCCAAAAGAATCACCAACCATTTGATCCCAGTGACGGAACCATCCCATCAAACCATCTCCATAACTTTGAACACTCTTGCATCTCCCTCACCTTCATCACCTATGCAGCCTTCGCCATCATCTTTGACAAAATAAGACCAATGGCTCATAGGGACCTCCTCAACTTGATCGCGGCCCTCGCCTTTGCCCAACAACTATTCCTCTTCCATTTCCACTCGTCAGACCACACGGGCGTTGAGGGCCACTACCACTTGTTGCTTCAACTCGTAGTTTTTGTCTCTTTGGTCACAACACTCTTGGGAATCTCCTTGCCCAGCAGCTTCTTGGTGAGTTTTGTTCGGTCACTAAGTATTTCCTTCCAAGGAATATGGCTTATGTCAATGGCTTGCATGCTTTGGACGCCAAGTTTGGTTCCCAAGGATTGTTTTCTTCACACTGAAGAGGGTAAACATACCATTAGATGCTCAAGCGTCAAAGCTCTTCATAGAGCAATATCATTGGTTAATATCTTATTCAGCTGGTTTCTTGTGGGTGTGACCATCTCTTCGATGTGGTTTTATATACTTTTGCAAAGGATCTACGGTGAGAAAATTGAATATTGTGAGCTTCGAACAAAGGACTCCAAAGACATCGAGATCATGATGACCATGGTTGAAGTTCATGATGCTGAGTCACAAAAGAGAGTTAAGTTACTAGCTTGAGAAATCACGACTGCCAGAAACTAACCAATTTCTCACGATGTTGCCTTATTCCTATTCAGAGAGCTTGATCATGTGAATAGACATATTGTGTATTTATGTGTAAATATGATACAAAAATATATATATAAGAAGCCAGAGAATCGAAGAAGTTAGAGAGAATTTTAACAATATAAAAGATTGATATCATAATACGCACCTTCAGAAATAGATGCATGGACTGGACTTAAAACTAATCTCGTCAGAGGAAAACAAACCACGGCCGAGAAAAAGGCTTTGTGAGTTTATTTGCTAACTGACTCGTAGAGACGACATGATAACTCAAAGAACAACCATTTTTTAACCAGATCATAAATAAAATGATAATCCACCGCTACATGATTCTTTCTCGAATTAAAAATTGGATTTCTACAAAGAAAACGCAATTCTACAACTTGCTATAAAAACTATTAAAAATCCGATAACATGAAAAATCCGACTTAAAATAATAAATATCTTAAACACAAAGAAGAAGAAAACCATGCTGATATCACTGAATCCAAAGATGATCATTGCCTCTTCCTTGTCTTCCTCGTTGAAGAAGTGTAAGAAAGTAGTGAAGTTGTATCCATCATCTCAGCTTGGGGAGGACAAGGCACAGATTCCATCCACCGTGGAAGCACGAACTGGTAGAACCAGATTGAAACTGTATCGTCCAAACTTGAAGATCTTGGATTCCATATCTCATCCACACGCTTTTCACAAACAGACTGGTCAATGAAACAATCTTGATGATCATCATTACAAGAGATGATTGTACAGTTTTGTGTCCGCAAGTTACATGATACCCAATGATGATCCTGCTGACACCATAGATAGGCAATAGCGTTATCAAATGGATGAATCGCCAAGGGCGCATAATTACCGATAATCGGGAGGCGTATATCCCACAGAAGTTGCCAAGATTCATGATGATCATTGTTCAACCTCCAAGCCTTGAAAAAAGTTTCTTCCTTTTGAGCTAATGCTCTGACATAGATGACAAAACCTCCGGATGTAGTCAAGGCTGTTTTGAAGTCCTTGTTGTGACTCGAATGATCCGGGAATTGCACAACCCGAAATTGATCGGACTCAGAGTAGAAATCATGAGCTACGAGTACTCCAGGTTCACTCAGACAAGAGAAGTAGATCGTACCATTCAGATTAATATTAGAGAGGTTGCTGATCTGGTAAGGACAGTGAATTATCTTGCAAGTCCAGATCCCTGTCTCAGAGGAATACAGAAACGAACTCAAAGCACACGAGAGATAATCATTCGTCACTTCTAATGAAGCTAACCTAAACACTTTGAAGCTCGAGACGACACCATCAACGTCAACGCGAGTCACCAAACTAAACACAGTAGAATCACCTCAAGGAGGTGGAGGAGGGATTTTGACCCACTGTTGTAACACTGGATTGCCCACATAGCAATGAGCATTTTTATCAAAGCCGTCTCTAATCAAAACCAATCCACTGGAAGAATCCGCATAGTCGAAATCACAAGAATAATAGCGTTTAAAAGAAGTTGGGATGAAAGAAGCTGGAGATTTTGGCATACCCAATGTCTCGCATCCATGGAACCCTATGAGTTCGTCTGCTCCGCCCATAATCGACCACGAGGAAGAGGACTTTTGGTGCACAGACACAAAGAGACGGCGGAAATACGCAGATTCGAGTGTCGATTTCCATGTCTTGCACACCGATTTGAATCTCGAGATGCTTCTCAAAGGTAACCTCGCTAGAATCTCCGTCAACATTGTCTCTGAGATATGTGTTGGTGTTATACCATTGCCATTGCCAATGGCCTCTCCTGAAAAAGATTAGGCTTTTCGGGTTTGAAGCGCTTAATTTTTTTGCATTAAATTAAAAGGAGGCAAGAAGGCCCAATTGTTTTATACAATAGCCCATTCTATTTTTTTGGATCCTTTGTAGCCCATTCGATTAATAACAACACAAACCCACATACCCCACAATGAACCTCAGGGAGAACCTAAAATGTACCAAGAAATAGAATTAAGGCCAAATTAGTGATGTTTATTAATAATATTTTTTTTTTTAGACATGGTGCAATGTGCATACATTTAGAACACCTACGAGAGAAGAGAAAAGAGGGAGCATTTTTTCCTTGGAAAATAATCCATTGCACCTTCTGAAGCTTTTGAGTCGGCTTAAAAGACTGTTTTTATAAGGTTCTTTGAGCTGATAAAGATGTTAGATGATCGAAAAATATCTCCTTATGATATACACGAAAGGATTCTAGTAATATATACCAAAATTGATATCTTACATACTTTCAAATTAAATGTGTAGAGCTCTTCTCTCAAGTATGGTTTCTCCTCTCAAGTATGGCTCTTCTTTTGCAGCTATATTGGCGTCTCTCCACCCGTTTTATACAACGACATTCTTGTTTGGTTAAAGCGTCCACTTCCAGATGAGATAGTCTCCACTATTCTTCGTCTCTGCTTCCAAGCCTCTGTGTACGCGATTTGGAAGGAAAGAAACCCTAGGCTTCATTCTGCCAGCTCTCGCCCTGCCTCTTCTATATGCGTTGAGATTCAATAGCAACTACGAGCTCGTCTTGACTCTCTTTCTCGCGCCCAAAGGATCGACCCTGAGGCTCCTTCATATCTATCCACTTGGTTCTCGTTATTCCAGTGATGAGCTCTCACGTGTCACGGCTTCAGTCCAACCGATTCCTCTCTCATAGCTTATGGCCTCTGATCTTTTCTATTGTTTTGCTGCTCATATCTGCTACTGTTCTAATATTTTTTGGCTCTCCGTTCGTGCGGATGTATGGAAACTCTTTAAATTATATATATATAGAGATTTAAATTAAAAAAAAAATATGTGTAAAGCTGAAAAAAATATATTAAAAAAAGGTCCAAATATTTATTGCGTTAAAAATATTTTAGAGAGGTGACTGAATAAGTGTAAAGCTTTTTCGTGCAATATAAAAAATATTCGAAACGTTCAACAGTTTTCAAAAAATTTCGCAAAATATTCTTATCTGTAGTTGCCAAACAAACATAATTGATTTATGGAAAGAAATGATTTAGGTAGGTGACTTGAGTCAGTTGAATTTTGATGGATTGGGCCATTGAGAATTCTCCCGGCAATTACGTCTACAATTCTCTAGTCTCAAGAAAAAAAAAGTTATAAAAAAATTAGAGAGCCAAATTCATCCCAACTACACCGATCAACAAGAGGATCCATCAATCTTCTGAAATCTCTCCTTGTCTAATCCTCCAACAAAGTTATGGCCTTTCATCGTTTCTCTTACTCAATCCTCTTCTCTCTAACCCTCCTTTCTACGACGACCCTCTCACTCTTCGAACCCGACCCGGATTCGATTTCCACCGTTTACGAAATCCTCCCCAAGTACGGCCTCCCAAGCGGCCTCTTGCCGGACTCCGTCACCAATTTCACCCTCTCCGACGATGGCCGATTCGTGGTCTACTTGGCCAAGTCCTGCGACATTGAATTTGACTACCTCGTTCACTACGACGAAACCATATCCGGTCGCATCGGTTACGGCTCGATCACCGATCTCAAGGGTATTCAGGTGAAGCGACTCTTCATTTGGTTCGATGTCGATGAGATCAAGGTCGATCTCCCTCCTACCGATTCCATCTACTTCAAGGTTGGGTTTATCAACAAGAAGCTCGATATTGACCAGTTCAAGACTGTACATTCATGCGGCGACAATGGTGTCTCTGGCTCTTGTGGAGATTCCTGGAAGAGTTTGCTCCAGGTATAAGATCTTGCGTTTCTGGGTTTTGAATTTGACCTCAAAGGTGTGAACTTTCTGAAATTCGGAGTTCTGAATCGATGAATATCTTTTCTCATGGCTGACTTCGATGATCGAGATTCTTACTTGTATTTCCTGACTTGTTGGTAATAACGAATCAACTGAAGTCTGGGTTTCTACATTTTAGATGCCAGCTCAAATTAGCTTCCTGTAATTTTGATTGATGTGAATGAAGTTTTTATTTTTATTTTTCTGGGTTTTATTGTTCTATAGGATGTTTTGGAAAAGGATTTGTGTGACTGTGTGAGATACTGATTAGATTCTCGAATCTCTGAGTTACTGTGTTCAATCTTTCAGCCGGTTTTGAAAATCATCTATTTAAGATTTGAGACAAAGAAAACAGTATATTCATTGCTGTGTCTGGGGGTCGTAAGAAATACATCGTTGAAGCTGAAAATAGCATTCTTGTATCGCTATTTGGTTCTCTTTCGTTCTTCTAGTTTGTATTGATACTTTATTGTGTAGCTGATAAGTGTGAAATGCTGTTTCTTAGAATGCTACTTACAAGCCTCGAACAAGATGTTTTCCTATCTTTTATGGACTTTCTCTGGTTTCTGGAATAGCTATTGCCTTTAGATCCTTTTCAAACTGGTGATTCCTGCACTAACAGAAGTTTTTTTTTTGTTTTTTCTGTAAAACGACAGCTTCGTGGAATGATGGATGAAGCGGAGATGCTAATCACCGAGTAAGTACTCTCAATAGTCACGTCTGCGACAACGCAACGATGGAGTTGAGTTTCAGTCAAAATTGTACAAATACGCACAATCCTTAGACAAGTCTTTATAAGTCTTGGTAATGAAATGTCAGAATATTTCCACTCTGTAAGTCTTGTTAAAACTGGCTTCCACGAAAATGTTTTATATATATGATTAAGTGACTGTCACCGAGTTCGTTCCTTACCACCACGGTAGACTGTGGCCGTTAAAGTTCCACAGTAGTAGTACTTGTATCATGTATGGCATAACGAGTTGAAGATCCGTTCATGAGCCGATAATTTATTCAGTAGAGACAGTGATCTGATTGAGAAATCGATCTGTTTGACTTTTCACAGACCATGTACTAAGAACATGTTCGGGTCACAGACTTTTCACAGAGCCAAGAAGCGTTTTTTTTTTTGGATCTCTTCGTTTAAGATGACCATGTGATAAGCGAGTTGTCCATTACTTTAGTTTTGTTCCTCATTCATTTTCTGGAATTTTAAGTTACAAGACGACAATAAATACAACCTTGTTTGCGGAGTGTCCACGTAAACCCGAAAGCCCACCCGGTTGCTTTTCTTGTTTGTCTTTGCCTTTGCTTGCCTTTTAGGAAAATAAAATAAAATATCAGACTTGCTCTGATTTTGACTGGCTAGTATTCAACGGCCATTTTCCATCTTACAGACCCAATTCGTGTTTTCTGTTTTGTATTACAAAACCGGTTTTGTTTTTTATTTATCTTTCATTCTTTTCTGCTCTGATTCTTACCATCGATCCCCCAACTGTTTGTTGATTTTCTGGAATTGCTCTCCCCAATCATCGGGGTAAAAAAAAGTCTTGATCTTTTTTTGTTTGGAGTAATGGTGGGTGCTTTGTTTGTTGTTGGCTCATCGGTGATGGATTCGCCGAGCGGTCCATGTTTGTGTCTGGATGCTCACACGAGGAGATCTCCGAGCAAGAAGAAGATCCTTGGCAGTCCAAGAAAGCTGCAACTAGGAAGCTCCTTTATTGATTCAGGCATTGTTTTTAGGCTTTCTTCGAAGCCGCGTCCCACGGATTGCGATCGAAGAGCAAAAAAAAGCTCTTGATTGTGAACGAGGACGTTGCTGGGAATTATGACGATACCTTTCGGAGATGTCCAAAAGGTGAACTTTTGAATGAAATTGTTTTGGAGAGGAAGATTTTGGCATGGCAAGCTTATGGCTCTCACTTTTCGATTTTGCAGCAAATTGTTAATTATTTCACATACAAAGCTGTGAGGACGGTTCTTCATCAGCTCTACGAAATGAATCCTCCCCAATACACTTGGTTCTATAAGTAAGTTTCTTCTTGCCTCTCCATGATATGGGTTTATGATCTAAGTCACTCATCTGATAAGCTTTCTATAGGATTATATTAACATAAACCCTTACTCGATCAGTTTTGGCCTCTGGACTTATGATTTCTCCTTTGTTTTATAACAGTCACATCGTGTCCAACAGACCAACCGATGGCAAACGTTTCCTTCGCTCCCTCGGCAAGGTAAGAAAGTTTAGTTTATATATCATCTGATCAGCCAAGACGTTTTGGGTCTAGCTAGTTAAAGAACTTCAGCTGCTCAAACTTTGGCTATCATTCTACTATACAGAACCTAGGATAAATGTAGCAGATTGTTGCTGTGGTGACTTGAGTAGAGAGCAGTTAGTGTGAGTTCAATTTTATAAGACATGTCTCGGCAGATTGGGTTGAGTGTTTTCTCTGGTTTTGTGAATAGGAATAAGAATAAGCATTTCTATAGATCTATCAGTTACACTCTGTGCGGTGATGATATACTATGTTTGATTCAACCTTGTTTAGACCTTGGTATGTAAGATATCAACACGGCGAGAGAAAGAAGAGGACTTTTGTGTGTTTAACTCTGAGCATAATTAACACAGACATTGAATCTTTTGTTATCTTGTCACAACTACTTGTGTAGGAGAGTCAGGAGCTTGCAGAAAGAGTGATGATCACGCGTCTCCACTTGTATGGCAAGTGGATCAAGGTAAAATCGCCCCTATCAATGTCGCTCCCGTTTCATTTATGTGTTTCCCCTTTCCGGCCATGGGAACACCAGAAAAGACTCAAAAGTAATGTTTGTATGGTTTGTTGCGTGTAGAAATGCGACCATGGGAAGATATACCAAGACATATCGGATGAGAACTTGGCATTGATGCGTGAACGCCTGATGGAGACCGTGATATGGCCTTCCGATGACTCAAACTCAGAGATAATTGGCTGAAGAAGGCTGTCACACCACAGCATTTCCGTTGTCAATTCGCATCTCAGTTTTAGGACCTTAATTTTTTTTTTGTAGTTTGATTTCATATAATATAGTCATTGAGCAGTGTGTATATGTGTCTATTCTTGGCATGTACTGTTTATGATGATGATATATAGGGGCAAAAACTATACCCTTCTTGTGCTCAGAAACTTTGTCGTCATCATCTCTTACGCTCTCTCTTCTACTAAACCGGCCGCCTTGGTGGCTTAAACCCTTCCGGGCCCTTCGGTAGACTGAATAGCAAAGAACAGAACATGACTTAAAGGAAAAATACGGTTGGTCCAAAGCAGAACACTTGGCCTCGTAACGACTCCAAAATGTTTTTTGAGCCAAAGATTTATTGTCCTCATTCACATTCAGCACGAAACCACGCCGAAAATTCATGGCGAATACCAGCATTTTTGCAGCTCTACCTCTCACGAACTTCGAAATACCGTCGCTGTTATTTCATCGGAGAGTCCGTGCCAAGAACACTTCGATTATCAGTTTCCCGGAAACCCATTTTCTCCGACAATCGATTTCTACAGGCATCGTAAGATCTTCGGCTCCGAGGGAAACTGGGTCCGTCTCATGCTCTTCGATCACCGACGAAGCTTCTACCTTCAAAGATCGGCCGGTCGGGGAAAATGGTTATCCTGAAGAGCTTCAAGTTCGAACCTTGTAAGTCATCTTCCTGTTTATCTAAAGACTGATCTTTTCTGGGTTCTGATTAAATCTATATAGTAACGAAATGTGGGTTTTTGTTTACTGTTTTGAAGGACATGGAACTGGAAAGGATATTCGATAAGATATCAGTGTGCTGGAATCAGCGGCCCTGCTTTGGTCTTGGTTCATGGTTTCGGTGCTAACAGGTCAAACTCAATTGCCATTTAGCTTTCCAATAACCAAGAACCATAATTTGCTAATAGGTATCAAATGAAGTTTCTGATTGAGAACCCAATTGTTTCAAAACAGTTACATTTTACTCAATATGTTTATGTTCTGTTTAGCAGTGACCATTGGAGGAAGAACACACCTATACTTGGGAAATCACATAGAGTGTACTCAATCGATCTCATCGGATATGGATACTCCGATAAACCGAATCCTCGTGAGTTTGGAGGTAAACCATTCTACACTTTTGAGACATGGGGTGAGCAACTCAATGATTTCTGTCTGGATGTTGTCAAAGATGAAGCCTTTTTTATATGCAACTCTATCGGAGGTTAGCTCTCAAAATTTCCAACCGCTTTCGGATTTTAAGTTTTTTTTGGCCCATGGTGTTCAGTTAATGACAGAGTGATTTGGTGTGTTCATTAGGACTTGTTGGTCTTCAGGCAGCAGTAAGTAAGCCAGAGATATGCAGAGGGCTTATGCTTTTAAACATATCGCTCCGTATGCTTCATATCAAGAAACAACCATTGATTGGAAGACCTTTCATCAAATCATTCCAGAATTTACTTAGGTATTGTGTGACTATGCGCTCTTCGTTTACTTTTATCTAGGATCCTCTGTGGTGTTGCAGCTGAATATTATCATGTCGGTCTCAGGAATACTCCGGTTGGAAAACTATTTTTCAAAACCATTGCTAAACCCGAGACAGTAAAAAGCATTCTTTGTCAGGTATTGATACTCCATTGGTTGCATATGAACAAAAAACAAGAATGCTTCTTAAGGAAAAAGTTTGTTTGTATGTTTTATTGTGAATCTTGCAATGTAGTGTTACCATGATAGTTCGCAAGTGACGGATGAACTAGTAGAGGCAATTCTACGGCCAGGGCTTGAGCCTGGTGCAGTTGATGTCTTCCTCGAATTCATCTGTTACTCTGGTGGACCGCTTCCAGAGGATTTACTCCCACAGGTCAAGGTTCGTTTACTCTGGTCTTCCTCCTCCTTAGCCATAGTTAAAACTCTTAAGAACTAAACCTTAGTCTAAGTTCACCATGGCCATGTCTCTAAACCACAGTGTCCGGTTCTAATCGCATGGGGAGAGAAAGATCCATGGGAGCCAATTGAGCTTGGACGAGCGTATAGCAAATTTGATGCGGTTGAAGAGTTCGTTGTTCTTCCTGAAGCCGGTCACTGTCCTCAGGTCTCTCTCTCTTTACACCTCCCTCACAAGATGGAAATACAACAAGTAACCTTTGTCTTCCTTCTTATTCTTATGTTTCTGTAAAATTTGCAGGACGAGAAGCCGGAAATGGTGAACCCACTTATCGCATCATTCGTTGCGAGACATTCAAATTCCAATACAGCCGCACTTGCTCCAGACATTTGATCTCAGTTTCTACATTTTTTGTAATATTGTACAGAAACAAAACCGTTTACTCCAGACTCAAGGAAATGTGTAATGTCCACTCTTCTTTGCAGTAGAAAAGAGCATAGTCTGTTCGTTTTACTTCAACCTCGAAATCAACAGGATAAAGTACTATATAACATAATCGATATGTTGATTGAGATAAACAGAGAAAGTTTCTTATTTCCCCACAAAAACTGAAACATTCACTCCTAATTTTAAACTCTACCTAAATCTTTATCCGTTAATAACTCCATGACCCGACCACATCAGAAGCTCTAAGGGTCATACAACATAGCGGTATGTGACATAACGACCGGATGTTTCACTCGGGCGTATGATCTTCACGACTTGTCCACGTCTTAGCCCATAGTATTTCGCGATTGGGTCCGTATACTGAATACGAGGAAGCTATTGACAATCCACCACAGGTGAGTAAACAAACATATTAGCTATAAGGAAAAACAGCCCAACAAAGATCTAACATAAAAGCTTTTGGTCTCGACAGTAAACTTGTTTCATCGCGCTTTTTAAGTGTGCCAAGATACTAACCTGATTCTCTTTCATAGTGTATCTCTCCAGCAAAGCTTTCTTCTCCTCAGTCGTTAGAGCTTGATGATGGGGAACAAAAACGTGTCCTTTTACGTTCATTAGAAGCTCTGTATCCTGCACAAGAGCATGAGTTTTTCAGAGAAAAATCACATTGTTGCTAGAATCCTAGTTATAAAAGATCTCAGAGGATGACATGGTGGACTTTTCATATATAGTTGCAGGGAAAAAAAAAAAAAACAAAAACAAACCTGAAAAACTTGCAAGTGAAGTTTTGATTGGAGGTCTAGGGCATCTAGAGCGTGGCGTGTCAAGTGCTTCTGCACTACCAAAATTGCCTTAAAGACATTCTCGGATTGCATGCGCTCAATGAAAGGTTTAATGTCCTTGATTCCAAGCTTTGCACCATCTGTTTCTTCCATAAAAAAGACAAAGATCTGCCACAAGGAAGAGCTAGAGCATTAGAAGAATGAAAATGCACAAAATAGAAAACACATATCCATATTTTTCTTCAATATATTTTTATTGTAAAATTGTTCCTTCAGTAAATGAAGAGAAAGTGCCGGGCAAGTTTAGCTTTGTGATATCCCAAACTCAAAGTTAGTACAATGTGTATCAAAATCATATCTTAATAATTAAGCTCCAGAATCATGTAGCATATGTACGATTAGAACAATAGTGAGGTCTCTGCTTAAAAAAATATCTCCAGAGTCAAACACTAGAAGCAAATAACAGTTTCACAAATGTTTTCTTAATCGTAAACATAAAAAGAAATTTGAACAAACCTTATCAGAATCATCGTCCCTCTTAATCTTGAGAGTATCAAGATCCTCTCTTGCCATGTCCCCGCCATATTTTTCAAGAAACTGTTCTTTGGTCATCTCAATTTCAGAATCCATGACAATATACCCACGGTCTTTTAGCATCTGGTTCACTGTCTTGTGGACTCTGAAAAGTTTACTGATTTCTTTTTCAGATAGATCCATCTTTTTTCACTAGATAAATCTGCAAAATACACACATATATCAACCATCAAACCAAACATAATCCAAAAAGAAGTGGAATGCCAAGTACGACAAAAGCAGAAGCTTAGACCGAGACAAAACTCCAAAACCATCTCTTACGGGTCTTCAAAGTTTTGATCAGAGGCATAAATAATCCGAAAACAAGCCATTACAAAAGATTCTTCCTTGTGAAGAAAATATCAAAAGTTAAAACTGTGCAAACCCAACTCAACCTAAAACGTAAGAGAAGCACACTGTGATGTAGCACACATCCTTTAAATTATTTCTATGTTCGAATCATCATACAACGGACTCGAGGAGATATATTGTCTAATCCGTTGCAATCCTTGCGAGAAAAAAATAATAATTGACGTAAGCAATTGCAGGAGACGAGGCAACATTAAACAACTTTCACGTACCAGAAAGAACTTAATTAGAGACCAAGCAATAATGACGCGCCGATTTTTTTGGAAGGTGAAGTTTGACTTGCCAAGGGTTTTTGTTGACCCGCTAAACCGCTAGAGGTCGGTAGGGAGAGGGATAATAGCGAAGAAGTAGAGCGCAAGTTACCCCTTTAACTTATATTTATCTCAAAGTCTTTTAAAAGAAAATTTCCATTATTTTTTATATCATGGTTTTACTTTGTTTAAGATATAAAATATGGTAAATTAAAAAAAAAAAGAATTAGCAATAAACAGGTAAAATAAATTGCCCGGGTCAATAAAATCGATTCATTGTGCTTTGCGTATATCTAGGCTTCTAGCTCATACTAATTTTCTCCTTAGCTTTTTCATTGAGTTTCAATTTGAATAACAAGTTTGGAATTCTTCATATATCGCTTTATAGAAATTGACACTTCTCCTTTTGAGCAGAAAGAGACTTAGATTCTCATAAAACACGAAGGTTGCTTTTTAGGTCTCCTAATGTGTAGATCATCAACCTCACTTAGCAATAAAGACTCCATTTCCACAGAATTCACCTATTTAAGGAGAAGACGATACAAAAACTAGGAATCCTAATTGTTGGCAGAAGAAAAGCCAATGAGAATGACCTGAGCACGACCTTCAAATATCAACAGCAACAAATTTTATATTCCTATTCCATATTGATGATAGCAATAGTCGGATCACATTCATCAGGCCAGAACACATGACCACACTCCCGAGAGACGCACGCTTCATATGTTTGTTGTTGGTGAAGCAATGTTGACCCCCAAATACTTGTCTAGTACATTCTTAAAGACCTGTATCAACAAAAATTATATATATTTTTCTGTCCATGGCAGTCTTTTCTGCATCAACTAGTCAGGGAAAGTTCTCTGCGACTGGTTATATCAATGCTCTCACCAAGACATCATATGTTAGAGGCAACATTTTTCTCCTTTTGATTTTTATGTTGGATCACACTCGACAAAGTGATGTTAGAGAACATACCTGAAATGCAAAGGCCTCTTTCTTACTTAAAATTATATCCATTGCAGCTGATTCATCATCGAACGCACCATAAAATTCCCGATAGAATTGGTTCCTAAGAATTGTAAAGGGAAAAAAAAAAAGACAATATATTAAGTTTTTTCCTCCAGTTTCAAAGTATGGAGATAAAAACAACAACAATGCTTCAGAACAAACCTATCTTCTTCACCAGTCTGTTGGTCAATCTCATCAAACTTCTGTGTTAGGACTTCCGCAGCAACAGGTGAGAGCATGTGGAGTATTAATGCTTCTAAGGTTCTTGGGAAGTAACGCTGAAATGAGTTACATGATATGAGCACGTAAAATCCAAAGGATTTCCCTCTAAAACTCCATGTAAAACTAAAAACGTTCTCCAATTTGACCAAAATGATAAAGTGCGCTCGAAGCACTTATTGAACTTACTGCCATTGCTAGGAGAACCTCCCGAAGTTTAGATGCTTCAAGATTACAAAGCACATGCGCAACGGAATCATCTTCTAAACGATTCACCAGGATCTTGCTATTGTCGCTCTCCGAAGCTGGGTCTGAACAGCTGGGTGAAGTGTGCTGCAGTCCCCTACTTGTATCAACAGCATTAACGTGGTCATGGACTAAGGAAATAAGCTCATGAAGTGCCTGGCAAGCAGAAGGATCAAGATCATGCAGCAGCGTTTTTTCACGTGATGTGCTGATGCCTTTCTCAATGCTTTCATTGCTTGAGTTCTCATTCCCATCTTCTGTAATGATTTCATCACAGGCCAAGTGAGACAAGCAATTGAAGGTTTTCTCAGGATTTTCACCATTAGGGTCTTATTACCTGCCTGACCACTGTGAGATTGGTCAATATGCTCAGACGGTAGCTTCAAATCAGCTGAAGAAGGCTTCAAAACTAACAGGCTCTGTCAATATCCATGTCACATGGGTAAATAGAGGGTAGTAAATTTGGTAAATGCAAGCAAAGGTGAGTAGACGAACCAACATTTTTAACTTAAAATCAGGATGAGTAAGAAAGATATCATAAGATTCAAAACTTCCAACAATCTTTAATGATGAGACAGAATAACTTACACACCATTTCTCTGTCTATCAATCTTATTATATAACACAAGATGCAAGCACATGCAAGGAAAAAAAAACAGAAGTTAGGCAACAAAACAAAAATGCTAGCGCAAAAAGATATTCCTAATAATAATTCAAATGGACCTTCTTGTAATTCGCCGCAGGTAATATGAATCCATATGTTCAGGCATGTTAGACATAATGTTTGATTGCCACCAAAAGTTGACAGCAATAGTCAGCTCATCACTATCAACCTGATGAAACCTGCATAAAGTAAGATGATACTTAATCTGAAATATAATCCAATAATCTGTCTACTGAATGTTCTCACATGAAATCTATGAGGCTAAGTAAAGTGTCAAAGCTTCAATACTTACAATTATATTACAAGGTACTTCTCCTTACCAATGAAGTGTCACTTTCATTAGCATGACAGTAAGCTAGGCAACATAAATGACATTTCAAGCATTTTTGTTTGTCTCCGTCTGAAACCTCATAACTACAAGTGGGAAATTTTTTTGACACATATAATGCAGGATCTCTAAGAAGATATTTTAGAAATTTTATTCTGAAACACAAAGCTATGTTACTACTACTACTAGGGGAGCTTTTCTGAGAAAATATGAGTATACTCACCAACCTTCAGGAATGAAAACTGCATCACCAGCGTTAAGATTAACCTCCTGTGACTGCTTCAGGGAATGCTCTGCTCTTGGATAATCTGATAAATTCGGATTGTCTAGACCAACCGAACTACATGAACCAGAAATACAAAATGCAACAAAAAAAATCTTGTAAATAGACATTGGCATAGAAAAACCATTGATAAGTTTGCAATAGCTGCTAAGGTGCAGGTATTGCAGTGCGTGCTCAGGATGTAACCACCAAAAAAAAAACATAGGCCAAAAATGATACCTATGGTTTGACGCTTCTCCGTAAATAGGCATCGGATAGAGCGAGGGGCTGGCGGAAGGGGGCCACAAGACAACTGTTGATGATTGAAGGTTGAAATTGATTTAGATGTAAGAAAGCATACAACATAAAGTTAAATCGTTGAATCGTTTAATTGACTTTAACATTCTCTATAAAAACCACATGTCCTGAAATGTCTGCGAATCAACTTCATTTATAACTGGGCCATGAGTTACAGATTTGATTCCACTAGAAACAGAAATACCAGAAACAACTTGCAGACAATTTTACTCGAAGGAAAACAATGGGTTAACCTTTCTTACGCCCAGAGACTACGCATAAGAGGTTATGATGCGGATCATAGTGGGTACTTGATCGAGCTTGTGCAGAATTCATCCAAAAGTTTATAGAAGACAGTGACTTTCCCTCTAAGAGTGTGGGCTGCATCAATTCAATTCAGATAGTAGATGTTAAGAAAACTAATATCAGCAGTTCCGGTAGAAACAAGAGTTAACTATGCATCTTACCGTCTGAATGTCTTGTCCCAGAATCTTGAGTTGAACCTTCTTTTCTTTCTCATCATTCAAAATTGGAAACTGGAAAGAAAAAAAAATTACATTATGTACAACACAAGAGGATCAAATCAGCGAGAAATCCAAAATGATAGATCATCGCAAGATATTCATACACCAGAAACACAAAGACAAAAACTGAATATCATCTGAACCTGTGCTAGGTATATTTGTCCAGGTATATGGTCCTCCGGCACCGGGCAACTAGACATAGCATCAACATCGGAACCATTCCCTTGGCTTCTCAAATGCTGCTTGCAGAATCCGATAAAACTCGAGAACGGCAATGATACCTACAGGACAAAAGACAACCATATGTAAACTGTTGTGATGGATACAAGAAAGCTAATATTAAAAGCACAACCAGAAACAATCAGAGCTTAAATGGAGTTTTACCCTCTCGTGGCTTCTGATATCACCATTGAAGATCGGAGCCGTTCTCGAAAGCATTGCCTCCACCTCAACTGAACCTGCACGTTCCTTCATATAATCCAAATTGACGCATAAGATTTTGCACAATCTTCGATTCGACTATGGAAGAAAGGAAATGGAAATGGAATTGGAATCAAGTGAGAGGTGAAGAAAACACCTCCAGATAATCGAGGCCACTGTTGAATGGATTCCACTTAGAACAGGCAGCCCAGTCACTAGCACATCCTCGGAAAACCTTCAGAAGAAGACGAAGCAAGATAAACTCATAAGAGAATCAGATTCAGCGGGAGAGAGAGAAAGAGAGGTGATCAGGTGAATTACTCCAGGGAAGTTGGTGAGCTCGACGCCAGACTCAAAGTCGGCGGCAGAAGGAGCACTCTCGAAGGTTTCAATCTTCGGAAATTCGCATCCCGTCGGCATAATTTTCCGGCGGTGGTGATTTTGTCGCAGACTTAAAAAAAAGTATCGCCGTTCACAAGCTATCAAAGAACTTAACTGGTTCTCTCACCGGACGGCTGTGAAGAAATTTGTTAACCTTAATACAAATTTATTCTTAATATTAAACCAAAATCTTTATATCAAAAAAAATATGTGTACAATCAAATATTATGGTATCAACTCAATATATTTGATAGATAAATAAATGTTAAGTTCCATAACCAAAGAATCAAGCTCCAAAAACAGAGCATACAAAAGTTTCGGTAAAACATAACAAAACCAAAAAAAACTGATAAAATAGCAAAGCCTGTAAGATGACTCGAAAAATGCTAATATTCAGCGACACTCTCCATTGTAAAAAAACCATAGCTTAAGCATTTTGCTATTGGCTTCTACTCAACCGGTTCCATGTGTCTCTCTTTGTTATAAACCTCTTTTTAAAATACATTTCTCATAGTTTTCGGAGATAAAAGCACTTGACTGGGCTGTGACATGTTCGTTGGAGAAGCATGAGGTTGGTTAGTGTGATGTTTCTTTTAAGACGGACTACTCAAAAGCAATGAAGTTGACAGCAAATGGCCAGTTTCGTCCACTTTTTCTTGGTAAATTCGTTCGTCTCAGATTGTTTTTGTATCTTTTTCTCTTTGACCCATCTTTGATGAAACGTAGTCATCTTGGTGAGAGCATTTTGGTCAAGGTGCCATTACTGTGTGTTGTCTCAGGTGTTTGTACTTCTGTTCCACATTGAACACTCTCCAGCTTTCTCCAAAGTCTTTAGACAAGACCAGCTTCAGAGCTTCCACTCCTTCAGCTAAAGCTCCATCCATCTTTCCCACAAATCACACAGC
Source organism: Eutrema salsugineum (assembly GCF_000478725.1). Taxonomy (NCBI): domain Eukaryota; kingdom Viridiplantae; phylum Streptophyta; class Magnoliopsida; order Brassicales; family Brassicaceae; genus Eutrema; species Eutrema salsugineum. Next base: position 6,839,013 of record NW_006256829.1, on the reverse strand, counting down.
GCACAGAAACAAAAATTCATTTCCTAGTGTTTTCATATAAACCACAATCTTTCACTATCAACAAATGCTCATAGACTTACTAGTTCACGAACTGGCATGCTGAACTTCTGCAACAAGAACGCCTTTGGGTCCATTTGTCCCGGGGGCTTTCCGATTCCTTACCATTGTTGGATAATAATAATATCTGGATATTAGAACCAAAGCTCTTCTTGAGGGAGAGAAAATGTTAGGTGGAGCAGAGGTCTAAACTAACCGATTCGTAGCCTTGCAAATTCCTTGTTGCCTCGGAAATGGGCCATTACGCTTTTTAACCTGAGGACAACACAAATATTAACATATGAGAGTTTTTAATATGGTGATTCACATATTATGATGGTATACACTACGGTCCAAAACATGTGACAGAAATTGATTTTCGAGAACCAGGGAAATGTAAAGAACGTTACTGATGACCAGTCAAAAAGAAAGGGATACACGTACCCGTTGTGACATCCATGGCCTCCTTTTTCTTGAAGACGGAGAACACCACATGGCAATTGTGTGTCATCATGCACCTAAATCACCAAACCACCAGAATAACAATGGAATTAAGTGTCCTCCAGCGAAACAAGTCATAAGGATGGTTAGGCATTGAGCCAAAAACGGTAATAGGATTACCACAAGCACACGACTGAGAGGTAACTTGTAATAAGCCGCAAGAGGTCCACTCTGACCAACATAAGGAGAGGCACAGTTACAAACACTATCAACCAAAGCTAAGAAGCTACATATTGATAAATACAGATGAGTTAATTGGAATAATAGACACTTGGCAAGCAATAGATTTTTATGACCATACATCTCTCATCAGGCCTATATGTCTTTCGAACAAGCAGAGCAAACCTAACCTTGGTTTAAATATCGATGGATAAAACATGTAGATGATGTTCAAGAATACATCTCTCATCACGCCTCACTATTTTATTTGCCTAGATGGCATAATCTACACAAGTTTTTAAAGTATCATAGAAAGAATGGGAGAAGCAGATTACTGATTCACCGCTCAAGTTCATGTAGGTTTGCGGCTTTGCCAGGATAACAGGGATATCTCCCACGAAACCTGAGAGGAGAAAACACAAAAATGGAAGCCTTTAATTAACATCAACCTCACACAGTTTTTGTTCATCACACCAGAGAAAAACTTAATGTAACTTCATACCTTGTCCCATTATAGCCTTGAAATTTACCAGGTTCATCTGAATCCCCACTGACTCAGCAAAAACATCAATCATTTCGAACCCAATCTGCAGAGTAATCAAACAAGAGCAGGTAACATCTAAATATTTGAGATCAACACGACCAAATCTAAATTGTTTAAATGCATTATCACTATTAAAAAAAGGGGTACATTGTGTCGAGTCCCTTTGTATTTGTCCCCGGGATTGCCCAATCCCAGAAACAGCCATGGGCGATGAACAGAATTGCAGTAGCAACGCCTTGACAACCTACTCAGCATAGCTTAAGGATCTGCCAAGCCAGTCAAGGTTGGGAACTTCTCACAGTCTAAATCCCTAAACTTTCAAAAGCAAACAATCTGGAAAAGAGAGAGAATGATACACATCCAGATTAGTGTATAAAATACTCCAAATCGGAACTGCTCTATGTAAATTTTCGACAGAAGCTAGTACTATAATCAATGTCGTAAAACTCGACAAGCAACTGATTTTATTTGTAGTCTATTGTATTGTGGAATCATAACGAAACTAGAAACTTACTCGCAGTTCATTATAAACCGAGAAATAAGAAAAGTTATCAAATTTCCAGAGATAGGAGAGACCAAAAGAATTTCCGACAAAACTAAATAACAGGAATAGACAGAAAGCTCCAAACCCAACTCACGTGTTGGGTTTAAGAAGCCTCGATCGGTTCTTCGAATCAGTAAATATGCAAACCTCGAATTGCATAAAGAAAGAGATACAAAAGTCACCGGGAAAGCAGAGACAGAATGAGAGAAGAGATGAGCAGAAGAGAGGAGGAGTTGAAAAGAGGAAACAGAGAACGACTGACTCACAATTTAGTCGGAAAATAGGGGTTTAGGGATGGGCACGGTCAATGGATTGGGTTCTGAAAATGCAATAACTAGTCGGGCTTACACTAAAAGAAAATTAATCGTAAAGTGTGTGACACATGAACTCTCCATTTTTCTGTTGACCCAAAAAAAACCCCATTTTCGTAATATTTTTAAATTGCCTTAAATGATTTTATAAACAACCGGTATTTATATTTCAAACTCAATTAATATCATTATTAAGGGGTTTGGATATTTGAAGATTTGGTGAAATTTTAAGAATGGATATTAAGGATTACAAGTTGTAGATCTCTTTCAACCAAACTTGAAACATGTCATCCTTTATCACACTTCTACCGACTGCATAAATTCTTTTAATGCTTTCCTGATCCTCAATTTCCAAATTCCACTATTGGGTTTGCCTCCACAATTTTTTCTCATATGATCAAAAACGAAACTAATATTTTCCTGGATCGCGGAACCAAAAATGACTTTTGAGTAATGTAAACTTTCTATGTATTCAATAGCCTAGTTCCACTCATATATCTTCGTTTTCCATATCCAATTTAATATGAGAGAAAGCAGCATCTTTCCCAAGCGGTTTCTGAATAACAAAAAAAACATCCACAAATGTTTTTCCCTTTGACCAGGCAAAACCTTATTACATTTTAGATAGTGGAATCTAAAGTTTTTACCAAGTTTCATCATATTTTTGTTTATGATATTCAATATATGTAAAATAAAAAGCCAACTTTGATAAATAATACGTAAATAAATGGGACACACGCATTGGTTATCGATTTATCATCCACCCTTGAAATACAGCTAATGACATATCATTGCTTGCTTTTATTTTTCTTTCCTTAATTTAATTAGGCCCACGGCCCACCACCTCAAATCACGAATAGTTGGAAAAAAAGGAAATAAAATATAAATATATAATTATCTCTTCAGAAACCTCATCCCTCTTCGCTCTCCTCCTCAATCCGCTTACTCTCTCTCTCTCTAGACTCGCATCCTAAGGGGAGAGAGATAGCTAGTGCGCTTTTTTAACCCTAGTTTTTCCCGCCGCCACCTGCCATGGCTTCCGAGGCGAATCAGCTTCAGCAAGCGCAACTCGCGATGGTCCTCGGCTCCGATTCGGCGCCTTTCGAGACGCTCATCTCCCACCTCATGTCCTCTTCCAACGAGCAACGTTCCTCCGCCGAGGCTCTCTTCAATCTCGCCAAGCAAAGCAATCCCGATACCCTCGCCTTGAAGCTTGCTCATCTCCTCCAGCTTTCTCCTCACCCTGAAGGTCGTGCCATGGCGGCCGTTCTCCTCCGCAAGCTGCTCACACGCGATGACGCCTATCTCTGGCCGCGTCTCTCCCTCTCCACTCAATCCTCTCTCAAATCCTCGATGATGTCCTGTATTCAGCATGAGGAGGTCAAATCGATCTCTAAGAAGATTTGCGACACTGTCTCCGAACTTGCATCCGGGATCCTTCCGGAGAACGGATGGCCGGAGTTGCTCCCGTTCGTTTTCCAGTGCGTATCTTCTGATTCCCCTAAACTTCAGGAATCGGCGTTTTTAGTCCTGGCGCAATTGTCTCAGTACGTTGGGGAGACTCTGACCCCTCACATCAAGCTTCTCCATGGCGTGTTTCTCCAGTGCTTGAGTAGTAACTCTGCTAGCTCCGACGTCAAAATCGCCGCTCTAAACGCCGTGATTAGTTTCGTTCAGTGTCTGACGAACTCGACGGAGCGGGATAGATTCCAAGATGTCCTCCCTGCGATGATCAGGACGTTGACCGAATCCCTCAACAACGGGAACGAAGCAACTGCGCAGGAGGCACTCGAGCTTTTAATCGAATTGGCTGGTACCGAGCCACGGTTCCTCAGACGGCAGCTTCTTGACATAGTTGGTTCGATGCTTCAGATCGCAGAGGCTGATTCCCTCGAGGAGAGTACGCGTCATCTCGCGATTGAGTTTTTGGTAACTCTTGCTGAGGCCCGTGAGCGTGCCCCTGGGATGGTCAGGAAACTCCCTCAGTTCATCGACAGGTTGTTTGCGGTTCTTATGAAGATGCTCGAGGATATCGAGGACGATCCTGCTTGGTACAGCGCTGAGACCGAGGACGAGGACGCTGGCGAGACGAGCAACTACAGCATGGGTCAAGAGTGTTTGGATCGGTTAGCAATTTCTTTGGGAGGGAACACCATTGTTCCAGTTGCATACCGCCAGTTTTCTGCTTACTTGGCTGCCTCTGAGTGGCAGAAACACCATGCTTCCTTGATTGCTCTTGCTCAGATTGCTGAAGGTTGCTCAAAGGTAAACTGTTTAGTGGTTGCAACTGTATTACCTGTCTTAAGACGGTAACAGTTCTCCTTTATTGTTCGGTAGAGTTCAGGGTTTTGTTGTTTTTGCTTTCAGTGGGATGTTTGATAATCAATTTTCTTGACATCGTTTATCTAGGGAGGACTTGCCAAACTCTTACATTAGTTTTGGGGTTTCTTTTGATGTTGAAAATATCTTCAACTTGATGTAGGTGATGATAAAAAATCTGGAGCAAGTGGTGTCCATGGTTTTAAGCCAGTTTCAAAGTCCTCATGCTCGCGTAAGGTGGGCAGCTATAAATGCAATTGGACAGTTGTCTACAGATTTGGGTCCAGATTTGCAAAACCAACATCATCAGAGAGTGCTCCCCGCACTTGCTACTGCTATGGATGATTTCCAGAATCCACGAGTGCAGGTTAGATCCCCGCTAACCCTGTATATCATATTATATAATCTTCTGTCACTTTCTAAAGCAAACTACCACATGACCTCATGTAGGCTCATGCTGCTTCAGCAGTACTCAACTTCAGTGAAAATTGTACACCTGAAATATTGGCACCTTATTTAGACGGAGTAGTGAGCAAGTTGCTTGTGTTACTGCAAGTAAGTCCATTGTGCAAATTTATTTTAAAATAAATAACTGCACTCTACTGAGTTTTAAATTATTGACACTTTTAATGGTGTTTCTGATAGAATGGTAAACAAATGGTGCAAGAAGGAGCTTTAACAGCTCTTGCTTCCGTTGCTGATTCATCGCAGGTATATGTGCAGAAATTGTGCTGCATTTTTTGTTTTCTTTAGATACAATTCTTGATCTAACATAATCTGAATTTTTAGGAACACTTCCAAAAATACTATGATGCTGTCATGCCTTATCTCAAAACTATTTTGATGAACGCAACTGACAAATCTAAGAGGATGCTTCGTGCCAAATCCATGGAGTGCATCAGTCTTGTTGGAATGGCAGTTGGGAAGGACAGATTTAGGGATGATGCGAGGCAGGTATGTATATCGATATGCATGGGTCTAATCGATATGCACTTTCTTAAAAAATTGATGCTATATGCGGCAATCTTGTTTTCTACTAGAGATTAATGCCGGCAAGCTTTCTATATTATTTTCCTCCTATTCATCTCTCGCATGATTATACTTTACATGTCCACCCTAGGTCATGGAAGTGCTTATGTCATTGCAAGGGTCTGAGATGGAGGCAGATGATCCAATAACGAGTTACATGTTACAGGTGAATTCTGATTACAACATGCTAGGCCTATATGTTATTTTAAAACTGATATAGGTAAATTTACTTGCTTACATTTACCTTACATTTTCGTAGGCATGGGCTAGGCTTTGCAAGTGTCTAGGTCAGGATTTCCTCCCATACATGAGTGTTGTGATGCCTCCTTTGCTTCAGTCAGCTCAACTAAAACCAGATGTAACAATTACATCTGCTGATTCAGATGATGAAGCAGAGGATTCTGATGATGAAAGGTTTAATTCGTCTTTACACTTCCTCTGATTATGATGTCTCAAATAATAAAAAGCATAACCTATGGTAAAACAGAGGGGTTATGAGTTCATCGCGTATGGATGTGTGGTAATTTGTACTAAATACATCTTTTGATGCAGTATGGAGACCATTATCCTTGGAGACAAAAGAATAGGAATTAAAACAAGTGTCCTAGAGGAAAAAGCCACAGCCTGCAACATGCTGTGTTGCTATGCTGATGAGTTAAAAGAAGGATTTTTTCCCTGGATTGATCAGGTTAGTATGGTTAAATAACTCTAAATTTTGTCAGTATCCGCTATTGTTCTTGGGATTGCGTAGACTGAATTTGTAAATTGTAGGTTGCACCTACACTTGTTCCTTTGCTAAAATTCTATTTTCACGAAGAAGTTAGAAGAGCAGCTGTGTCAGGTATATCAGTAAATATATCGTCTATATATCTTTGATCTTTAGAACACAAGTTTCTAATAAATTGGATGATATTTCTTTCTAGCCATGCCGGAGCTAATGCGCTCAGCCAAGCTGGCAATAGAGAAAGGCATATCTCAAGGGCGCGATCTATCCTATCTGAAGCAGCTATCGGACTACATTATTCCGGCCATGCTAGAAGCTTTGCATAAAGTTAGTCTGTGTTCTGTTCATTATTTATTGGCTTTGATCCTTTTTTCATGGTGCTGATGATCGGATTTTATGTAGGAACCTGATACAGAGATCTGTGTGAGTATGTTGGAGGCTATCAATGAGTGCTTGCAGGTAACTTATCATTATCAATTTTGGTTAAACTTGTGGTATGTGATTAAAAAAAGCTTATTTAGAATTATCCTTTTGTTGTGCATCTTTGCGTCAGTCTCAGCGTTTCCATTTGACAGTGCTGCATTTACTTTGGTAGTCTTGCTGGTTTTTGTTATTAACCTAGAGTAAGAATAGGTTACTTTTCAGGTGGCCTTATTTTCATGCTGTCCTTAGGTTTAGGGTATGTAATAAAGAGCTTATTTTGAACAAGTCTTTATTATGTGCCTCTAAAAGTAAATTGTAGACATTGGAAAACTGGTATCTTATAACCTGTCACTGTATTTCAGATCTCCGGAAATCTCTTGGATGAAGGGAAAATTAGATCCATTGTTGACGAGGTAAAGCAAGTTATGACCGCAAGCTCTAGTAGGAAGCGAGAGAGGGGAGAGAGGGCCAATGCTGAAGATTTTGACGCTGAAGAGGGAGAGCTTATTAAGGAGGAAAATGAGCAAGAGGAAGAGATTTTTGATCAGGTAAGTTTTCTGCGACTCATCCTTGTCAAATGGAAATATAATGAGGTTATATCTTCTAGGCTCTTATTGCTTACTTGAACTATTTCTGTACATAGGTCGGTGAAATATTGGGAACACTGGTTAAGACATTCAAGGCCTCATTTCTGCCTTTCTTCGATGAATTATCCTCTTACTTAACTCCTATGTGGGTAAGTGGCCATCTACACTGAAGTCTTCTCTTTTGGATGGTGCATTATATTAAGTGGAGAATTTCTATAGTTGAGAGTATCGTATAACTGAATTGGTATAATACAAGTGAAAAATTGTAGAATTTTTGACAATCTTGTAAGGTGAATATTTTTAGGTCTTAGGCTGTGGCCACGGCTCTATATACAAAATTAGTCTAAGTTCTCCTTGGGATTTTCTGTTTTGCTATTGATTGTTGGTTTTGGGATGTGTATTCGTGAGTTCAGGGAAGGGATAAAACAGCTGAGGAGAGAAGGATTGCTATATGCATCTTTGATGATGTTGCAGAACAATGCCGTGATGCTGCCTTTAAGTAAGTGTATATGCATTCACAGGATCTTTGTACATAGTAGGTTTTCTGTTATCAGTGTTCTGATGTCAATTTTTTTGCCTATTATTTGTTTGCCAGATATTATGATACTTACCTTCCATTTGTACTGGAAGCTTGTAATGACGAGAGCCCAGAAGTTCGACAGGTATATTCTGCATTCTGTTAATCTGGTATTTTGGAGCTGAATACTATTTTTTGTGATCTATCTTGTTCATTTCAGGCTGCCGTTTATGGGCTTGGTGTTTGTGCTGAGTTTGGCGGATCTGTATTCAAGCCTCTTGTTGGAGGTATGGTATACCTTTGCCCACTGGTAGTTTTTGGGGGCTTAGCAGCTAAGTAGTAAGACCTGTTTGTTTTGTTTCAACAGAGGCTCTGTCAAGATTAAATGTTGTGATACAGCAGCCAAATGCTCGGCAATCTGAAAATGCCATGGCATATGATAATGCTGTATCTGCTGTGGGAAAGATCTGCCAATTTCATCGTGACAGTATCGATTCTTCTCAGGTAAGCTTATGATGGTTATAAGGTTTCACGGTTTCACCATCTCTGTCTGCTTGCTCCGCACGAATACATGTGGTTGCTTTTGATGATCACAAGTTACTTTGTTGTGGTTTTTATTAGGTACTTCCTGCTTGGTTGAATTGTTTGCCTATAAGTAATGATGTCATTGAAGCCAAAGTGGTTCATGATCAGCTGTGCTCAATGGTTGAGAGGTAAGAAATGGGTTTATATTCTAATTTACTCAGCCCTTCACTTTTCTTCATTCCTTATGGCCTATCTAAACGCCATCATTGATGGTAACCTTGCAGGCAAGATGAGGACCTTTTAGGGCCCAATAACCAATATCTTCCGAAAATCTTAATGGTTTTTGCTGAGGTTTGTTATAATCACGCTTTCATAGACAATTTTTTTTATTCGTGGATATTTGCATTATTATACTCACAGAGAAATCAATGTGTGTATATTGGCGGGCAGGTGCTTACAGGGAAAGATGTAGTGACAGAAGAAACAGCAGGTCGTATGATTAATATACTAAGGCATCTTCAGCAGACACTGCCATCGGCGTTGGCCTCAACATGGTCAGCGCTGAAACCCGAGCAGCAGCTTGCTCTCCAATCCATGCTTTCCTCCTGAAATCAACTTCAATCCGGGTCTCTTTTGTTCATTTTTACAGTCTTGTAAGCTCTATTTCCACCACAAAAGCGTCGTCAGTTTTGCATTTTTGTGTTTACAGTTTTTAGCATTTTTCACCATTTCTTTTTGGGAGGGATGATGATGGGTCTAGTCCTTCAGAAGTTATCAAAAAAAAATGAAAATTTCTATCTTGATGGTAGGAAGTGTATATTAGAAGGGGAAGGAAGGATTGTGAAATTACATATTCGTGGAAAGAGTGTCATTGGGAAACTGGGTATGGTTTCCCAAAAATACAGGTTTCGTGTTGATGTTGGTTTGGGTTTGAGAGAGGGATGAAGTTTTGGTGCTTATACGAGAAACAAAACAGAGAATGGATTTGATTTTTGAGTTTCTTTTTCTTTTCTTTTGTATGCAATTGAGAATTTTGAAGAAATTATTCTTTTCTCTCATTGCCATTGTTGATTTGTACTCTTTTGGAAACTCTTGCCCGTTCTTAAATAAAGAAATTATATTTTATTGTTAAGTCGTTATCATAAACCCTATAAAGACTAATCTTGGAGGTTATAACTTATTAAACAACATGGTGTCGGAATCAGTATTACAAGAAAAATAGCCGCTAAAATATGCCATTTGTTTATAGGAAACTGTTTTGATGCAAGTGAAAAGAGTGGTTTCTATATTAAATATCGGGATCTTAAAGAATTTTTAAGAAGAAGTCCTTAATTCATAATCGAAGACTGCACACTTGATGATAATCATCGGGCGAGACGTTTTAAAATATTGGAAATACAGTAAAAAAAGAATCAATACAATTTACAAAAAAAAATGGTTAAACAAACCGATTGAACGCAGAAGCTGCAGTCACAAAGAAAAGGGACAAACTCAGAGACGTCAAACAAAGTTAAGACAACACTAAGAATGCATTCTTAATGTTTTCAGGCAAACTTCTTTCAGATAACAATTTGTCAGTGATAAAATTATGGTAAGACTACTAATTTTTGTCTTCTCCTAAGCTGCTGCTTGCATGCTTCTTAACCCCTCAACCACCACCACCACCATGGTTTGCCGGAAGGAGGAGGTGGATACACTCTGCCATTTTTGGAGCGCAGTGAGGGTGGAGATCTCCTGTAGTAGTAGTAGGCAACGAGAGGATGAGATTAATTGACCGGAGTCAAAGGAGCAACAAGGTGACGAGATAGATCGGGGTGCAAGAGGAGAATATTGCCTGCGGTAAGATATTAGCTTTCTATTGTTGTTTCCTTTAGCAACAACTGTGATTAAGATTGCCAAAAGACAAAATAGGGTGAAAGTCTGAAAGAAAACCTTTGGGACACCATTTTTCAGGTTGCTAGTTGTCTACTTAATGTTAAGATTTTTAAGAGATCTCGTGTCAGCTCTCCTAGAGGGATTCCACTAATTTTTTGATTTTTTTTGTGAGGATCATAGTTTTTAACTATATAGTTGGTCGGCATTGCAATATGTTTGCATTTTAAAAATCTCTTTAAATTCTTTTATTGAGGGCTCCCTCTACGTATTAAGCTTACTTTTTTAAAACGAGAAATGTTAAGTTTACTTGAGTCTTCAAAGGCAAACACATCATACATTTGTCTTTTGTACTTTATTCATTTACATTAACAAATTAGAAAATGGTGCGCACGTAATTAATACATGGAACCCACATTACATAAAACCTCTGAATAATTCTCAAATTGTACCTAACAAGGTAAAAAGCCACCATTATAAAATCGTATTCGTATCATCACTAAAATAACGACAGGTCTTTAAAAAGACGAGGCACCCACTAAGACTTGGCCACAAAACCATACGAGCACAAAAATGAAAAACTTAACATATGTATCCCTATAAATAGTTATATATCAACGTCTATATACCAACTCATATACCAAAAAAAAAAATGGAACATCAAACAACTCAAAAGCAGAAAACAAAGGAAAAGAGCAAAGGCAACAACAAGACCAAGTTCGTGGGAGTTAGGCAAAGGCCTTCAGGAAAATGGGTGGCTGAGATCAAAGACACGACGCAGAAGATACGAATGTGGCTCGGAACCTTTGAGACCGCAGAAGAAGCTGCTCGAGCCTACGACGAAGCTGCCTGTCTCCTACGTGGCTCCAATACTCGCACCAATTTCGCAAACCATTTTCCAAACAACTCACAACTGTCTTTGAAGATTAGAAATCTTCTTCACCAGAAGCAGAGCATGAAACAACAACAACAACAACAACAACAAAAGAAACCCATCTCTTCTTTTGCGGAACGCAGTATCAACTACAACACTTCGACTGCTACTAGTCTCACCACCACCACCACTACGACCACAGTGGTGCCAATCAATAATGTGTACAGCCCTGATCCATCGGTTATATTACAACCAGAAAACGAGAATGTCCTGCTTCCTTACTCTTGGCCCCTTGTCTCTGGATTCAACCATCAGGTTCCTTTGACTCAGGGAGGGGAAGAAGCACATGGACATCTCAACAATCCACACCCAACCGATCCACATTCGGGTCTCGCTGAAATCGAAAGACAGATATCTGCATCTTTATATGCAATGAATGGAGCCAACAGTTACTTTGATAACATGAATGCAGAATATGCGATTTTCGATCCTACCGATCCCATTTGGGATCTCCCTTCACTCTCTCAACTCTTCTGCCCTACATGAACTAATCTTACATTTTCTTTTTCAATTCATGTAATTTTGAATCCATGAATGTAAAGTAGAAAGCATCTCTACAAAGTCCTAATAGACAAGACTGTACCTAAAGTAATGGACATTGTAAGAAGATAATGAAGGTTTGGTACAACAAAAGCTTGATAATGAACTCTGGAACTCACAGTGGTTGCTCTACCAATGAATTGAACCGAGATTAAAACAGGACATAGCGGAGAAAGTGCAACGAAGATTGTACAGGATTAAAACAAACATGTAATCAACAAGAATCACAAGTGAAAACAGAAAAACGAAAAAACTTTCTGGTTGGGCATTCCTTGAAAGAAGGTGTCAATAGTCTTCACCTTCATCTTCTTCGTCGTCTCCACCTTCAGCACCAACTTCTTCATAATCTTTCTCCAGTGCGGCCAAGTCTTCACGTGCCTCGGAGAACTCACCTTCCTCCATCCCTTCACCAACGTACCAGTGCACAAACGCCCTCTTTGCATACATAAGATCAAACTTGTGGTCGATCCGTGAAAACACCTCCGCAACTGCTGTGTTGTTGCTGATCATGCACACAGCTCTCTGAACCTTAGCGAGGTCACCTCCAGGAACAACCGTTGGAGGTTGGTAGTTGATTCCACATTTGAACCCAGTTGGGCACCTGCAAGACAAAACCAAAAGAACTGTTTATTAAAAACAACATCAATGGTAGAAACAAACAATAGCAAGTTTTGTTTCTTTTGAAGATTATACCAGTCAACGAACTGAACAGTCCTCTTTGTCTTAATAGTACCAACAGCAGCATTGACATCTTTGGGAACAACATCTCCACGGTACATCAGACAACAGGCCATGTATTTCCCGTGCCTTGGGTCACACTTGGCCATCATGCTAGCTGGCTCAAACACGGCATTAGTGATCTCAGGGACTGATAACTGTTCGTGGTAAGCCTTTGCAGCTGAGATGACTGGAGCATAAGACGAGAGCATGAAATGGATACGGGGATACGGGACAAGGTTGGTCTGGAACTCAGTGATATCCACATTGATGGCTCCATCAAACCTCAGTGATGTGGTCAAAGATGATATGATCTGGGATATCAACCTGTTTAGGTTTGTGTAGGTTGGCCTCTCGATATCTAGGGATCTCCGGCAAATGTCATAGATGGCTTCATTATCCAAGAGGACAGCGACATCGGTGTGTTCAAGTAGGGAATGCGTTGAAAGAACACTGTTGTAAGGCTCTACGACAGCAGTAGAAACCTGCGATCAAAAGGCAGAGCATTAAAACCAAAGATTCATAATATACCACTAAAGAAACATGTAATGTAATGAGTTTTTCCTTGAGATCCTGGCAAAAAGAGGTACCTGAGGAGATGGATATATGGTGAAGCCAAGCTTTGATTTCTTTCCATAGTCTACAGACAAACGTTCTAACAACAAAGAGCCCAAACCAGAACCAGTTCCACCACCAACAGCATTGAACACCAAAAACCCTTGCAAGCCAGTACAGTTGTCGGCAAGTTTCCTCACACGGTCAAGGCAAAGGTCCACAATCTCCTTCCCAACTGCAATTATAATCATATTAAAGGACCATTTTCAGAATCCTTAAACTTATTTAGAAGAAGCATGAAGTGATTTCTTACCAGTATAATGGCCTCTGGCGAAGTTGTTAGCAGCATCTTCTTTGCCAGAGATAAGCTGCTCAGGATGGAAAAGCTGACGGTAAGTTCCAGTACGGACTTCGTCAATAACAGTGGGCTCAAGATCAACGAAGACGGCTCTAGGGACATGCTTTCCAGCACCAGTCTCGCTGAAGAAAGTGTTGAAAGCATCGTGCGCAACTCCCACTGTAGTATCACTGTAAAGGAGCAAAAGAAGAACGGCTATTAGGTTCGTCTCTCACAAAAACCTTGGATCCAAAGAAACCAACAGAAAATGGCGATTAGGTTATAAGACCTGGGCATCATCCCGTCGGGCTGGATCCCATGTTCGAGACAGTAAAGCTCCCAGCACGAATTTCCGACTTGGATCCCAGCTTGTCCGATATGAATGCTTATGATCTCCCTCATCTTCGCTCGCAGAAAAACCCTAACTATTTGATTCTCTTCGACGGACGGAAATCGAGAACGGAGAACGAGGGAAATGAGGCGGTGAGCGAGATCTTCTTTTTTTTTCTCTCTCTCTTTTTTTTTGGCCCCTTTAGGTTTATATTTATGAATGGGATTTGATAATTCGTTGGGGTCCGCCCAGTTGTGCCAGCCTGCCTTGGGTCCCACGGCTTCGCTTTTGTCCGAATTTGGATTAATTTGATAATATTGCCCACACGATCCAGTTCGTGGGCTAGTTTTTCAATTGTGGCTGGCAAGGTGAAAACCGAAATTGCAAACCCATTTACAGTTTTTGAAAGCCTGAATGGAAATTTTTCTTATACCCTATATTATATCACAAATGAATGTAAGATATAACACTAACTATAATATACAGATTTCAGTTATATAAACTAGAAACTTGCAAAAGGTAAAAAAAATTCCGTTATAGTCATCCAAAAATGTTCTCATAGAACTCATTGTGTTTTTGCTATTAAGGCATTACTTCTAACTCATAGTTGCATGTTAGAATAGTTACGAATAGCCTAGGCAGATGGAAAGGATTTTAGTATGGTTGATTGTTGGTGATTTCCTCAAAAAAAATTGATTTTCGAATTCAAATCTTAATTAAACAGGAATCACAATATTTGTTTTGAAGCGTATGATTATTATATTATGATGTTGAACATTGATTATGGCTTAAACCTATTGGTAGATTTGTTTTGTCAAATTAACAGGGCTAAGATGGTAACAAAGAAAAAAAAAAGATGGTAACAAAGAGAAATGCATGCGCTAGTTCTTTTCTAGTATGGGAGAACATATTTTAATGCAACACATAGGTAACCAGATGGTGTGATTAATGGAGCGTAGAACAAAAAATAACGGTTGTACGGTATTGGATTCAAGCTGAGGAATCAAGACTACATGTTGACGATTTTGCTGCTGAACAAAATCATGGGGATAAACCAAGAATTTTGATAGCTATCTCTACTGCATTTGCATATCAGGTTGAGTTAGTATAAGGTAACTCGAGACCAAAAACCTCATTCTCCAATCTACAGACTACAGTTCATGCATTATGATGTAATTTTGTCAAGAAGCCTAAGATGAACAAGATACACGTTGCTAAGCTTGTTTGCGTTTAGAAGGCAATCAAGAATATTGATTGTTTCTTACACAAAATATATTTTTGATAAGTTAAAGCTTAATCTCGGCTATTACTAGGCTATGCATTAAGGAATTACAAGTTCCTAAGATGTGACGTTTATCATCATCATATTTCTTATAAGCTAATGATGTGATCGGGAATTGACGAAAAAACCGGCTACGTGAATTCTATAGATATGGTAATTGTTTGTCTGTCTCAATCCATTATATCCAAATAACTAAGCAGTTACCTAACCCATAACCGCTCAGGACAATAACATATAGTAATCCACTTCGTTTGTCCAACTACTAACTAAATCAATCCACTTAATTGAACCGACTAATCGTTATTCCATCCATTACAGCTGAGCAACTAGACTGTTTATCTTTTCTAAATTAGTCAAACGTGACCAAATCTTGCAAAAGGTCAAAGAAAAAAAAAACAATCAAACGTGACCAATTCATATGGGCTTTCTATATTTCCATTTTTCTGATCATTTGTCTTTTTCATCCCGTCGATCAAGTCTCATAAATATTGTAACTTGGCCTAGTAAAAAAATAAAAAATAAATGAAAACCTTTTATTTTAAAACTTGAAGACACGATTTTAAAGAGTCATGAATATATTCAACTTATAAAAACATCTAAAACAGAATAAAAAATATCCTAATATCCTAATCACAAGACAACCTTACAGATTAAAACAACCTTACAGATTAGAAAATGTATGGTTTGGCACTTGCATAATATCGTAATATTAAATTGATAACCCAAAAGTTAAACCACTAAGGCCTGTTCGTTTTTTAATCTAGATGCTGCATCTAGATTTTGCATTTAGATCAGCATTTAGATACAATATCTAGATATTTATTGTTTTTGAAACTAGGTTTTGCATTAAGATGCTACGTCTAGATACTAAATTGTTCGTTTGTGAATTTAAAAAAATAGTTGGATGCAAAATATATAAAATGACTAAAAAGAATTATTATTTTTTAATAAATAATATTTTTACCAAATTAAGTTTTAAAAATACATAATTTTTTTTTTGCATTTTTTGTGGGAAAACATGATTTTTTATACTTGACGGGAATTTTTTTTACTGGAATTTTGAGTTTTTGACGGAAAATGAAAATATTGTGTTTTTGGCAAGAAATCGAGATTTTACGTTTTTGGCGAGAAACCAAGAGTTTTCGTTTTTAATGGAAAATCGAGATTTTACGTTTTTGGCGAAAAATCGAAATTTTGCGTTTCGGCGAGAAACCGAGATGATTTCTTTTTTAGCAGAAATCGAGATTTTGCGTTTTTGGCGAGAAATCGAGATTTTGCGTTTTCGACGGAAAAGCGAGAGTTTTTTGTTTTTGGCGGAAAATCAAGATTTTGCATTTTTGGTGAGAAACCGAGAGTTTTCGTTTTTGGCGGAAAATCGAGATTTTGTATTTTTGGCGAGAAACCTAAAATTTTCATTTTTGATGGGAAATCGAGATTTTGTGTTTTTGGCGGGAAATCGAGATTTGCGTTTTCGCGGGAAAACGAGAGTTTTTTGTTTTGGCAGAAAAAAATCGAGATTTTGCGTTTTTGGCAAGAAACCGAGAGTTTTCGTTTTTGACGAAAAAACGAGATTTTTTGACGAAAAACCGAGATTTTTCGTCTTTAACGGGAAACGGAGAGTATTTGTTTTTGGCAAAAAACCAAAAATTAACGTTTTGGTGGGAAATCAAGATTTTTCGTTTTTACATGAACCAGATGCAAACGCTGCATCTGAACTCTCTATTTTTCAGCATTTATAATATCCAAATTTTCGAGATGCTAATCAATTTGCATCCAGATGCTGTATTTAAACACAAATTTTTTTTGAAAAAACGAACAACATTTGGACATTTGCAGCTAGATGCAGCATCCAAAAACGAACAGGACCTAAACCACAATGTAATTTCAAAACCCAAGAGAGCGATTTGGTTCGGTTAAGAGTTTTTTTCCACGCTCGTGAAAATATCTACACCCGGTAAGTTACAAACCGGATCAAAAATCAAAAACCCGAGATCTAGATCCAGATCGAATCTCACGTATTTTGTCTATCCCAGCCTCCTAAGGCAGGCTGTCACAAATTGGCGGACCCCAACCAATTATCGATTCCCTTTCATAAATAATCAATTTTTCCACCCAAAAACAATGAAAAGAAGATCTCGCTCACCGCCTCATTTCCCTCGTTCTCCGTTCTCGATTTCCGTCCGTCGCAGAGAATCAAATAGTTAGGGTTTCTGAGAGCGAAGATGAGGGAGATCATAAGCATTCATATCGGACAAGCAGGGATCCAAGTCGGAAATTCGTGCTGGGAGCTTTACTGTCTCGAACATGGGATCCAGCCCGATGGCATGATGCCCAGGTATTATAACCTAATCGCCATTTCTGTTTGGTTTCTTTGGATCCAAGGTTTTTGTGAGAGACGAACCTAATAGCCGTTCTTCTTTTGCTCCTTCGCAGTGATACTACAGTGGGAGTTGCGCACGATGCTTTCAACACTTTCTTCAGCGAAACTGGTGCTGGAAAGCATGTCCCTAGAGCCGTCTTCGTTGATCTTGAGCCCACTGTTATCGACGAAGTCCGTACCGGAACTTACCGTCAGCTTTTCCATCCTGAGCAGCTTATCTCTGGAAAGGAAGATGCTGCTAACAACTTCGCTAGAGGCCATTATACTGGTGAGAAACCACTTCATGCTTCTTCTATATAAGTTTAAGGATTCTGTAAATGGTCCTTTAATCTGATTATAATTGCAGTTGGGAAGGAGATTGTGGACCTTTGCCTTGACCGTGTGAGGAAACTTGCCGACAACTGTACTGGCTTGCAAGGATTCTTGGTGTTTAATGCTGTTGGTGGTGGAACTGGTTCTGGTTTGGGCTCTCTGTTGTTAGAACGTTTGTCTGTAGATTATGGAAAGAAATCTAAACTTGGATTCACCATTTACCCGTCTCCTCAGGTAAATTTTAAGAAAGAAGTCTTTACACTACATGTTTCTTTAGTGTTCGTCTCCTTGATACATTATGAATCTATGGTTCTCAATGCTTTGCCTATTGATCTCAGGTTTCTACTGCTGTTGTAGAGCCTTACAACAGTGTTCTTTCAACGCATTCCCTACTTGAACACACCGATGTCGCTGTCCTCTTGGATAATGAAGCCATCTATGACATTTGCCGGAGATCCCTAGATATCGAGAGGCCAACCTACACAAACCTAAACAGGTTGATATCCCAGATCATATCATCTTTGACCACATCACTGAGGTTTGATGGAGCCATTAATGTGGATATCACTGAGTTCCAGACCAACCTTGTCCCGTATCCCCGTATCCATTTCATGCTCTCGTCTTATGCTCCAGTCATCTCAGCTGCAAAGGCTTACCACGAACAGTTATCAGTCCCTGAGATCACTAATGCCGTGTTTGAGCCAGCTAGCATGATGGCCAAGTGTGACCCAAGGCACGGGAAATACATGGCCTGTTGTTTGATGTACCGTGGAGATGTTGTTCCCAAAGATGTCAATGCTGCTGTTGGTACTATTAAGACAAAGAGGACTGTTCAGTTCGTTGACTGGTATAATCTTCAAATGAAACAAAACTTGCTATTGTTTGTTTCTACCATTGATGTTGTTTTTAATAAACAGTTCTTTTGGTTTTGTCTTGCAGGTGCCCAACTGGGTTCAAATGTGGAATCAACTACCAACCTCCAACGGTTGTTCCTGGAGGTGACCTCGCTAAGGTTCAGAGAGCTGTGTGCATGATCAGCAACAACACAGCAGTTGCGGAGGTGTTTTCACGGATCGACCACAAGTTTGATCTTATGTATGCAAAGAGGGCGTTTGTGCACTGGTACGTTGGTGAAGGGATGGAGGAAGGTGAGTTCTCTGAGGCACGTGAAGACTTGGCTGCACTGGAGAAAGATTATGAAGAAGTTGGTGCTGAAGGTGGAGACGACGAGGAAGATGAAGGTGAAGACTATTGACACCTTCTTTCAACGAATGCCCAACCAAAAAGTTTTTTCGTTTTTCTGTTTTTTGTGATTCTTGTTGATTACATGTTTGTTTTAATCCTGTACAATCTCCGTTGCACTTTCTACGCCATGTCTTGCTTCAATCTCGGTTCAATTCATTGGTAGAGCGACCATTGTGAGTTCCAGAGTTCATTATCAAGCTTTCGTTGTACCAAACCTTCATTATTTTCTTGCAATGTCCATTTATTTCTTTATGTAAAATCTTGTCTGTCGGGACTTTGTATAGATATGTTCTATTTTACATTGATTCGTAGATCCAAAGTTACATGGATTGATCAGGAAAATGTAGGTTAAGAAGAGTTGGGAGAGTGATGCGTGTTCCCAAATGGGATCGGTAGGATCGAAAATTGCGTACATTTAGATAGTATGTTCCACCAAGTCGGGATCCTAAAACATTTTTTTGGGAATCTATTCTTTTTTTTGTCGTCAAAGTATCTCATTGATTAAAACATCACATCATCCATTTGATTACATGAATTTGCAAGTTATGTCTAGCCTTCTTGGCTAGGTGATCTGCATCAGTATTAGCTTCACGGCTAATCTGCTTAAAGAGAAACCACACTCATTTGGAATCTTCCTAATATCATGGATATAAGTAGTACATGGAAGATACTTCAAGACCCATTCCTGAGGTTTCACTTTGACTTGATTATACTCTAGGAGACCATATATTGACCATTCTTAAAGCTTTCGACTTCAGCTTCCATAGAAGTTTGAGTAGGAGGAATAGCCCTAGTACCAATGACAAGTTGTCTTCCAATCATCTTATATATAAAAGAAGAAGGAATTCTCTCCAAAGAGCGACACGTCATCATTCCATGAAATGACACGTGTCACCTTAAAAAAAAAAAAACAAATCACATCTTTTCATCTTCTCACCTGAACCGATCCACCTTCTGTAATTTTTGATCTCCTTTTCCAGAAACGTTTACTCCTTCGAATTGATTCCACTGTCCTTAATGTATTTTATATCCACTCCATTTATACCCTCTCTACTATGAAAAACATATGAAATCCGATTCTTAAATTTTTGTTTTCTTCTTCATCTTCTCAATTGCTGTCTCTTTTATCTGGGTTTTGTTCTTTGATTTTTTTAAAGGAGCTTTGTTCGTCGTGAATGGTTTTGTTGTTTGAAGCGCTTTTCATTGTAAAGTTCAATCAGTACATTGTTTTAGAAAAAGCTGCAAACTTTGTGAATCGAATATGATTTATAAGTCCCTTATCACTATTTGCTTCAAGTTTCCGATAACAGCGATGGGTGATTGAAATTCTGAAGAAGCTTGTTAAAGAGGCTTGAATTTTGATATTTAGAGTTTTGTGGCTTTTTGTCTCTCAACAATTAAACTCTACACCAGTCCTATTGCGCACCTTCTTGAAGATCAGAATCCCTTTTATAAACCGAATAAAGGAAAGCCAGTTTTTGGCCACCATTTTCTTGGAGTTGAAGAATTCATCCCATAATTTGGCAATTCATATTGTGTATCTCATAATGCACACACTCATAGATTGGTCGACCTCTGAACAGTACTGGTGGTTCATTTAGTTCCTTTTTCAAATATTACCAGCAAAGCAGGTATATAATTCAGTACAGCTTATAAATTTTGGTTCTTTGATTTTTTTGTTTGTCAGCCCTCATGTCGTTGTTTTGCAGAGTGCTCATTATTTCTTAAATGATTACATACACTGGATGTCTTATCCTGTTCTTATGATTCCAGGTGATGATGCTTTGACAGCTTGTCGTATTGCAAGCCAAGTGCATATTGTATCCTCCTTTCATAGTTTCATCTATATGATTTTCTTTGTGTACTCAATATTGTCATAAATCACGTAACTTTTGTATGTGGATCTTCATATAAAAGACATGGCAGTAAAAGCATCATGTGCTTATAAAGGCTGCAAACCATGATCGGGGTCGTCTCACGGAAATACATGGATTCGGATGCTGCAGCTTCTGAGAGGTTCCATAATGCGTACAAGAGAGCTCGAAGCGGAAGCTAAAAAAATTGAAGATTCTGGGAAAGGAAATGGAGTTAAGGTTGCAAGGGCTTTTGAATGGCGAAGGACCAACTGAATCCATGAGTGGCAGGACAGAGTCCACAGTGTTGATGGAGGAAGAGGATGAGCCCAAAGAATGGGTTGCTCAAGTGGAGCCTGGTGTCTTCATCACATGTGTATCATTGCCTGAGGGAGGGAATGATGTCAAGCGATTCGGTTGAGGTCATTTATCTGTGCTCTGTAGCATTTTCACAAAAAAAATAGGATCCTAAACTGAATCAGATTAATAATTTATGTTTCTGATAGTACTAATAATCAGGTTAATCATAAAACACTTTGTACTTAATCCATTGTGTTTTTTATTGGATTTTCTAAATAGAGATGTGTGTTTCTTAGGGACAAGCTATGAGAAGTACAATTGGTATTAAAGATGGTATTTGTGAAAGATTTCTGTTTTCGTTACTTGCAATTTTTCTTGAATTTATTTAAAATGGTCCCCAAACACTTGTTGTATGTGACAACCTGTACATTTTTGCCAATAAAGATTTTTGAGATGTGGATTTGTATTTCGGTAGTCCAATTTGATCTTAAATGGATTCCCCAAGAACAGTTGTGTTTGGGAAGAGTTTGGTGAGTTTAGCAAATTCATTTTGTAGATGCGATATCTATGAGAGCAGCATGATCTAACAAACTTTCTTCATGCTCTCATCAAATAGGGACGCTTTGGCCCACAGTCACAACAAGTGAAGAAAACATATCACAACTTAACACTAATTTGCCGGTTCTAGCCAAGATCTGCACTCTGATTAGCTCTTGAAAGTAATTTTTCATGATGTTTTGGTTTATGTTAAATTATAGCTCTTTTAATTCGCATGTATAACTCTGATTCGTCCTATGTTTCATTTTACTCAGAAATTGGCCGCAATACAAGCACGGTGACTTCAAGATGACGGCAAGAAGCACTATTTTTTGGAAAGCAAGTCGAGTAAATAACGTTCTGTGCAGCGCATGAGCCTGCGTGCAAGCGATTGGCATCAGATTCCATTCTGGTCTCAGCCAATTGGCAGGCCGTTTATGAGCTGTGGAAAGAAAGACTTCAACATTCGCACTTGGATACAACTCTTTAAATCAAAACTGATAAATGGATGGGTTGTAAGTTGTAACATAACAGGGAGAAAGCTTTTACATACCTTAAATCCCACAAGCTATTGAATTGTTGAGAAGTAAGATGTTGGTTAATGAAAAATGAAAGTGCTCAAGTGATTGTTCTTGAAGGTGTAGCTAAGCCACTCATGGTTGTGAAGAGTGATGGTGGTTATAACTATGAGACAACGGATGGTGGATTTACTTTCAATGTTTTTTTTTTCTAAAAATCCTGATAAATTGCAGTGTATATGTTTGTACCGAAGTGTATGGCTAAGCTTCATGATGCTTGGTTTTATGTGAAATTTTGTTATTTTGATTCTAACTTATAAATCTAATTCTTCGTAGCTTTCATTTTACTTTGAATCGACGAAAAGCAAGATCGAAACAAATAAGTGCGAGTCTTCTCGGCTCTGCCTCTCTTCCATGAAAGCCACAGACAAGGTAAGCGGTGGCCTCAAAGGATATGTTAATAGGAATGAATAAGTGGGATCTTTCTTCTGTTTCGTTGCCTGATTCATGTCAACATGTCAACAAGAAGTCGCCTTACGCAACACCGTTATGGTATGCATTTGATTACATACGGTTGTAGTTTTTTAAATGCTTATCTGTTTAAGTTAAAAATATTTTGTATACCAATGATAATATAAAGTGATTTGATGGAAGAAGAATGCTCAAAGTGCAAGCCACTATTTTTTTTTATAACTGTTAGATTGTAGTTAGTTATACTAACAATAAATTGGTGTATCTCTTGCTCGAAATGCAAATATATTGACTAACCTACCTCTCACGTAGTTGATCAGCCAGACAATATATAACTAATCCTCAGTCAACATGGAGAAGAGGATGTCATCAGGAAGGGGAAATTCTTCAGAGCTGCCACTGCGGCATCACCCAAACCATGCAACTGCTGCTGCGGGTACAGGTCGAGGCATATATGAGACAAGATATGGGATTGTTCATTCGATATCTTGAAATTGGTCTACTTTTCTCTCTCTCTTTTATATTAATTTTCAGTCAGCATATCATTACAAATTTAAAACAAAACTAATGATGTATATTACAAATACACTTTGGCCAAAGATGTTCTTGAATCTCTTTTTGATGATTTCGGTAAGATTCGTTTGCTTAAATTCATGCTTTAAAATCATTTTATTTATTTATTTATGTTACATGATTTTGGAAGCATCTAATAATATCTAACATAATTTTCTTTCTTTTTTGTGTGGAGAATAAGCTTTCACATTAGTTCCAAATTTCTACAACTTATTTATTGTTCGTTTTTTCCTTTGTGTGATATTGAATGTTTCCCTAGAGAGACTTTGATTTCCGTAGTGTTATCTCCACCTTTCGTATGGTTCCATATTACTCTTTGTGAAATTTTCAAAACACAAACTCTATAAAATAAGTTTACACTTATGAAGAAAAACCTGTGCGGGTATTGGCCTAGAAATTATCAATATAATTTTCATTTATTAAAACAAAACAATTTGATAAGACAATCAAGGGGTTATTTAAAAAGAAGCTTCACTATTTTACAACCCAATTCAATTTGATAATTATTTATTTATAGCAATAAAACTGAATATAATGTGTACATATTGGCTCATATGATATACAATTTGATTTAACAAAAAAAACAACAAAACAAATTCTAAACAAAAAAACAAATTAAGAGTTATTGGAAAAAAACCGCGCGTATGCGCGGGTACTCACCTAGTTATCATATAAAACCCAACCAACTCCAGTCTCTTGGTCTCTAGAAACCCAAGAATCATCCACAAAATAACATAAGTGATTTGCATTATGTAATATTTGCTGCATATCAGTGGTCAAGCAACCCATCATTATAAAGCCAACGCTCTTGTGTGAGTGATGAAATTGGATTATTTACCACTAATGCTTCCATCCATAAATTAAGATGGCTTCAATCTTATTTTTTGATAGTTGATGAATTGTATAAACTTGAAAGGATTTTTTTTCCTGGAAAAACCAAAATAAGAAGATTTTTGTTTTCTTCATATGTTTATAATTCTACATGGAAGAAATATTTACATTAACCATCAATTTCCACTTATTACTATATATTTCCTCTTGTTTTTTTTATCCCTTTGATTGTAATATTCACGAACAGCTTTATATATATATATATCATATATGTTGTATTGGCATCAGTATTATCAATTTGCATCAGAATACATCTCTACTTGTCCACTAGCTACTACGGCGTGAAAAATGCCAAAAGAAACCGTATTTAAACATTCGCACAAAAAAAACCGTATTTAAACAAATAAAAAAAAGTACAACTACAAAAGATCAATTAAAATTTAAGAATTATATAGGACCCAAAGAGTCAAAAATACACTCGTCTTTCAATTTTCATAACTACACGATTTGGTTAACTTTCTTAACGAGATTAAAAGTGGAATGCGTAATAAATAACTCTAAATACTTTAGGATTGCTTAAATCCTGAAAGGGAATCCAAATTATCCAATTAAAAAGGATGTAAAAAAAATAAAATTATCCATTTAAAAAAATTGAGAGGAAATGAAAAATTGTTAGATTCAGATCTCATACGAAATATACAAAAAAATAATCTAAGGGTTTGGTATGGTTTAGTTCAGTTGGGTTATAAAGGCTCCAAGCTAAACTTCATCGTTTCCTCTCCACCAAGTAGTGAGTATCTCTTTCTTTCTCTCTTTCTCCGCGGAATCTCTTTTTCTGGTTGCGTTTGAGTCCGAGAGATGGCGGAGGAGAAGAAAGTTGCTCCAATTGGTATCTGGACTACTGTGAAGCCCTTCGTCAATGGCGGTGCCTCTGGTATGCTTGCAACTTGCGTTATCCAGCCGATTGACATGATCAAGGTATGTAAATGTTTCTGGATACACGTCTATGTATCAGCATATTCACGTAGAAGCTCGTTTTAAGTAGAATTCTTGCTTGATATGCTGATACTTGATATCCGCGAAATCTGTAAATGTGTTCATCAGATCCGACTCTATGGATTTACTTTTTTTCTCAGATCTGGTTTTCTTTGTACTATCGAATTTTAATTCTCGGAGCTTGTTCAGACTCATTTCTGTGTGGACTGTTGCTATTGATATGTTCAGATCTGGATTTTGATTAGAATAATGTTCTTAGTGCATCGCATTTACAGTCCTTTGCTTGTGCTCATAGGATTTTGAATAATGTGAATCTAATGAGCTAAATACTTCTTTCTGGTGGCGTAGGTGAGGATTCAACTAGGTCAGGGATCTGCAGCCAGTGTGACCACGACCATGTTCAAGAATGAGGGTATCGGTGCCTTTTACAAGGTATATATTATTTTTGGATTTTGATTAGATCTATCTTGATGCATTTACTTGTTTTGAAGAGACATGATTTTATGTAGGATGTTTTCTATTGGTATTCTGGTGTTGATGTTCATGAGGAGTTTATTTATATGTTCATGTGGTTGATCTGTAATGTTGTATATATTGATGATCTGATACTCAGTAGATTTCGTATCTAAAACAGTCTTGTCTCTTTCTTGCTAACTACAACATTAGCTTCTCTCCGTTTCTGCTATGAAGATGTGCCCTGAACTTATTTGACTCAAATTTTTCCAATAGGGTTTATCTGCTGGTTTGCTGAGGCAAGCAACTTACACCACTGCCCGTCTTGGATCATTCAAGTAAGTTAATCATTTGTGGGTTACCTTGAGCCCATACAGATGAATACTTTCTTATTGCCTCCATAGTTATATGTAAATCATCCTCTCCCATTTGCTGTACTAATCAAAGAGTGTTATTATGAGTTATCAGGTTGCTGACTGCAAAAGCAAGTGAGGCAAATGATGGGAAGCCACTACCGCTGTATCAGAAGGCTCTTTGTGGTTTGACAGCTGGTGCAATCGGTGCTTGCGTTGGTAGTCCAGCCGATTTAGCGCTTATCAGAATGCAAGCCGATAATACTTTGCCGTTAGCTCAGCGCAGGAACTACACCAACGCCTTCCATGCGCTTTACCGTATTAGTGCTGATGAAGGAGTTCTAGCACTTTGGAAAGGTTGTGGACCAACTGTGGTCAGAGCAATGGCTTTGAACATGGGAATGCTTGCGTCTTATGATCAAAGTGCTGAATACATGAGAGATAATCTTGGTCTTGGGGAGACATCTACGGTCGTAGGTAAGCTGCCCTTCCGAGTCTCTCATACAGTTATATTTTTTCTACTACGCCTTCAATAAATGTATATAGCAGTTAGAGTCAAGGATTCACAGAATCGTCTTGGAAATTTATATTTACAGCTTGTAGTCTACTTGATTACACGAGTGTTGTGTTGTCATAACTAGTTAGAAGGCATTCTCCTTGCTCCTCATCTCTCAAATAACCGTAAGGTGTATTGCTGAGCTGGCAAAACTACATTTCTAGACTAGTTACAATAGTTCTGCACTAAACTTAATAATTAGGCCTAATTAGTTTTTGACTTGTGGTCATGTAATTCCTATATTTCATTTACGTTTATAGATCTCTCAGCTTGGTAGTTATGTGATTTTTGTTCCCTTTGGCAGGAGCAAGTGCTGTTTCCGGATTCTTCGCTGCGGCTTGCAGTCTGCCATTTGACTTTGTCAAAACTCAGATCCAGAAAATGCAACCCGATGCTCAGGGTAAATATCCATACACGGGTTCGCTCGACTGTGCCATGCAAACCTTAAAAGCAGGAGGACCTCTCAAATTCTACACAGGTTTCCCTGTTTACTGCGTCAGGATCGCCCCTCACGTCATGGTATAACTACAATCTTTTCTTATTCTTTTTTTTTTACTTCTAGCTTGTTTCTGAGATCGTTAAATGATCTTGTTTTCTTTTTGGCAGATGACATGGATCTTCCTGAACCAGATTACAAAATTCCAAAAGACCATTGGGCTGTGATCTTAATACAAACATTGTCAAGTGCGCGGCAAAAATAAGATGAGAAGAACGAAAACGCAATTGGAATTGTGTTCATTTCCTTTTTTTTTTAATCAAATAACTAAAGGCATTATTGGAGGTGTTTGAGACTTAAATTTTTTTTTTTCTGTTAATGGTCGTTGATTGGTCCGTGAACTTCAAAATTTTCCTCTTGATGTTCAAAACAAACAGATACCAGAGAATTTAAGACTTTATTATTAACTATCAAAATTACAATTTCCGTTAAGAAGTAAAAATGGATGATGATGTTGGGTAGCAAAAGGTTGAATTAAATAAAGTACTCAATAATGTGACATGACAGAAGTGCTTAAGAACAAGCTTGTTTCTACATAAACAAAATGTCATGAGTAGTGTCCCAAATATTCGTTTGAAACACCAAACATGTGCATCAGCAGACAAGAACCCTGCCCCAAAACTCTGCCGATTACAATCCCACAACACCTGTAGGTAAGAAACTTGCCTACTTCGGAGCAACTTCTTTGTGAGCTTTGAATGATAAAATCACATTCCAAGCCAAAGCCACTACGTTCGAAGCGAGTACCTGCAATTCAGATATAAAACATTGAATCATCCTACGAGCCAGTGAACAAACTCTACGCAGAACGCTGAATTACACCTGGTACCAGGAAAATCTTGCTAAGCCTATATAAATGATGATGCAGAGAGCTATAATGTCATTTAAGTGTGATTCCTTTCCTGCTCATTAACAAGTGCTCAACAATATGAAACCGCCTAATAATTTCTAGCTGGATGATGACGTGGTCAAAGATTATACTAAGTAGAGGATTAAGACATCAAAGAGAGAAACAGAGTGTGTGGGCCATTATGTTTGAAGCATATCATTCTTTCACCGAATTGTATTTTTCACACACCCATCTCATGTTGTCACAGAGTTTGGCAATCAAACCTGGAAGTTTTGTGGAACAAATCTGAAGTTAAGAAACTGGAATGGTATCCATAGTTGCCAATTTGCTAGCACTGCACCAATCCACTCCTACACAACCAGCAATTCATAGATTTCAATCAGAACACCGATAAAAAGATACAGAGTATCAAATTTAGGTTCCTGCAAAATGCTTTCCCACCCTGCACAATGCAAAAAACATTCTCTTGGGAATTAAAAAAAAAAGGTTAATTGGCATTAAAATCAACCTGCTTTAGCTTTGGGATGACATGCGATGGTTTTCCTTCAAGTGTCACAACAGCTGATAAGAAAACTCCAACAAAAACAGGAGCAAAAAGAAACTGCAAAAACAAAAAAGTTGGTGTTAACAAAAAGGAAGCAAAGATAGGAACATGAATATTAGTCGAAAAATAGGAAATTTTGCTACCTGGTCTAGTAAAAGTCGCAAAACTGCGCCTGATAATCCGGAAGCTGTCACCACTTTGCTCAAATACAAGTACCTAATGGAGTTGCGAGATTTCAGAGAGCAAGTAGAGAATAAGCACAAGTAATACGACCTTATGTGTCATCAATGGATGCATTAAGTCTCTTCAAATGAGCAACCACTTAGCAGAAAAGTAAAATAGCTTTGACGGTGTCATACGAGCACGCGAGGAAAACAATATAACACATAAAAAAATTACAGTCCGTGGATATACCAGAAGTGCAATGCTGGACCGACTAGCCCCAAGCCCAAGACGGTAAACGTGAGTGTCCTCTTCTTGTCCAAAGATGAGGTCTTATTGATTGTAAGCTAACAACCAAGGGAAACAAGAATAAGCAATCTTGTTTTTTTTCAATAAGAGGTTTTATATGAATACTATGAATCCAAACTTCAAAGATAAGTACTGATAAGCACACCAACAAGAGAGTTACCTGGCAGATCAAATCTCCAATGAGGGTCAAGATTGCTGACGTCACAGCTTTGGTCAAAACAGGATAATCTGAGAGAAGAGCCAGGTACCTGAAAAACCACAGAAAATCAAGCCAAAACACAATACAATGTGTATATATGTTTAATTCAGCAAGGAGTTATAGTAAAACAGAGTTTTGTGAGTACTATTAACAACCATGAGAATTTCCAATGTCGGATTATGAAAATGTTTAATTTTGAAAGAAACGATATTTACACAAGAAAAGAGTAGAGAGGGGAAGACGTAAGAGTTTTTTACCATGAGAGAAACGACCACATGTTTCCGTTCCCGCCGCTACCTTCACCTCCCCCGCCGGAACCATCACCACCACCACCACCTGAACCACCAATCCCGCCGGAGCCACCTGAACTTCCACCTGAGACCGAAGAGACCCGACCCAGATGCCCAAACCCAGTCCCTGAACGTCCAGACCAATTGATACGACCACAATTCAGTGAACCTTTTTTGTACCCAAACGCAAGAACCCTGCTCGAACCAGCTTCAGCTAGAGTCATTCGATTGAAATACGAAGTGTGACTACCGGAAAACCCATGAGAATTGGACAAGAGTGGTGTTTTCCGGGTAAGAGTGGCGGGGCTAAGCATCGTGGTTTCGTCTGGTCTGTCTGATACTTTAACTTAACGGTGCCTGTCGCACTTGGGATATGACTGACTATTCGTGGTGGAAAACCATGAAAACGAGCTTCTGGTAATGTTTTGGGCTTTAGTAATGGGCTTTTTATGGGATTTCATATGCAATGGGCTTCTTAAAGAAGAAGTGGACGGAGCAGTGTAAGGAAGATTACGAAAAAGAGTTTTAGGAATTTCATGAAAACGTAAAAAAAAAAAACGGAGCTTAGCATTGGATAGAAAAGTAAACATTAAAAAAACGAAATTTGGGTTTAATGTTAAACAACTGAGGAAAACATAGTTAAACTTATTTGGGTTTAATTTTTACAAAGAGTCATAGCATTTGACTTTGGTTGAACAACAGAGGAAAACATATTTACATTGTCTTTCAGTATCTAATCCAACATTGTGCTAGAAGCAACATGAGCATTCTTGATGTCATCTCAATTCACCTTTTAAGACAAGTGATGCATGTCTTACAGCCCTTGCGACTCTCCAGATCTGGTGTTGAACAAGTTCCCAAGATGCTTTGGTTTTTAGCCTCTTTGCATCATCTATTGCATCATCAACTCCAGGAAATGATTTGGATCCGTAGTCATCATACTTGGATGGTCCGTACACCAAATGCTTGTACCAGGGTCTTTCAGAGAGTCCATCTCGGTCTGTTAAAGCTCGCTCCGCCATCATTAATCTGTCATTGAGCTCTCTCACTCTCAGAGCTCCTTTAATTCCCTGCACACTCCAGTCAAGCTACTCTCAATAACCAATTTACTTGTCAATTTTTTGACAAATGTAGAAAACTATCGCCACACCTTCTTCTCTATATTTATCCCTCGTGCAGCCGTAGATAGATCTTGGATCGATTTGATTAACGGGGAAACATCTATGCTATGGCCTAACTTCTCCAAATCTTCCGCACTTTTCTGTTTATGCAGGTAGATAAATAAGACTACGGAAATCTATCCGGCTTTGAGCTTATATTTTTGAAAGAAATCAATTACCTTGAGTTCTGATGCATAGGAGATATAGTTGAATGGTAAGAATTCCTCGTCTGCTAACCGAAGAGCGACCAAACCAAGAACACTAGCCATTGCGACATGTCGCTGAAACATAGAGTCTCCAAATTTTTCCATCCAAGTGAAGTCATCATACATAGAGTGATAGACTGGATAGTCTGTTATATATGTGGTTATTTTTTAGCAATGATTAGTCTCTAATTCATGAGAAAAAAAAAAAGCTTATTGACACGTCGGTCTCTATACAAGAGACCATGATGTTTGGCTCATCTAATGTTGGTGTGAGTGGCTAGACTCAGAGATTTACCTTTTCCGAAACGCATGTCAACAGCTGGAACGCCAACATGTTGCACAAATGATGCGTAATCCGATCCTCCACCTCCTAGTCTTCCAATCTTCACATACCCAAGTATACCAATCAGTTTACCATAAGACAAAAATCTATAATATAACATAGTGTAATCTTCACTTACCACACCAGAGTTGCTTGATCCTATCCACGATTCGTAGATACTTTGCGTTGTGTTATCTGGATCACGAACCTGCAAGATGAAAAAGCTTGATTATATGTCCTTTGATAACAGAAACAGTGAACAGCTTAGCATTCAAGATTAGCTCAAAAGACAGTTTTACATACCACCCAGATGCTTGTTAAAACTGCCTTAAAAGTACCTCTTGAGCCGCTTCTTTGATCAATTCATCGAGTTGTGGAGTCGCAGAAGCATGGAATCCGGGGCCAGATACCGCACAATCTACATTCAAGTAGGCCACTGCTCTAGAAGTTAGCATCTCTCTGTTTTCTTCTACCCATTCTGTTGACCCAATCTAATAGAAAACAACACATTAAACTCCTGCTTTCGACATTACCAAAGTAGACAGGTAAGAAAAGCGAGGTAGAGACTAGAGACCAGAGCATACTCCTCAGCATCCCAATTGCACAGAATAATCGTCCTCCGAGGCTTCCACCCTCTTTTCTGCAGCTTATCTAGTCTTTGTGCAATCTACACAGTTTCAACATCTCTCTCTCATTGCAAATAAAATACCATTTGAAAACTTTCAGCATCCAAACTTTACTCACCTCCAAAAGTACCGCAGTGCCACTGTTTGGATCAACAGCTCCGAAAGTCCAAGCGTCTCGATGGTTTCCAAGAATCACATATCTAACCAATTCATCCAAACATAAATCAAATTGCTACCTTAGTGGTCTATTGTCACTCATTATTGAGAATGGTATAACCTATCAGGTTCTTCTTCTCCTTCAATCACTCCAATAACATTCTCAATCTCAGCTATAACAGTTTTCCCCTGAAACCACACCACAGAAATTTCCTAACTTTCTCAAGCAAAGAAACACAAATTCCCAAAAAAACGAATCTTTTCACTTGCACACACACTCACAATGTAGGTCAGGTTCAAGATCCCAGGTCCAGGACCAACTAGATAAACATCTCCATCAGCAACATCTCCTTCCATCGTCTTCAAAATCACTTCCGCATCAGCCGCCGAGACAGGCAACGATGGTATGAGCGTAGAATCGCCGCTCAATTCCACGGCCTCCTCTGATAATCTCTCGCACCCATCGACGCTTGCCCACCCAGGAGTCGTCGGATCTCCCAACCCATTATAAACGGTGCCCACCTGAACCCCACTCGGAGGCATCCATTTACTCGCCGGAAAACACTCCTCTCCGCCGTAATCCCTCTTATCTGTGTAGATCACGACGCCTACAGCTCCCGCCTGATACGCGTTATTCACTATGTCTCCTCTGTAAATCCGTCCGTACCTCGCAATCACGACGGCTCCGGAGGCATTCAAACCAACGAAATCTTCGACTCGTCCGTAGTTTGCATAAACCACAGGCCCGGAAACGTTGCCCGACTTGGCGTATCCATGGAAAGTAGGCATCACTTCATTTGCGTAAGGATTGTCTCCGATTTGTTCTTGTTCAAGCGCGAAAGTTATCGGCTTTGCTGAGTCTCTTGGTGTTAGTACAAGGGAGCGATGAATTGGGTAAGTTAGAGAAACAGGGTAAGCGACGACGTGTGATTTGAGTGAGGAGGAGATGAAGGCGGAGTGAACGTAGGCGGCAGCTTCGGCGTTGGCCTCCGAACCGGCCACATGAGGGCGGCGCGTGAGGGCACGAAGGTTTAAGGCGACGGAAGCGTTGTCGGAGAAGGAAGCGGAGAGGAAGAGAGCATGGTAGTGAGGTTTTGGCGAAGAGGAAGAGTGGAAGAAGAGGGAGTAAGATAAAGCTGCGATTACGAAGGCGAGAGCTGTTGATTTCGACATCAATGGAGCTTCTTTCTTAGATAATCATCACCTCCCTCTCTCTCTCTTTCTCTGCTGCTTCTATGTTTGACTAGAGTAATGGTTTTCTAGAGATGATTTGGTCTTCTGCAATTATTGATTGATCATCGCAACAATCTATTATTACTTTAATGTTCTCTTCACTTGCACTAAGAGATTAGCTTACATTATTTTCTTGACATCATTTAACATACATAAATTATTACGAGATGATATTGATTTTGAGTCCCATTGTTGACACTGACAAAGGTACAAGCTTTATTTAGAGATTATGGTGTGGTAAGACTTAGAGACATTAAAAAATATAGTGATTGCCTGATTGGTGACAAAGATAAAAGCTTTATTGCGGTATGGTTACAAGCATTAAAACAGAATGGTGTTAAAATGTAGAGAATGTAAGAACAGTATGTGATTTTTTAAAAATGTATTTTTATTTTAATGGAAGATGTACATTATTAGTTAGGTGAAAAGGGGGAAAAAAGAAGAAGAAGAGGGTAAAGGTTAGAGTTTGATCCATTCAGAGCCGTCGATGAAGGTAAGAGAAATAAAAGGCTTAGCTTCTTCGTCGGTAAGCTCTCTTGCCCAAGCCACCCTCCCTGCATAGTTTGCTCCTGCTCCCGTGCACTTGTACTGCCCATAGAACACCGTCCTGCATGCACATTTTTTTTTTTTCAATTACAGTTACTTTTTTGTTTTCCTGTGGTGATAATGTTTGATGCCGTATGTACGCATTATGGAGCACTAGAAGAGACTACGCACGCCTACGTTAATGGCTTCAATATCTATATAGGGATACACGCGCGCACACACAAAGTATAATAAGACAAGAATGAAGTCGGTTAGAAGATGTTGAGTGGTGGGGACCTAGGACTCTGAAATGGATGAGGCAATGAGATCGTGTTTTTGTAAAGTTGCACTGAAATGTATCGGCAGGTTTGACATGTTCTCTTTCAATCTATGCTTTATAGTTCATCTCCAAAAAGTCTATGTTTTGGTCCGTTAGTTTTTAGTGTTTTAAGAATTGTTATCTTCGGAATCCACTGATATGATAAACGTTGGTTATATGCAATTGAAAGTAGTGAGGTCAAAGAGGAGTAAAGTAGACTTACATCTCTCGTGAAGGGTCACCCCAATTGTACCAGCCTCTAGGGAGGATGATGTTGTCCATATAGGTGTAAGCAAAGACGACTCTTGAGAAAGGACCCCATGCCCTCCCAAGGTACAAAACCCCTGTCCCTGTCACCTTACACTTGACGAACGAGAATCCTGTGTCCTCTAGCACACTGCTCCTCCCCTGCGCCGTCACTGCTCCTAGCTTATCCGCTATCGCGTGCACGTGGCATCCCTGTACACCACCACCTTTTTTTCTTTTAGAGCAAAAACAAAGCTACAATATCTTCTCATAAAGCTATAGACAGCTATGCGTGATCCTAACGTTTACCTCATAGAGAGAAAGGGCATTGCCAAATATGAAATCAACAGATCCCTCAATGTAACAGTCTTTGTAATAATGTCTTCCCAAATGATCATAGAGTGTGTCTTGAGCGCCAAGCATTCTACACCCGAAAAACGCTGCATTGTCCCCGGAAACCCTCAATGCCACCGCCTGTTTTCCAACCGCGCCAGGCAAGGGGACTGGGGTCGTGTTCTACATACACATAAGACCGATCTCTAAAACATGGATTCAAAACTTATGCATCCTAATAAATTTGAACACAACAGCCTATGGTAATGGTAATTAGAAGTTACCTTGAAAGTGATGTTTTTGGCGACAAAGAAAGGGGAATTGACGGCGAAAGAGGCGGAGTTGAAGGTGCCCATGGGGTTCCCTCTTTGGTCAGGTGTTTGTGCTGTGTCTCCCCATTCCACTATTGTCTTCTCTGCTCCTTCTCCTTCTATTGTTATGAATGCCTTCATTGGAGGTATGTTCACCTTCTCTCTGCACCCATTTTCCCACCAATTTTTTCATTATTATTTTTATTATCATTATTTTGCTTAATTTGGTTTGAAATCTTTTTTTTTTTTTTAACAGCTAATATCTGGTTTGAAATCTAAGAAGAATAACTACAGTTTATAAAATAATGGATGGTAAGCGTGGAGTGTATGTGGTCCCATGGCGCTTTATAACTCCATAATACCCAAAATGTCACTATAAAACTCATTTTCCTATAGATTTTATATATATATATATACATAATACATATTACATATACTCAACCTTTAACGCATATATTACACAACTCTGAGTTCACGTGATCAGATAGCGTTGATTTTAAAGGAGAGATCATTGATTGTTGCATTTCTTTATTGGCAATACCTGTTTAGACTCTTTCTGTTTCATAATTAAATTTTGGCTCATGCAGATGCAGGGAAAGGACGAAAAGAAAAGATATGGTATCACCCTGCTTCTTAAATAGAACGAAAACAAATTGCAAAACTGCAAAATGTATATAGACAAAAACACCAGAATCTATGGTTCACACTGTTGGAATATAGTTACAGCCACTCATTCAAAATAAAAAAATGTATATAAATCTACGGATGATGTGGTACCAATTTGGAATTGAATTACAAAGTGTACCAAACACTCTTTATTCATTTCTATAGTACCCCTGCGAAATTGGCCTAAATAATTAATTGCCTATCCTCTATATACCTCATTATTTAACAAAAAAAAACAAAGAAAATAAATTATATGAAATGTCGACCAAAATATGTTTTGATTAATATTTAATTACACCGAAAATTCAGACTAAGCACATGATATTTAGAGCTGGCATGTAAACTAAGGTAGGCGAAGAGAGACTTGTGCTTACTTGTAAACTCCGGCATGAACTTTGATGACAACACGAACAAGGTTGATGAGAGGGAGAGAATCAATGGCGTCTTGGATTTTAGTGAAGTCACCTTTATTGTGTTTCTTATGGACAGTTAGTGTATAAGAAGGGAAGAGTTTGTTTTTGGCTGCCTTGTACACCGAGTGTTTAAGGCTCCCGACGAATCTAACCCATTTCATGAATTCCTCTTCCGGGTTTTGTGCCTGACTCGTCGTGTTCACATTCTTCTGGTTTCTTGGTCGTATTCGTAAACCTTTGGTGTGGCATTGTGTTAGCGTTGAACAAAGAAGGATAACGAGAAGGAGGAGAAATAAAATGGGAGCTTGAAATGAATTGAATTTGGGCATCTATACGACAAGAATGATCTATAACAAAATTTATGGTGGGTTTTTGTTTTTTCGGGTTTCACCAAAGATACAAAGTACGGCCAATAATATGTGGCTTATGTGATTTCTCAATAGGTAAGTGTATATATACATGTATGTGTGTGTTGTTAGAGGTGGTCGAGTGTTTGGTACTTTGTTAATGGAATTAGGTGAAAAGAGACAGAAGGGAAGATGTCACGGGGTGGTTCCACTCACATCCACGTATAGAACGAGAGCCTAGCAAAAGGCCAAATTAAAAACAAAGGAGACTCTATTATTTCGTTATAGAAACCCAACCCAAAAAGGAAAAAATAAACAAGAAAATCGGGAAAAAAAAATCTAATAACCCACATTGATGTGATACTCATCATTTTTTATTTATCAACAAAAGCTAATCACGAGTTTTACCATCTGTGAATTGAATTTTATGTAAACAACAACAAAAAAAACTATTTAGTCAATGAAAGTTGCATAAGTGTGGAATGGTACGAACATAGAGGAGATATATCTCTTTATTCAATTTAGAAAATCACTTATTCATGTCTAACTAAATATTCGTGAATAAACAGTTAAAACGTTACTTTTAACTTTTATTTATTTTGTAAACGACACATGTGACTTTTTCTTTCTCTTAATATTGCATTTTTATGTGGACATCTAATTTATCATATGGGCTCCGGACAAAGTTAAACGCTAAATCTGAAATCCTAAACTCTAATTTCCATTTAATAAATTGAACGTCTAAATAAAAAAATAATATGTCATAGGAAAGCATTGCATGTTATGGTATAGGAAAACATTGCATGTTATGTAGTTAAATAATGGGTAAAATCGTCCAAACTTTTCCAAAATTAACCAAAAAGGAGTTTACCTGCGCTTAACAATTTTCTCAGTTTTTATTTTTTTACTCTAGTCTTAAGAGGCCAAACATGTGATTAACAAGATATACAATGTTTGTTCGACAAAGGATACAAGAAAGTGTAATAATCACCAAGTGTTTTGGAAATAATTTTACACAAATCCCCAAAAATATAACTAGGAGTATTTCAATAAAACTAAAAATGTTGATTTAGTTCATTTGATATGGTTTTAAATGATAGCAGTAAACATAACGGTTATATATATATATATATATATATAGAGCACTATATATTTTAATAAAAGAACTAAGTGTTATTGCCCGTAGATAACATTCTTTAAAAGAAATTCTTTTCCGCTGTTTGCAAAGATGCGTACCAAACCCGCATGCTGCCACCATCCAAAAACATTTATGGACTAAAGATAAATTATACTGTAAGGGTGAATTGGTGATGAGAGTCCACTAAGAGGTGCACACTGGTATAAAAAACGAAAAGTTTTGTGCACAAACTAAGGCAAGGTAAGGTGGCTTCTCTTTATTCTATCAATTGCTGTTGTCTTTCAGTGCCCGTGACTCTCTCTTATTTCCTTTCTTGTTGGCTTCTGGTAGGGACAACACTCCTCTCGTGAACTGTGGTTTCTATCAATGCTTATGTATATCTGATTTACAAATTATACAAATATTATTAGATAAATCACTCAGATTATAGGGCATTACTAGAACAACACCTTCCCTCGAAGATTTATTAGAATGGCATAAATTTATTGACAAAAGAAATGATACCCAATTTAACCATCAAGAAAATAACAATTTAAAATATTTAAAATATTAATAAACATTTCAAATCAATCCTCACTAATCACTTATTGTTTGAAATTTTCGACTCTTGGAAACAATAATCAGAAATTTGAAAAACTATAATCTAATAAACATTTTTAAAGCAAAGTACACATAAAGTATATTTAAATTTAAGTTTTTAATAGACCATTTAGTCTAAATTTTTTTCTATGCTTATTAGCTTATAGTATTGTCAAAAAGCTTCCAAAAATGTAAAAGGCATTTTGGTGGCATATAAAACAAATGATTTTTTCCCTGTTCAGTACTATATTTTCAATAAACTTAGCTGTTGTAATCAAACGCACTTACACAGTAACTTTCATTACTATATTGTTTTACCTTACAATGGTATGAATAAGAGGCATAAGAACTGTACACATTTTTTTAAAAATATACTTTATCTGTACTTTGCTCCAAAAATATATTTAGTAAATCATATATTTTTTAATCTAATTCCAAGAGTCCAAAATGTAAACAATCATTTTAAAAATTAATTTCATAATTTTTTTTTTTTGCTATTTAAATGTAAACCGTTTACGAGGAAAAAAAATGTAAATCGTTTTATAATGAACAGTTTCTTACATTTTTAAAAAAATTCTTAGGATCTAAAATCTATGGGCCGCATGAGTGAACAAACTTAGATGTTTAAATGTGCAAACAAATTCCTTTCAATATCGACGCTTCCATAAAATATGTTTAAGTGATTTGTGAACCACTGAGGAAAAATCTTTTGTATGAAAGTAATTTTCGTTACCCGTAAACCAGTTTGCACTACAGGAACATAACTTGCAAGTTAGCCACAATACAATTTAAATCGTTTTATCATATTGTAGTTCAGTTAAATAAAGGATTCTATGTTTAAAAATTTATTATTTTGAGATTATGTATTTATTTTCAAGATTTGATATCAGACTTTCTTAAAGTTGTAGATTCGTAAAACTATTCACTATAAGAAAACACGTGTATTTCCGATGAATCTGTATATTGCACACAGATTTCATGAAAAATACGGTGATTAAAAGTCTAATTAAGAGAAAACATACTATATATATAATATCGATCGTAATAGGCCATCCTACCAAATCATGCATTTGCTTCAAACACATACAATTTAATTTTTGTAAATGTGGATCAAAAAGAGAGCTCTTCAAGATTTTCTCATTAAATTACAATTTTATGCTTTCACTTTATTGCTATATAAATAAATTGATTTCTGTACGGGCAAGTACATGCATATTTCTCTCTTAATTTACCCTATACTATTCTTCTGTATTTTACAAAAAATTATCTCCGTACAGATATTTAGTTATCAGGAAAAAAAAGATAGTTATATTAAATGGATAGCAAAGCCCTGCATCTGAAACTTCAAGCGATGAGACAATCTTTCTTTGACGAGGTTAGTCTATTTCAAATTAACTAGTGCATCTGTGCATGTACTTTTAAACGTATGTAAAATTATAGATTTGTTTTTGTTAAATTATGTAGAATGATTGACGCAGAGCAAATCCGGTTGAGATTGATCTATGCTTTTGACAGCTAAACACTTGTAGGTTTAATCATTTACTAGATTCTATCCCGTGCATTCACACGGGAACTATTTTTAATTTATCAAATTTTATGATAAAATTTATGTTTTTCTTTTTTTGTATATATAATTTTCTAATAAGTGATAAATATTTTATTTGTTTATATATATTTTGTTTCTATTAATTTATTATTTCTAGTATATATATGATTGCGATTAGAGAAACATTATTCTATTTCGTCCGTTTATATTAATCTAATAAGTACAACGATTATAAAAAAGTTATTATAACATGTCCATTTATATTAATCCGAAAAGGATCATAGTTATTAAAACATAATTATAACCTGTTTATTCATGTTATTTGTATATTTTATATATTTTTTAAGTTTGAATATTAAAAGTTTTAGATTTATTTATCAAAAATATATAGTAATATATTATTTTTATCTTTGTCACTGAAATATTACTTAAATTTGAATATGTAAATTAAATCTTAATTCATATATTTTTGTAAAAATATAATAATAACTTATTTTATAATTTTTGATAAATAATATAACCTAAATTTAAGGAAATCTATAATAAATCTAAATTCAAATTTAAAATTTTGAATTTATTTTCAAATATAAAATTAAATATATATTATTTTTTTAATATTACGTTAAATTGACTTGTTTGATAACAAATTAGGAGTTATCCAAAAACAGAATAGTAGAAAATTAATTAAAACCTGTTTGGACACAAAATACCCTTCTCTTTTAATAGTATAGACTAGATTTTAACCTCGTGCGTCCGCACGAGAATGTTTTATTTTTTATTTCTAATATAAGTTGCATTTATTTTTTTGTTTAGATATAATTTGTTTTTGTTATTTATTTTTTTTAAATTAAAAAATTGTTATCATATTTTAATTTTAAACTTTGTATATTAGTAGAATAAGAGTATGCGTTAATTAAATATACATTGATCTAATGTTAATTATAAACTTTGTTATTATGTGAATTTAGATTTACACATAAAAAATCTATATATCTATGAATTTGCTAATCCATCCGTTTAGTTGTTTTAAATCATTTTTAATATTTTACATGTTTTGACAAACTAACCCGTATAAGACTATAATTATAATTGTATAACCCTATAAATATTTACTAATATGGAATATTTGGACCAATTGATTATGAAAAAATATAATAAGATATTTATTTATTATTTGTGCTATTAAAAAAAAAAAAAAAATATATATATATATATAAACTGGCTAACCTATTAGTTTAATTATCTCAAATCATCTTAATATCTTACATTTTAATAAATTAACTCATGAACCTTAAATATATATATATATATATATATATATATAAAACTCTAATCAGCTCGATGATCATATTATTGTATAATATAAATATTTATTAATCTCAAATATTTGATATTTTAGACCAATTGATTATGATAATATACGATAAAATATTTATTTACTATGCATTTTTATAAAAAAAAATTTAAATTTTAAATTTTAAATTAAATCTCTCCTGTATTTGAGAAATTTTAAAGTATTAAAATTATTATCTAAATTTTTGTAATAAATTTTAATTATAATTTTTTTTGAATTTTTTGAATTTAAATTAAATTGAATGCGAATTTTTGTAACTAAATTTAGTTAAATTTCTAATAATTTGAAATTTAAATTAAAGATAACCTGGATTTTAGGAAATCTAAAAATATAAATTAATAACTAATTTTTGAAAATTAAAAATAAAAATAAAAATAAAATATTATAAAAAAAACTTTATGAGTGTTTGGATGGAAGCACTAAATGTGCTTTTGTTTTAATAGAATAGATGAGGAATCTTGTTTAAATTTTCTAAATAAATATTGACGCAGGGATACCTGAATTGTCAGTATACTCAGATAGAGGCCCTGGAGAAAGACAAAAACCCTCATTTTATCGTAGAAGTAATAACTCTGTATTTCAGAGATTCCCCTAATGTTATTGCTGCTTTGGAACATGAATTGTGAGTTTCCTATCTCTCTCCGTATCAAAATCCGCTTTGATATTAAATCCATGGAATGCATCAATTGATACTGAATTTATATAATGTTAGAAATGGAAGGGGATCAAGTTAGATTTTGTATGTTTGTGTGTACTGAAACAACCTATATTTAATTAAGAGTAGATGCACAACTGCAAGATCTAGATCATAACTTTACGTATCCTTAAACAAAGTATAACAAATGTGATAAGAAAGAAATTGTTATCACATTTTTTCTTTACTTTTGATGAATTTCTTAATTTATATCTAAGCACGTGCCATTTAAATTAATGAAACATGTTGAAGAAGATTGACTTTCAACTCAAAATCACTTGACAATTACCGGAGTGGTTTATGTTTTTATATACTAGCGTTGGTTTATTTTCACATAATGTGATTTTTTATATAAAAAAATATCCAGTATATGGTTAATTTACCCTGGCTATAGTTTGGTATTTAAATTTGTGCTGATTATTTCTGAAACAGGGAGCGGGAGCCAAAAGAGGTACCCAAGATTACCAAATGCATTCTTCGGTTAATAAGCAGCACGGCATGGTTAGTGACTTTGTTTCGCAATGTGGTTTAGAAAAATGAAATAAAATTTTAATATTAAGGAATATAAATGCTATATTTTTTTTCATTCAGCATTGGCGCCATCAAAATTAGTAGTGAACTTACGAAGGCAAACACATTTCTCCAAGCTGGCAACATAGAAGGGTAAGTACGTTCTTCTCATTTTATTTCTTTAAATCTCTTACATAAGTTTTCATTTAGCCATGAGATAATATACAAACCTTTTTTTATTCATAATTTTTGAAAATTACATTTTTACTTTGAAGAATAAAAGCAGCACTGCGTGATATCAAGAAGGAGCACAGTGAACTCCGCGCAAAGTTTGAGACATATTTCCAGGTTTATTAATTTAATGATTCTTAATACGCGAATGGTCTTTCTTTTTTGTGGTTGAGAAAAGGGCTAATATAAGCTTCAACTATAATGAGCTTCCATATGATTTGGAAGTGGATCTAATTAACTCCATTTATTAATTGCATCTAATTCTTAGCTTCTTCAATTTGTTTGCCAGTTGATGAGACAAGCTGGTCCCGTAGAACAAGCTGTGAACTCAAGCTGAAGATATGCAAACCCTGTACGTAGCTTGGTTCGCATGGCAAATACTGTATTACCATTTATCGATATCAGTTATAAATTAATGATTGTAATAATATGGAATGTTATATTTGTTATCTGTTTTTTTTTTCTTTCTCAGCCATACAGTACAAAATAATTAAGACAACAGTGACTTGGGATGAAAATTATAAAAATGATTCTTTCGTTCTAAACCCGTCAACCAAAAAAAAAATGATTCTTTTGTTTTCTTTCTCGTTAAAATTACAAATTCTCACAATACCCTCCCCCAAAAAATACCCGATCATTCTTCCAAGTCAGAATAATTAAAAAAAAAAAAACGCATAAGCATTCGATGGATGTCAGTCAGCAGCGACAGTGACAACGTAAAATAATGGTTCCGTTAAGTCTCCGTTGCTTTGCGCCGTAATAACCACATCGACGCTTTCAGTGCACGTTAGCTTCCTGGCTCTCTTTGCCTCTCCTTCCCAATCTGTAGTGGCCACGACATAAAGCATCATCGCAGCACAGCACATCTGAGCCGCGAAGAGACCAATCCAAAGCCCGCAAAATCCATACGCGGCCCAAAACGTTAGCCCAACCGCTACAGGCGTTCCGACGAGGTAAAACGCACCTAGGTTTATGTTGGCCGCTTTCGACGGCCGAGCCGTGCCTCTAACAACCCCACAACCTACGGTTTGAGGACAGTTTCCGAGCTCGCACAGCCCAAGAATCGGCAACGCAGCCGCGGTTAATCGGATGATATCAACATCGTTTGTGAAGATACGTCCCCACACGTCGCTTACGCCCCAAGCAAACGCAGAGGCCGTCATACCCATTACTCCGGCAAAAGAAACCGCCACAATGGCTGATAACCTAGCCGTTTTCGGGCGGTTTGACCCGAGTTCGTTACCGACGCGGGTGGAGACTGCGAATCCTAGAGATGATGGGAAAATGTAAAGCAACGACGTCGTTTGGATCAGAATGCCCATTGCTGCAACTGGAGTTTTAGGGTTTATGAGTAAACCACAAAGAACGGTCATGATCTCGTACCACCACCACTCTAGGCATACGCCCACGCAGCTTGGTATTGCTAGGCTGATCAGTGGACCCCAGTCTTTGAAACATTCTGAGCCGGGACGGGTCCACGTTGGTTTGTGTAGACCTTTGACCCAAACGTGGGCCACAAGGAAAACAACAACGAATAGGTTTGAAGCGGCCGCAGCTATTGAAACACCGATGAAACCCATTCCGAGGTAAGAAACGAGGAGAAAATTGATGGGTATGTGGAAGATGGTGCCGGCAAGTGTTGCTAGGGTTAGTGGGCTTGTAATACCTTGCGCTCGAAGGTATATACGAAGAGGGTGAAGAACGGAGTTGGTGAGCAAATCA
Source organism: Eutrema salsugineum (assembly GCF_000478725.1). Taxonomy (NCBI): domain Eukaryota; kingdom Viridiplantae; phylum Streptophyta; class Magnoliopsida; order Brassicales; family Brassicaceae; genus Eutrema; species Eutrema salsugineum. The sequence goes on along the minus strand of NW_006256829.1, from coordinate 6,795,361 downwards.
GGAACAGAGCAGAGGATATATGTTTGAGCCAATGATGAGATACTTGGATCTTGATGGAGATAGATCATGATCTTTCCCAAGTTAAGCCATAGAGCGACGATTGCTAGCGAACTGGTGAGCAGGAAAAGTACGGTTCTTTGAAGAGTTAGCGAGAGGAGTTTTGGCTTTCCAGCTCCAAAGGCTTGAGAACAGAGTGGGTCCATGCCGAGTGCAAGGCCTGCGAGAACGGAGTAGCCAGTGATGTTGGCGAAGGCAATGGCCAAAGAGCCACCAGCGAGCTCTAGTTCGCCTATATGACCGAGGAAGAGCATCGAGATGGCGGAGCGAGCGTAGAGAATGAGCGCGGCGAGGATTGTGGGAAAGGCTAAGGAGAAGAGAGACTTTGCCTCTGTTTTAAGCTCAGAAATTGGCGGGAAAATGCGGCTCGGCTTTTGCTTTTCAAGATCCATCTTCGAAAGAAGATTTGTGTGACTGGTGATGTTAGTGGTTTCCATTTGTCTGTGAAATGAAACACTGGACGATTTAGAGTTAATGGATAAAACTATTCGCCGATGTATATAGAGGATAACTTTTCAGGTCATATATAGACAAATAGCTAACTATATGTCTTTCACGATCTGCAAGAACTGGTCTCCTGGTTAGTGGATTTTCTTCAATATAAAGAAGTCAAATATATATTTAAAGGATGCCAGTAAATTATAATCATTTATTTAAATTGAGTAGCATTTTGATGAATAACACTACTAATTACCTCTATTTAAGAAAAGAATATTTTAGAATTAAAAGATGTTGAGCAGGATATATAAGAATGAATACGCATAATGTATTTTTAATAATAGTATATCTATCCACTCACAAAATAAGAACAACTTATATCCAATGTGTTTTAATGATATTATATCGTTAATGTATGATTGTTATTGGGGATTTGTGCTGATCAGTTATCCAGTAAGAACAAAAACCACATAATATTTAATTATAAGAATATACATATGCGTAATATATATGGCTGAGACATACATAAAAACATAACTAAAATTTATGTGAATCTATATGATAATAATAAAATTGAGGAAAGAGAAACTTGAACAAAATTTCTCTGCAAAACATATTTCTTAATAAATCTAAAATTTTGCTACCAAAATTCTATTTCATATCTTTTACCAAAACTAAATGTTACTAATATAAACTACACTAAACTACTAATAATAATCATTTTATCGTATTTGAAAACATTTATACAATCAGTTTTACAAACAGTTAAATCAAAATTAAATGGTAAATATAATTAGGTAATATCATATTAATAAACTTATCATATCTATAAATCAAATATCAATTTTAAGTTGCACTAATTTATCATATAGAAGGAACACACAAACCAATATATACATGTTTGGGCTATAATTGTTACCAACCATGCATGCAGATGGCATACAACGGTAAGTGCCGATCGAGGAGATCTCCAGCGAAAAATAAAAGAAAAACTTGCAAAAGATCAAAAGTCTCAGAACCCTAATAAGAACAAACTGAAAAGCTCTTGAAGACCAACATAAATTCATATCGATTCATGATTTTCGACAAGCCCGGCAGAAAAGCGCAGCCCGAGGGATATTCGCAACGTAAGCTACATAGATTCAGCTCCGCATGCTTCGCCGAAACCAAAACACTGAACCAAAACCGGATATGTCACTTTGACCGCTCCAGAACGTCCAAACCACTGCGTTAAACTAATACACAAAGATCGTTCATGTCATCGATAACTACATACTATATTTTGTTATTAACGAAGAGGCAAATGTAGTTTTATTTCTTTGTTTGCAGTCTCCTCCGAGTCATTGTTACATGTGACATGGAATTGAATTTGTCTTTATAAACCTGTCTTTTTTTACTATTCTTTTTTGATAAAAACATGTTTTTCTTTCTTAAGAGTGTCAAACCTGTCATCAAACATCCAAACATGTCTTTAGACGAGCAATCCAAAGATAACCGTTGACTTTTTTATAATTATGAAGGTTTGACTTTATAGTTGTTGTATATATTTGACTTTTTATATATATTTTTAAAATATTATACATATTTTCGGTCCCATGTAACAAAACATCACATAATAGGCAGAAAGTACATAGTTAGTATAGCTGACTATAATATTAAATCCTGGAGTTTCCTTGTTGAAGATTAGTCATTACTTGGTTAAAGAAAAAAAGAAGTAAAAATAGCATTTGTATGCTATTGGCATTTTCTAGGCTTTAAACATATATCTTATATTTTTAACCAACGTAAAAATATATAAATTTATGTCTCAGTTCATGACTCTTTCTAAAAGAGACGTGCTTTTCGATTGGAACCATGTCCGCATAAGACTGAAGCATGCTTGTTTTACAGGTCCACGTATCTAGCTAGGCTTCTCATAGTTTTTCGCTCTTGAATTTTTCCAAAGTTTACCTTCTCCATGTGAGATCCAGATCTATGTATTGCATATTAAAATATGTATTTGTTAATCCTTTTCTTGCGTTAATTTATTCAAGAATGTTGTACAAATCATATAATACATATCCAAAGGGTACTTGATCACCATTTATTTCATGTATTTGCTAGTTTTTACTTCTTTTAAACTGTAAACTATACATGTTGATCTGGTTGCGTACAATGGTTTGGTGATAGGCGTAATCGCTTCCGTATGTGAATATATAAATTAGTTGACAACTTTTCCGTCAAATCATATAAAATTATGTATAGTTTTGACATTGTTATTCCTAATAAAAAATTGAATGCAACCCTATCGTGTATCCTTCATGAGGAAAGCATATATGAATATATGATAGAGTAATATGCTTGCAGACAATTAGTTCCATTTATACTAACTAATTATACATAACCAACTGTCAAACTATTTTATCTTGTGTTAGCTCATCGATCACCAGGGTGGGCGGCTGGTGGTTCATGGTGACAGATATTAGGAGCCCCAAGTCTTTGATATGATTCTCATGCTATGAGATGCAACATCACAGCTCGGGGCTAAGCTGAACGAGACCCATACAGCCTGATCATTTTATCTGCAGATTTTTTTTTTGTAATTCTACAAAAAAAAATTTTTTGTCGATATCTTTTAAACGATGACGCAGAGCTTCACATGAAAGAGTTGAGCATTGTTTGGCTGTAAATAGATGTTTATTTTGATAACTTGGAATTCCACATGGACATGTAGGTTGACATTTTTCTGATGAAAATCTAGTTACGAGTGTTGGAGGTTTATTTGAAAGTTGAGACTTTGGATTTCAATGTAAACAATAAACATGTTTGATGATCTTCTGTTTCGTGACACGGCACTAGAAAGAGAGGAGCGAGGGAATGAGAATGGATTTAATATGAAAAAACTAGACCTTTTTTTTACTCAAACAATTAATCATTATCATCAATGGATACCATTAAAATATGCTATTTTATTTGAGTCCGTAACTTTAAAATTATGTTGTTGTTTTATGTGATATATCCTCCTAACTTGGCCTCACTTTTATACTTTCTTTGTTTCAAATTTATAGATGTTTTAGCAAAGAGATAGAATTTTTAAAACCGTCTATATATTTTGTAATTTGTTTCTTAATGTGTCAAACCTTAAAACATCTATTAATTTAAAGTAGAGGGAGTATAAATCACTGAAAAAGATCAAATGAAAATTTATGTTTTTTTTTCGGCGATCAAGTAACTATTTAAGAACTCAAACTAAGGCTATTTCGAGTTTTTTTTTTCTTTTCTTTTGGATTGGGTCCCGATTTACAACAAACATAAAATTCGGGTTAACAAATCCAAATATGTAAAGTTTTACAAAATTTTGACAAATCCTACACCAGAAACTTGACTGCGTCTGCAACAACTTCCTTGAAAATAAAGAGAGACCTAAGAGTTAACATAGAACTCAACTCACCATCCAACATTGAAAAGTTCTACGATTTTTTTAGATCCACGGATTCTTCTTCGCTGATTTTGAAGAGCTTGTTTTCTGGTGACAAAACAAAACGTTAGTATATGTTTGTCCCAATAAGATTAGTCGTGACATCCTTCTTAAGACCGATCCCTCTTAGCATTCAAACTCATTATTTCAGAGTCGAAATTCAACTATTACGGGCTTAATAAGTAAAGGTTGAGTAATATGTAGGAGGACTCTTAGAGACTTAGACTAATTTCCCAAATTCTTTTACAGGTGCTTACCAATTTCAGCTTCTTCGCTCTACCACGAATCCTGTTCTTTTGAGGTTTCAGCTTGTATATCCGGACCATCCAATGGTGACTCGTGAAAACCTGATAAGACAAAACCAGTCACATTTACCAGAATCCAAGTTGAATCAATGCGCCACCGGTTTCTGGTAAAGAAAAAGAATCTCACCTCATCGAAATGTGTGAGCTTGAAATTCTTCTTCCCAATCTCTGTCCGCCTGACCCGATCAAAACCTTTACCATCTGTCTCTACAAATCTGACGAAAAAAACATAAAAACTGAGCTTGTAAACAGAGTTCAAGAGGTAAACAGTTACAAGAAATCATAGTCGTACCTGTAGTAAGAGAGCTTGTACATAAGGCAGTTCAACATTGTCGGAGTGGCCTCAGAATCAATCCGGTATTGGCCATCTCTCTTTGCAAAGCAGTTAATAAGTAACCAGGTTCAGATTCAAAGTCCTCAAAATATTGAGCCATCACAACTTGTTCCTAAAACCCAGTAAAGAAAAAAAGAAGATATACCAGATAATCAGCTTCCTTTATATGAGGAAAGACGCCGCCTCCAATACGCACCATCCACAGAAACTTGTTAATATCATCACTTGGGTAACCAATCAGACCTGGTGAAATGATTTTCCCATCAGGATTATACCTCCGAGATAATACACAAGATAACAATGTCATGAGCCAGAAACATACCACCAAAGACGACAAGAACGTATTTCACATCCAAGGAGTTGAAAATTTCCCACGCCGCCTTTTCTGGAGATGACATTGCAGTGCCAACAGTTGCAATGTGAGTATTATTCCAGGTATTGTTGTCAACTATAACAGTTCTATTAGCCATAGCTGTCGTCTGATAGCCATAGTCCCACCATGATGCTACCTTCATGATTTTGTTTCGGTAAACCAAACTCAGGCAACTTCATATAACAAAGACAGCTTATACCTCTACCAAAGGAGGCTAAGTTGGATAAAACTGACTTGTTTCTTTTTTCAAAAAATAAAACTTACTTTGTCATCCACGTCAGTATTATGGCTTAACCATGCATAAGATTCTCTAAAATCATCAAAGACATGTAGGCCATCGCGCGATTGAGATGTCAAAACTATTGATGGAGCTGAATATGCTTCTGCAGCTGCCCAAACACAATGAATCTACAAAAAAATATATGCATTTGAAACTCTAATCATTTGTACTTTCTCGTCTAAAACTAACAATAAAAAGAGGAACCAAACAAACAACTCGAAGAAAGTTGGCATACCACATAGAAAGCACCCAACATTATAAGGAGAAGAAGCGCAACGATAGAGGCTTCGAAAGGCAAAACAAGCGCCTTCTTCTTCACAATCTTGGACTTAACAGAAGGTTTATCGGCAGGTTCTCTCTCTTTCTTCTTGCCCTTTCTCGACGATCGCTCTTTTGCACTTTCTTCACCCTTGTCAGTCTTCCCAGCAGAACCATCATCTTTTGAGGCATTGTTTGTAGAAGTCTTGTCCTCTGCCTAACAGTCGAAACACAAATCATTTTTTTTCCAGAACTTGGGTAGCACAAATGATTCACCAGAGCGAAAAAGTAGAGGGAGAAGGATACTTACATCATCTTTGGAATTAGACGATCCACTTAAATGGTATTTGATGGAAGCCGTGAAAACATCGAAAGCTTGAGAGAGCGCAATCCCAGACATGATGCATGCTGCTGGAGCAAGCACGAGCATAAGACGAACCTAAGAGATCAGGAAGGCAGTTGAATACAGGATTGAAGAAAAGACCTAGGCAATGGAAAGATGAAACTTCAATTCGTAGATACGCAACTCACCATAACTCCAGAAAAGTATACAGACATTACAATATAAAGGACCACAAAAGAGCTGGCATCAGATAGAGGCGAAAAGCAGGCCTACCAACGAACAATAAGAAAAGAGAAAAGAATCAACATCAACTATTATATGTGTAAAAAGTGATGTTATTGAGTACAAAATCTAACAATAAAAGTTAACTCACAACGATGCCAGCAGGGACCAGGAAAGCCAAAACATTGATATCCATGAAATAGGACGGCCAAGTTGGAGGTTGATGTTCACTGACACTTGCAATAATTGGAATATACTTGCTTGCATAAGTTCTGTTGTATGATAGATAAAGAAACCAAAAAGAAGGGAGTGTCAGAAATTTTCAATTTTATAATGATAAAGGAGTGTGGACAATGACATACTTGAAATTTGCGAAGAATCTCGATCACTAGGAGAAATAAAGATCGAAAATTTAGAACCACTCACGGATCAAGTAGACTCAAACTCCTACCACTCCATCCTTTTGTTGGACTTGAAGCCACCAATGCCACAAGAACTGCCACAACTATGAAACACACAACCCTGTAATATAAACTCTTCTTATCAAAGTGTGATAATTGAGATAAACTCGTCTTATTGAGGTGTGATAATTGTAGACATTTCCGAGAAAACAGTTTGAGAAAGCTTACAGGCCGATAGACACCACAAGTGTCACAGCAACTTTGAACATTTTAGGAGAAAGAATGCCTTTGATGTAGTATACGAGAGCTATAACGTGGATGATGATGAAAACCTGCATAAGTTGCCAATAAAATAATTCTTAATAAAAGTACAAGTAAATGAAGAGAATTAGTACAAGTCCACTTGCACAAATATAATTACAATTAACATATATCACAAGAGGAAAGAAATAAAATGAGGCTTCAAATTTCTAGCTCCGATAACTCAACAAGCAACAATTAGTAACCTCGCATTCAGAAAACTAGTCACCGAAAAGACTATATAACACGCAAAGTTAAAATCAATAAGCTAAACATTAACAGAAAAGACATACGTAAAACTCACCAAAAACGAGGCAAAATGTTCAGACGTCAAAACCGCATTGAAACCAACAACAGGTACCAATGCAGCTAACAGCGTGCCTAAAACAACCTGCATACGCATGCACACACTTGTGTCAATAACTTTCCGAATATTGGCATTCAGCTATTGTTCATCATCTTACGAGATATATACAATCACTTCACTCCAACATAGAGAGAGAAGTGAGTTCAGAATAATATTAATGGAGGTATCTTGTTTTCGTACCAATGGAGGTATTTATATTTGCGAGACCATATGAATCATCACAGAGCTTCCTAAAAAAGCGTATAGTGGACAGTTCAAGAAATTTTATGGCTTGATAGAAGTAGAAATGTCTCTTATAATTCTAGTCATTTTATGAATTTAGTTTTTGTACACTTATAAAAACTGTTTTGAAATAAGTAATAGCTAGGGTCCCAGCAATTATACATGACTCTCACTTGTACATTCAGATTTTTTATATTGCTGCTCGTCATTTCATGAATCTAGTTTTTGTGCAATAACAATTTTGAATATAGCTAATAGCTAGAGTCCAGGCCAATATACATGATTCTCTTTTGTACATTCAGATTTTTTATATTTCTCGTCATTTTCTGAATTTAGTTTTTGTGCAGTTAGATAACAGTTTTGAAATAACTAATAGCTCGAGTCCAAGCCAATAGACATGACTCTCACTTCATTCAGATTTTCAAGGGAAAAAACAGATAAAGGCATGCTGTGGTATTGATTGTTAAAATGGATTTTATATGTCACCGGGAGGAGGAAGATTCTTACCAAAGGAGCATAGGCAATGTACAGTCGGGGAGAGTATCGACCAGTTACAATGCACAGAAGCACATGCATTGGAATCAGATTGATGATGAAGGTGTAACCTCCCCAAGAACATACCTAAATGATGGAAAAAGGTGAAAAATGAGCAGAGAATAGCTAGTAAAGACGGAGAGAGAAAAAGTTGGGAATAAGCCGTACCATGTAAAAGTATGCAATGGCATTCAGGGTGGCATAAAACAGGGAACCTGTATTTAGTGTCTGCATAAAATTCATGATAAGGATCACCGGAAAGAATATATTTTAAAGGGACTGGTGACTAAGAAAACGAAATTTACAGGAGAAAGCTTGATGATGGTTGTTGAAGGCATTTAGTTACGCACATGCTCCATAGGGAGAAAAATCAAAACAACTTTACATGCCACTGGGAAAAACCCTAACCTTTATGTAAAGATAAAAAGTGAAGATCAAAGCAAAAATGGCAACAGCTTCATTGTCATAGCTTCCAGCGACAGATCGGGATATATATGAGGGAACCTGCAACGATAACCATTTACTAAGAAAACTAACATTCTGAAATCCAATTAATAGACATTTGTGGAAGATTCCACTAAACGATACACCAATGCTGAATAGTGTACATGACATCCAATAACCTATTAAAGTCATAGCCATGATGTTCACTAGAAGAAAAATTAAACGTATACCAATAGAACAAATTACCATGGCCAAAAGAGCAGCAGCTGCTAGTCCTGCACCGGAGCCCTTAACTTCCTGTTAATATGCAATAGATACTGTTGGAATGAACTGGTTCTGGAATTTATTAGAGAAATCATGTTTGAAAAAAGATAAACCTTGGTCAAAAGGTAAGTTGCCCAGGATGCGAAAGCTGAAAATACAGGTGCAGTGAAGACGCAAACAGTCTCTACTGACAGAGGAATGTTTAATGAATTCAAGACCCTGTGGCAGATGGAGATAAATATTAAAATTTTATACTGATCCTTACGTGTGTATATAAATGAAACTACACTCACCACCAAATGGTTCCAGCAGTCAACGTTAACCCAGGGTATACAGTTCCTCCAATCACACGGCCAAGAGGATACCTAAAATCAAATCAAATAAGAAAACAAAATTAGTATAGTACAATTGAAGGTAGCAAAAAAAATAGATCAAGAGATTCAAATTTCTGATCCTCAAATTACCAGGTCCGATCATCAAACCAATTCCAGAACTCGTAAATTCCATTCTTTGATAAGAACTGAAATAAACAGCAAATTAATTAGTATCACAAGCTGATAAATAAATTAATAGGAGAACTCGCCACAAAGCTGAAATTAATATCCTGGATATAAGAAAAGAGAGGGGAACCTGAGTGACTCTGTAATTGAAGTAAGGATCAAACTCATGAATCACACTCTCATACTTTATGACCTGAAAATAAATCAATGAACGTTAGCCAAAAATAAAACAAAATCAAACACTGAAAAGTATGAGATTGCTATATTCAAAGAAGAATCAGCCTCATCCCAAGCATTCCCTTAATTGTCAAATAAATAAAAGTAGTGATGAGAAGCAAATCTCGGAGAAAGCATTGAATAAAACCTCGAAGCTAAACCATTTTAAATCTCAACTGGGATAAATGAACCATCCATCATTTCAAAAGGGTCTGAGCAGAAGGACAAATTTTTAAGGCAAGGATATGAAATCCACATTTTCGGTTATCAAATATACCAAGCAACCCAAATTTGCAACAACATTTTCTTCTTTACCACACAGACAGTGAGAGAACAAAGAAGCTACACCGATCAGTCTCGAATCATGAGAATCGGATCCAGAATAGTCGGATCTAAAGTAGTTCAATCGGATCTAGTGCCAAGCATATCGCAGAACACTTTTATAACTCAAAAGAGCTGAGACATCAATGAACTCACAGAGAAGAGTCGGATCGAGAAAGCAAGGACCCCAATGAGGAGGAGGATCAGAGCTGACAGAACGCTCCCGAAAGCATGCCTCATCGCAGACGGCGTTCCCGGAGGTGGGCTCTCTAGAGCCGCCATTACAACGCAGCGAAAGTGAGCTCTCCGGCTCGAAGAATCGGATTAAAGAGAGAGAGAGAAAGAGAAACAGGTTCAAGGTCGAAGGGTTTTTCCACGGCAAAACTATCTCACGGGAAATCTCATGCGCAAGCTCCAGTAACTAGTAAACGACTGGCCTAAGAATAGAGCGCCTTCGTGGATTTAACACTTGTCAATTGTTGATTCGCCACTGTTATCTAAAACTCTCCGGGTTTTTATTCCGTGATGTAACTATCAAACCAAACCGAACCGCTGTTGACTTTGCCGACCGGTAAAAAGTCCCGTCAACCAGGTTAACTAGGTTAGGCATTCCCGGTTCAAATCAAATTGATTTAGTCTAAAAATGCACTATATATTTTTTTGCTAAGTATAAAGTGTAGAGTTTATTATATTACATATATTAAGACTTAAACAATGAACAGTGTATGTTTATTTGTTCTCCTCTCCTTCTAATAAACCTGATGCTATATATGTGTGTTTTCAATGAAACATTTAATTGTAAAAATATAACTGAAGAAAAATAAATATGTTGTGTTTTATATTTAAAGTTATGTTTTCAAATAAAATTACCAATTTTCTGTTTAGTCCAAATAAACTTTTGTTCCAAATATATTGAATCATCTGTTTGAAGTTTTACTTTATTTATAGCTAGTCATCTAGTAAACTTGTTTCTTGTGACCATATTAGAAGCAATGACTTTTTAAGTGAACTTCATTTCTATTAGTAGTTATAAATTGGTTTGAAATTTTTCAATATTATGTATACAATGTTATAAAATTATGAGTTGAGCTCAAATTAATATTATGAAAGAAAGATTTTGTACAGAACAACATAAATGAAAAATATAAGTTTTAGAAGATGTAATCTTCTGTAAAATAAATTTGTATCTTGCAATATGATTATCCATATAAACTATTGCTGAATTTGAATTTAAAGCTTACATCACCAGACTTGATTGGTTTATGTTCCAATCACGAAAACCCACCTCTTAAATTATCCAATAAATGAACCATTTTCCAAATGATCATATAAAACTTTGTTTATAAACTTTTTACTTTAAATTTAAAATTACTTTTGTATTAAAAGCAGAAACAAGTATTTTTTTAACGTGGTATTGATGTTGTGATAATTGTGTAGCGTTGAACTGACAAAAAAAAAGATTTTGAATATCCAAATCACGGTTTGACTCTGTTCTTTTTCATTCATACGTCTCTAGCCTTGTCAATGTCTCCTCTAAGAATTTCCGGTCATATGCTTTGATTACATGGTTTAGTACTAGTACTAAGGATAAGGTTAATGGAAAAACTGTTTGCTGTTTAGTTTTACAAAATTAAAATTACAAATCCTTTTTTGTGTTCCAAGTCTGCACAGAAGCAAGTTTACTAGAAAATAAAGTTCAAATTAGAAGTTCCATTCATTTTATTCTACTACTATTAAAAGTCTCTCGGATCGACAAAGATGGTCGCATGGTCAAGATTTTTTTTTCTTTTTATAGTAATATAGATTTTTTTTTGTCGTCTTATAGTAATATAGATTAATGATGCGAATGTGGAGCTCATCATTTTCATGAAAAATAAGGTTTCGGTCCAAATGCACTTTATTATAAAAAAAATTTGGCCGGATATTGTTTTGACTCATTAGCTTCCCACTACTAAAAATTTGTGAGATTATCTGAATTAGAAATACTGTTTTTTTTTCTTTCCTTTTTGTTAAGCAGCAAATTTGTTCGAAGCAAAACTTATAAATAGTAACCAAAAAGTAGTAAAATCTGCAACATGCAAATTCTCAATACTTAATAATCTCATGAAACTAAAAAGATAAAGAATGACAGAGGGAAATTTAAATTATTAAAGTTACTGTTGGCCGAAAAAAAGACAACCTCAGACTCGGGATTCCCTTTTGCAGACAAAGTCCACATACTGCAAACAGACCAAACACGTTTTGATAAAATATCGATGAAGAGAATGATTTGATTTGCTCGTTTCAATTCTTTATGATAAACAGCAGACACATGTATATTTCGAGATATCTGTGTTTTCCTTAATTTCTTGGATTCGACGCCTCTGAAGTCTGAACCATGAGGAAGCATGCTATCATAAAACGAGCACACGACGAATATCCATCTTTAAGCAAATAAGTTAGAATCTATTTGCTCCACATTTGGGAAGATTTGTCTGAGCACAGCAACATAATCGGACGACTTGGCCTGAGAAGAGATAGACAAAAAACAAATTGCTATACTTGAAGTAGCTATTGCTTAATGGATTGAAAGTAATATGATAACTTGTCCCATCTTCCGAGCCAGAGAAATTCATAATTTACAAAAGACATTGGGTCTCACCCAAATACCCAAATAAATGAATTGACAGATGCATAAACTACAACCATGTTGTGATACTCAACTCCAGTTCCTAAATGCATTAAATGATCTATCTAGATTACGATGCGCATTGAACAAGACCAGCAACAGGATCATATGTCTATCACTAAACTGACATGCCATATCGAAAAGCAAAACCAAGATTGGAATTCCTACAATAATGCGTGACAAGAAATTCATAAAAGTGACTGAAAGACCTCGAATTATGGTGAAACTTACACAAGGATTATTTTCAAGATAGATGGTGGTAAGCTTCTCTTTAGAGCCTGCAACAGCTTCTGTGATTGCTTCAAGTGATTCTATCTGGTTGTCATTAAGCCATAAATCTTCCAACCTAAAGGTTAAGGTAAAGTCAGGATGGAGAAAACCAAAAGACAAATATCAGTCTGAAGCAATGGAAAGGTGAATTACTTTGTGAGGTTCTGAATGTCATCAACTGATGTGAGCTTGTTGTTCGACACGTCCAGTACCCGTAGGTTAACTAATGCACTCAAGCCTTCCATTTTTGAGATACCATTATGGCTCAAGTATAACTCTTCAAGAGCAACACAGTCCTGGGCACATATATTTTTCATGCATCAGAAGAACACAATGCGTAATAATGAGGATATCTGAAGAAAGGTAAATAATACACACCTCAAATCCTTTCATAGAGGTCAAACGATTGCTCTGCAAACTAATCTTTTTAACACATCTGAGCCCACACAGGTTGACAACTTTGATACGGTTTCTTCCAAGCCACAGTTCTTCTAATTTTGTGAAGTTTTCCATATTTTCCATTACCTGAAACCTCAATGCTTTAACATTCATTTCTGAAGCACTGTAAAGCGATTAGAAAATATCAGAGGGGGTGGGACAAACCCGCAATCTATTAGACCCCAGTTCAAGAATCTGCAAATCGTGTAAGTGTTCAATCTCTGCAATCTTGTTAACTTCATTTTTAGACACATAGAGTTCCTTCAGTGTGCTAGAGGCCTTTGATAATCCTTGCAACGAAGTGATTTCATTGAAAGATAAATCGAAAACCAAAAGCTTTGAGAATATGCTGATATCTGGAACTTTTGCTAGCTTGTTATCTCTGAGAATCAGCTCCTGCATAGTAGTGGAACGTCTATCATGATGATCAGCTAATAAACTCCAATTCAATTCTAGTGAAAATCAAAGCTGAAGAATGTTATGTAATTATACAACAAAAATTACAAAAGGAAATTAGCCAACACAATTGGTTCCATCGCCAAAAAAAAATATATTTAGATGCTGAGAAACAAATCAAGCAGAGAGCATATTGACATAATTCATCATTTACAAATCACTCAATAATATTTCAAAGAAAGAAAAAAAAAATCCAGAGAGTGGAGAAATCACCTCGAGATCGGACAAGGCGTCCCAGCGAGACAAAGGCTCGACGGCGGAATCATCAATTAGGTTCTGACGAAGAGAAAGCTTCTTGAGGGTGGAGAGCTGAGCGATCCTCGAGTCCAATCCCGACAAACGATTCGCCGTAAGGTCCAGCTCCGTCAGGGTCGGCGGCAGCTCGACCGAATCGAGGCTGTGGAGCTGACAGCTAGTGAGATCGAGAACATTCTCCGAATCATCGATCTCCACCAATGGTTGCTCTTCCTTCTCACTGTTCATGGCTTTTTGGTTCAAGCTCAGGACGACGACGAGCTTCGTAGGGGAACTGGCCTAAGAGAATTTCTCTTGAGCTCAAAACGTCATCGTTTCGGTACAATTTGTTGCCTGTGGGGCTATTAAGATGGGCCTAAAGCCCATAGACAGGCGCTGGATAGGGCCCACAATTTTGCAATTATAAGACTCCGTTAAGCCTATAACTCACTCAAACTCAAAACCAATGACTGTTTTGTGAATTCAAAATTTCCAAATAATGTATACAATTTCAAGCTTCGATTTTTATTCAACTCAAAAGTCAACCAATATTTACAAAGGTACAGTCGACATTGTAGCTATTACTCGCACAAGAGACAAGACAAGCACACATTGGATCTAAGTCTAACTCTTTCTTCACCATACAAGAGACAAGCACACATTGGATCATCTACGCTTTGCTTGGAACACTCTGTTATACCAAATAGAATGCAAAACCATATGGAATAAATCGTATCTCTCCGGTTTAGCATGCCACAGAAAATGCCTTTGCGCCTTTCTCACAGCCATTTGCATCTTTACGTATTTCTCTTCCGGTATCGACGACAGAATATCTTTCAACCTCGGGATGTCTTTCTCCGCAACAATGACAGAGAACATGCTCCAATCAAGAACCTCAAAGAAAGGAGGCACAAAGTTGTCAGATATAATCACAGGGACACACTCGTAGAAAATAGACTCAACCACCCTCGGGCTGTTGACCTCGTACCCTTTAGGACAAATGCAGAACTTGCTGTTTTTCATCTGCTCGATGTAATTCATCTTGCTCGCCACGCCAAGCGGCATTCTCCCGAAGATTTTCATCTCCGGGTCTTTGTCTTTCCAGTGTTGTAGCAGGATCGGACGTAGGTAACCGTGCATGCTTCCAGCGTAGAAAGCCAGGGTCCGTCTCTGAGACGGAGGTTTGCCACCCAAATCACGAAGCGGGTTTTTGGCAGCTCGGACATATGTTTCGGGGAGTGAGATGTCTCTTCCAATCTTGAAGCCTGCGGTTATGTCTGCATTGCAGAGAGCTTTAATGCAATGCTCCATGTGGTGCCTCGTCTCATATGGTGCCTGTTTAGTGAAAACAAATTAATAATTGTGAATAGTTCAATCTTATAAGAAATGAAAGAGATGCATACCCAATC
Source organism: Eutrema salsugineum (assembly GCF_000478725.1). Lineage (NCBI taxonomy): Eukaryota > Viridiplantae > Streptophyta > Magnoliopsida > Brassicales > Brassicaceae > Eutrema > Eutrema salsugineum. The sequence continues at coordinate 6,780,250 of NW_006256829.1, read as the reverse complement.
ATGACAGGCGACAAGAAAATGATCAGCTCCACCGGTTCTGTTGAAGAAAGGGTACTTGGAACCGATTTGCTCAGTGTATTCCTTAAGAAACTGGCGTAGGTTAGTTCGGTTGTGAGAATTACGGACATAAAGCGTGTATTCTAGCATTCGTGCACTAAATGGCATATAGTATAAGTGAGCCCTTCTTGGGTCTTTTACAGTGTAATGCTTGTTTGCTTCCATCAGCTTCATGAACCATCCCTCTGATGCATACAACCCCTTGAGTATCGGAGTGTGGAAAATGGGTCGGTTTCCTTCCTTATATACATAAACCTTGAGCATCCGTTCCATAAGTTCGTAACTCCTGAGTCATAAATAACTGAATCGGGTATGTCAAGATTACCTTTTTATAGGAAAATACTACCAAACAGATCAAAATTTGTTAACTCAAAATATAACATAACTCAGCCTTCCTTTCTCTCTCTTCACAATACTAACTTCCGTATAGATAATTATCTCATTTTAGAACCATATGATACGGGATTTACTAAACTATCATCTAGCATAAGACTAACGATTCTAAGACAGGAATGTCGAGAGAATTCATAAATTCTCGTATGTAACATTACTCTTTTTCTTAACCAAGAAGCCTAGTTTAGATCAAGGTCTAAGTTCTGCAGTTTTACCTCTTGAACATGGAAACATTACGGAAGATTGGAGGGTACAGTTCCCGGTCAATAGTTACAACAGGAGCATTTTCTATCTCCTTCCTTGCAGCCAATATCTCCTCATCTCTCCTCGAAGACCAACGCGGTCGCTACATTTTCAAGTAAAATCTGTTCAATTTGCATCGTAACTAACTTCAGTTCCACAGGTAAAAAAAAGAAACTAAAAGGACAGCAGCATCACGTACCATTGCGCGTGAAGATCTACGGTGCCTTGCTAAAATCCGATTCATCTCATCTATTGTAGTCACAGTTTTTGGTGGAAGATCACACCGCATCTTCTTCTTCTTACCCACTTGCTTACTAACAGGCAAGGAACTATTTCCTAAAACGGGAGCAGCTATGGAGTTGCCTGCATTTAACTTAGAGCTCTTCACGTTCTTCTGACTTTGCAATGAAACGTTTTGCTCCTGATGTCCATGATTACTGGTTAAAAGTCCCTCATTCTTCATTACCACTTTCTCTGAAGGAAATAGACTGTCACTGTTTACAGCCACTTCTTTGATGATGACACTGTCCTTTGCATCTTCAAAGCCTTCAAAATCAACACTGTCAACAAACCCTTCATCATCCTCTGAATCATTCCTTGGACCAGAACCTGTAACATACCCATTTTTCTCCAGGCCTGCAGGAACCTCAGATACGTTAACCGCAAGTGTGTTCCTAAGAAGAGCGTTTTGTGATGGATTCATCAACGTATTGTTCTCATTGGGTAGTTTAAGTCTTCTGCCATCAGGCAACAGATATCTTCCATATGAAAGTAACAAGGAGATATGAGTTAGAGCCAAAATCCCAACCAGAATTGCCCATTTCCGCTTTCCACTTCTGGAAAACTTTCGGAGCTCAGATCTAATCTCCATGAGAGGAATTCACACAGATTCAAACCCACAAAACAGTCAAGTTCCTGTATTTAAGAGCGACCTTCATAAACTTATCCTGCCGACACATTCATGAAAAAAAAAAGAAGGAAATCTCAAATTGGAAATGGAACAGCGTTGGTCAACTCATAGTAAATTGAAACTCTCGACTGAAGTTACGAGCGATATCGTTGTGGGAAAGTTGCTAAAAAGGGAAATAAATTCAAGAAACCTTGAAGTTGAAAAGACATGGAGATCGGAGTTGAGTTGAAGACAAAGGCAGACAGCTCCGACATAAGTGAAGTGGTCTTCTTCTCTGTGACGACCTTTTTGACTGATGGGGCCAATAATGGAGGCCTATTAGTTTGAGGCGGTTAAAAAACCAAACCGAACAAAAATTCATCAATCTAAAACCAAACTGAATTTCATAAACAATCCAAATTGTATAGCTTGAGAAAATTTATACCGAAAAAATCTATTAAATCAATCAGTCGGGTTTGCTGTGGTTTACACTGAACCAACCAACCGGTTCGAAAGTCACTCCACCAATTCACACTGGCCGTGTTCATCATTGTGCTCTGGCCAGAAAATCAAAACACAAAGTAGTGAAGCAATTTCCTCAGCTACGGCATGTGCGTGTGCGGATCTTGCAATCAATCCCTACTTCAACCATCGCCATGAAGGTGCTTTCAGGAGCTTCTTCATCTGTTTTCAGATCCTCAATCCTCGTCATCTTCCTCTCCGTTTCTATCTTCTGGCTCCTTCCCAGCACTTACCGTCCCCAGCAACAAAATCTCAATCCGCAGAACGTAACTAGCTCGGAGCCTGAGATTTCTGGGAAGACCAACTACATAATCCGATTTAAGCAGTACAAGCCGGCGAAAAACCATCGAGTTTACCTCGAATCGAAGGTCCGATCCGGTGGTTGGGGTTGGATCGAGAGGAATAACCCGGCGGCGAAATATCCGACAGACTTTGGTGTTCTATGGATCGAGGAAAGTGGGAAAGAGGCCGTGGTTGGAGAGATTGAGGGGTTAGCGATGGTGAAAGACGTGAACGTGGAGTTTAGGTACCAGAGAGTTTTGCTTGGAGGATCTTTTCTCGACGGGAAAAAACGTCCGGGAAAGATCTTCACTTCGATGTCTTTCGAAGAAGGAGCCGAACACTCTGCGAAGGCGGCTACATTTAACACCACGTTAAACTGGAGTCGACATCTTCTAGGTCAGGTGAGAGATTGTCAAGTTATTGCTACTCAATATCTGCTTTTGTTTGCTCAATCAATGCCGCTAAAATAGTGTAGCCGAATGCAGACACCAAGTTATGTGCCAAATTTCATATCGTAAACTTTAAGTGAGTTCTTTTAAAAGTTACACTTTTTTTTTTCTATTTTGCAGAAGACTCAAGTCACATCCATGTTTGGAGCAGATGTTCTCTGGAAGAAGGGGTACACTGGTGCTAAAGTCAAAATGGCCATATTTGATACTGGAATTAGAGCTGACCATCCCCATTTCCGTAAGATCAAGGTACCACTATTAGGAGACAGTTATAATAACCATACTATTTCTCAAAGGTTTCAGATAAGGCTAGCGTTTAAAGCTACTAGTTTTCTTTGATCTTGTACTTTTCTTGTTAAGCTCTAAAGCTGGTATTGACGCAGTAACTTTCAGGAGCGAACGAATTGGACAAATGAAGACACTTTAAATGACAACCTGGGCCATGGGACATTTGTTGCTGGTGTTATTGCTGGTCAGAATTCAGAATGTCTTGGTTTTGCCTCAGACACGGAAATCTATGCTTTCCGAGTGTTCACAGATGCCCAGGTAATGCATGATCACGCAACAGATACATCATCTTATGTTGCAGAAGGGGTTTACGTTCCTTCAACTAAATTAACTCACTCATGATCCAATAATTTCTGTCTGTGTTTCCCCAGTTACAATTATTAAGATTCTGATATTTGTTATCTTTATTTTGCTCTCAATACAGTATAATTGACGCCTATATATTGGAGTGTCTTCCTTTTCTCTTTGTCCCCTCTTCACCTTACTTTCCCAGATATGCAAGTTATCTTAATCAAATAGGTTATGAGAAGTTTGCGCTCAGCTTGTTGCAGGTATCGTACACCTCATGGTTTCTTGATGCTTTCAATTATGCCATAGCAACAAATATGGACGTATTAAATTTGAGCATTGGGGGACCGGACTACTTGGATCTGCCTTTTGTAGAGAAGGTAATGGTTCCTTGATCTCTTGGTTGAAGTTAGTATTATCCTGTTGAGTCAAGTGGTGGGGTGTTTCTCTCTAGGATATATGAAATAGTAGTGTGTTCCAGATGTGCTGATTATCTTTGAACAGGTGTGGGAAATAACAGCTAGCAATATCATTATGGTGTCTGCAATTGGAAATGATGGGCCGCTTTACGGAACGTTAAATAATCCAGCTGACCAGAGTGATGTCATAGGTGTGGGTGGTATTGACTATGATGATCACATAGCTTCGTTTTCATCTCGTGGCATGAGCACCTGGGAGATTCCTCATGGGTACTGTAGTTCTTTGCTGCTTCTACTTCCTGTTTTACAAACTCTACAGTCGAGAGAGAGAAAATGTTTATTTTCATGCAAATCCTAACTTAAAAGAATTTTGCTTACAGATATGGCCGTGTCAAACCAGATGTGGTTGCATATGGCCGTGACATTATGGGGTCCAAGATCAGCACTGGTTGTAAAAGCTTGTCTGGAACAAGTGTGGCTAGTCCTGTTGTTGCTGGTATTGTTTGCCTGCTCGTAAGTGTTATTCCTGAAGCTAGAAGGAAGGATCTGCTCAATCCAGCAAGCATGAAACAGGCATTGGTCGAAGGTGCTGCTAAGCTTTCAGGTCCTAATATGTATGAGCAGGGTGCTGGAAGAGTTGATCTGTAAGTTAACTTACCCATGTCTGTTATCACCATTGGATGCTTTCTTTTTATTTCGTTCCTATGTACTTTATTTTTGTATTCTCTAATTTTCTTACATTTTGTCAGATTAGAATCATATGAAATTCTAAAGAGCTACCACCCCCGGGCAAGCATTTTCCCGAGCATTCTTGATTATAATGATTGTCCATATTCCTGGCCCTTTTGTCGTCAGCCACTATATGCGGGTGCTATGCCTGTCATTTTCAACACGACAATTCTAAATGGTATGGGTGTCATCGGTTATATCGAAAGTCCACCGACATGGCATCCTGCAAACGAGGAAGGAAATCTTCTGAGCATTCACTTTAAGTACACAGATGTTATATGGCCTTGGACTGGCTATTTAGCTTTACACATGCAGATCAAGGAAGAAGGCGCACAGTTCGCAGGTGAAATAGAGGGAAATGTAACTGTGAAAGTCTATAGCCCATCAGCCCCTGGAGAAAGTGGGCATAGAAGAAGTACTTGTTCTCTTCAGGTGAAACTGAAAGTAGTTCCCACCCCACCACGAGCAAAACGTATTTTGTGGGATCAATTTCACAGCATTAAATATCCTCCAGGTTATATTCCAAGAGACTCTTTGGATGTCCGCAATGACATTCTTGATTGGCATGGTGATCATCTGCATACAAACTTTCACATCATGTTCAACATGTTACGTGATGCTGGGTACTACATCGAGACTCTTGGCTCTCCCCTTACATGTTTCGATGCGCAGCAATATGGAACTCTTTTGATGGTTGACCTTGAAGATGAATACTTTCCAGAAGAAATTGAAAAACTCAGAAATGACGTTATCAATACAGGACTGGGTCTGGTTGTGTTTGCTGAGTGGTATAATGTCGATACCATGGTGAAAATGAGATTCTTCGATGATAATACACGCAGTTGGTGGACTCCAGTCACTGGAGGTGCAAATATCCCCGCACTTAATAACCTTCTTGCATCATTTGGAATTGCGTTTGGAGACAAAATTTTGAATGGGGATTTCAGTATTGATGGTGAGCAGAGTCGATATGCTTCTGGAACAAACATAGCCAGGTTTCCTGCTGGTGGGTTTTTGCACAGTTTTCCTTTACTGGACAGTTCTGAGAGTGGCGCTACACAGAATCTACTGCTAACTGGGTCATCGAAGGTAATGAGAAACCACTTGTTTTTGCTTCTAACTGTGCCTTGCATTTTCTTTTATTGAAATGCAGTTTTTTTTTTTTTGGTGATAATGGGGCTCTGTTTACAGGAAGACCCTGCTGTTCTTGGGCTTTTAGAGATCGGTGAAGGTAGAGTTGGTGTTTATGGAGACTCAAATTGCCTGGACAGTAGCCACATGGTCACCAACTGCTACTGGCTCCTGAAGAAAATGCTAGATTTTAGTAGTTCAAATATCAAAGACCCTGTACTTTTCTCAAAATTTTCTAAGAGATATTCACCTGTAATCACAGACGAGAACCAACTGCCATCTCGGAGAACTGATGTTAATTTTTCGACATACTCTTCTGTGATCGGAAAGGAGCTAATCTGTGAGAGTGACTCCAGATATGAAGTTTGGGGAACTAAAGGATATAACTTACATGTCAGAGGAAGGAACCGTAGATTGCCTGGATATCATGGCATTGATTTGGGTCGAGGATTGAATTTCACAGTGGAGAAAACAAGACCAGCACGTTGGAGATCAGCTTGGAAAGGAAGTGAGCTAAGTTCTTCCAGGAGCAAATATCTGGGAGTTTTCAACAGAGACGAGGTAATTCAAGTTATCTGCCAGTTTTTCTAATCAGTTTTTGGAGGGACCAAAAGGTTTTTAGTATTTTGCTATCGAGTTGCAGATTGACATGCCATTTCTTGTTGCCACTCGATGGATCGTACCTGCTGGTGTTGCAGCTAGTGGTAATACACCAAATCTTATTAGAGATCTTTTAGTCTGTTAAGCCTCTTATTGCATGATCAAATAGGATTCTTTGTTTTGTGTTGTAGGAGTTCTAGTGCTACTAAGCATTTGGAGAATCCGGCAGAGGAGGCGTAGGCGGAGAAGAGGATCTGGGTCGAATCGATTAGCCTAGCATATAGCCGTGTACTGGGTCCAGTCGACTTTTTCTGCGTAGAGCCACCCATTTAATTTTTTGTAGCTTTTTACTGTCATTTACACTGACCACAGAATGTAGTATCATTTTTACTTTTTACAGCTGGCAATTTTTTTCTAAGGAAATCAATCTCTAAAGCTTAACTTCAAAAGCAAAGTACATGAGTTATAATTTGAGATTCTATTGTGCATGTATCATAGATTTCTACCTCCTTGGTTTATTATGACAACCAAAAGCAGGAGGCAAAACTAGGAAAAAACCAAAGTATGGTTGTTAAGTGCTATATTACTTCTTAAAGAAAACCCAGGTCCACTATTAAACCTTAAAAAATTTTAAATTTGAATAAAGAAACAATTTGTATTTTAGAATAAATCCTACATACATAGTCATAACCAAGAATAGTGTGAATTTGAAATTCAAATACGGGCCTGGAACCAGGCTTAGCTTAAAATAGGACGAGGCTGATATGGTCCCCCACCGGCCACCACACCTAAACCTTACTTTTACGTAAAAAAGGGAAATTAGATTAGCCAATACTCATTCACTTCCAAACATCTGACCCTTTTTCTGCATTTAAAAAACAGTAAACGAACAAATTACTTCTTCTTAAAATTGCATTTAGAAAGTCAGTTCTACCAGCTGAAATTGAATCATGCTAATTTTGTTTGCTAATTTTGTTTCTTCAGCATAAACAAAACAAATCCTTGTTAAAGAAATTTACCACAAGTATTCGAAACTAGATGGTTTTGAAAGATTGTTGATTAATACAAATGTAATACCACCCTCGAACTTCATTGGTTACTTATATATGCCACAATGAATAAAAATTGATATTTAGAAGATCCGAGGTAGCAATCTAACTGGTGTAGGAGCGAAAATACTTAAACTTTGTGGTTCAATCAACCCCATAGACTAACATTCATTTGTTGTTGTAGACGGTAGACCTCCATTGGTCGATTTGCATTGTAATATATGCAAATAGATATAAATTGGTTCAGTTTTATACAACTATTTTCTTAGAAAGGAAGCCAACAAAATATACACGGGGGATTTTGGAGATGACGTGAATGCTTGATGTTGTTTGCAAAGAACATATATACAACGTTTAGGTTGTACAATATCAGTATGATCTCAATCTACTAATTTTAATAGATAGCAACAAAACAGCGACGGATCGTATGTCTCTAACTCTCTATACATCTGTTTTCTTGATGTTTCATTTTTTTCAATTTTCATTTCATTTCTTTAACTAAACCAAAGTGCACAATAGTTCAAATACCCCCAAAGTCATGGCGAATAGATGGAATGTTTTCCTTTTCAACAAAAGTATTGAGGTTAAAAAATATACTATTAGCAGGTTTTGGAACTAATGGTTTATTGGTAAATGTTTCTTACTTTTTTGTGAAAAAGTCAAATTTCTTTTTCTTTCTAAATGTCGACATCTTACTAATATATATATTTTACTTGCACATATACTGTAATTTGACTTTTGAGTGATCGTCGTGCACTACCTTTCTGCATAATTGTCATTTTCAATCATTTATTTCGAATTACGTTGCCTTTTTGAATAAAACGATGGGATCACACTCAAGATTCAATAACCGATGCACGAACTCCAGGGATAAAGATTCAATTAGGATTATTAAAACAAAGAGATTGTAATTTTGCAACTTTAACGAAAAATTGGTTATTATCACTCACTTAAAAATTATATTACACATAAAAATTCTTTACATGTAATATCAATGTATTTTAACAACAAAAAATGAATCAATAAACAATACAAAATAAGAAAATATACAAGCAAAAAAAATGAATATAAAAGAGAAAGTCTGCTCTTTACATATTACAAAATGTCAATTAAACTTGCCTGATGATGAGGAATTCGAAAAGCTAAAGAGAACTGACTTTTACAAGATGACAAGCATTACAAACACAGCTTATGTCAAAGAAATTCAAATTTAAAAATATTTTAACTTAGTAAAAAAAAATAAAATAAAACCGAGCAAAGAAAGGTCAAGCGTCTATTGGTAAAATAAAAAACAGAAAGAAAAGAGCAAGAAGGAAATTCCAACCGTATATTTTTGGTGTCAGCTATTCGAATAGTTTTAAGTTAAAGACGACAAAGAAAAGACAAAAGACATTGCAGAAAGAGTAAACGTGAAAAGTTGTAATCATTAAATTATCATCAGTATTGCGAAATATGCAAACCATAACAAGAAAGTAAAAAAGAACAGAGAATTTATCTCTCCTCCCCTGAAAAGTCTTATATGACAATCCTTTAATACATACATCTTCTTTCAATAGTCATTTTCCTTCATTATCTCTCTCTCTCCATCGATATTCTCTTAGCATGGAGAAAAGAATGAGGCTCCGGGTTCCAAGAATTGTCCGGTCATCTCTAAGCTCTTGCCGACCACGAGATCTACACGACGTCGTCGAGACTTGTGCTGTTATAAGTCACACAACCTCTTCCGAGAGGTTCTTGCTCACCGAAGCTAAAGCCAAAACAACTCCACGCGTGCATAGTCACAGACACAAGTCTTATGCCTTCTCTGCGTCACCGATATTCCCTCCAAACCCTTTCTACGAAGAAAGCCGTTCGTTTCGAGATTTAAGGAAAAAGATCAAGACAAAGAGGAAGCAGAGATCGCAGTTTGGTTCCGAGTCTCTCTCTGCCTCTCGTTTTAGGTCAAGTGGGTCTTGGTGCTGGTCTTGTAGCGATGAAGATGAAAGTGACGATACAGACACACTCTTTTCTTCTAGAAGCTTCTCCTCAGAGTCTTCTAAGGGAGAGAGTTTTGCAGTGGTGAAGAAGTCAGAGGATCCGTACGAGGATTTCAGGACGTCGATGGTGGAGATGATTGTTGAGAGACAGATTTTTGCAGCGGCTGAGCTAAAACAGCTTCTTCAGTGTTTTCTATCGTTAAACTCCCTTCAACACCACAGTGTTATAGTTCAAGTGTTTTTAGAAATTTATGCCACTTTGTTCTCTCCCTAATTCATATCTCTCTCTCTCCTTTAATATCTTTTACTAAAGTACTATGTTCAACCTTTTATTCCTAGTTTCAACTAGATTCCCCTTGAAACTTTTGTCTTAGCCTTTCTCTGTATTATTGTTATCATGAACCAATTTGTGTTAAATCCGAATGAAGTTAGACTAACACTCGAACTAAACAGTTTCTTGAACGGACACCAGCCAGTCTCATGAACTGACGAGTTTCTTTGTTGATACAAAGGAATCAGGATATTTCTTCAATAACAATCTATTATTATTCATTTTGCTCTGTTTTCAGCTAATCCCTAACGAGCACTTGAAATTCTAGAAACTAACAAAGACTAGTGTCTTCTACCAATTATTCGACTAGGAAAAAACATTTCAAAAGATGACTTGTGACTGAAAACTAAACTCTGAGATAGACTTCCGATTCACACCAGTTCCCTTGATGCTATCTTCATCATGGCTTATTGGTTGGTACCACTTTGCAAAGACCAAATAAAACACGAAATCGATGGCAGCTAACACAGCAATCAGAAAATAAAACCGATCCATATGACCTTCGTTTAGATTTTCCGGTATCCACCCGTGGCTCTGGCCTCTAGCGGTTATAGCCATAACAATATTCACCATCAAGCTGCTCACGTAGTTACCTAACGCCATCGAAGCCATACACAAGGAGCTTCCCAAGTTCTTTAACCCATCTGGTGCCTGTCCATTAAAGAACTCCAACTGTCCAACGTACATGAACACCTCACTTGCTCCCACAAGCACGTACTGTGGTATCTGCCACAAAATGGAGAGCTCGCTTTCCTTTTGCCCCGGGACGACTCTTCTCAGCCGTTGGATCTCTGTTAATCCTGCGGCCACCATTGCCATTATCCCTATGATCAAACCTATCCCCATCCGCATAAGTTCCGTGGGTCTCACGTATGGAAATATGACGTGGCGGTAGATTCCTGTTGATATCAAGACGCTGCATATATCGAAGACTGACATGCTCGCTGCGGGGACGTGGAATTTCCCGATGTATGCATCCATCACATCGCCTTGCTCCACGAACAATGAAGCCATTTGCGTGAAGATCACTGAGTAGATTATAGTGCATAGCCATATCGGAAGCATCTTCATCACACATTTTGCTTCCTCTACTTGAGTTACACTGCACAACCTCCATGCACTGCTCCTTGTCCCGTTCCTATATTATATGGATCGATCAAGCAATACTCTTTAAGTTAAAAGATGACGAGTATATATATATATGAAGTATGGTATCGTTAAACTTTGGTTTATTACCTGTCATCCTCTGTAATCACTGCTGCTCTATCCAAGAAGACAAACTTGGTACTGTGAAATATCTTTCTACTTCCTTTAATTGCGGATTCAGGTCCTTCGACTTCATACAACTCCTGGTGGTTTTCGGGTCGGTCAACACTCCACTTCCGAGCAGTGGCCACGAATACCTGCGCCACACGTGGCAATGGGTTCCCACAGGGCTTGACATAACGATAACGTTTTGTTGGGCCGAGAAAGGCCATCAATGCGATGATTGCTGAGCCTAGTGACACCAAGAACCCTTCAGTCCACAACCCTCTATCCTCGAAATAAACAAGGATCGTGTTTGAAAAGAGAGATCCAACGTTGAGGGCAAAGTAGAAGTAGCTGAAAAACGCAGCTTTGGAGGTTTTGTCATTATCATTAAACTGGTCCGCACCGAAAGTAGCCAGTGTTGGTTGGTGACCTCCGTATCCAAAGGCTACCAGGTAAACGGATAAATAGAAGATGGCAACACCGAGAGAAGACGGAGTGTTGCAGATAAGGTTTCCATCGCCACAACCTCGAGGTTTGATCAAGAAAAACCAAGAAGTGAAAGAGAGGAGGCCCACACCGAGGACGAAGATGACTTGGAAGATAGTGCATGTCAAGTAACGACCCCAATAGGAGTCGCTAAGAAATGCTCCCACAAGTGAAAACATGTAAACTGTTCCCGTCCACTTGCTTACGTTGTTTGCAGCCTCTGCATTGCCTTGTCCCATAACACGCGTTAGGAACAGCACAAGGTTCACTCCCACTCCAAAGAAGGCCAATGTCGCTAACCCTTGATTTCCTGTTTCAAATGATGAATTCTGTAAGTTGGGGGTAGAGACACAACGTAAGACATGTCTTTGTCTTGGTCAAATTATGTATACAATATGTCATAGAAAGTGTACCTAGCAAAATGATTGCGTTAGTCCAGCCACCCTTGTCTCTTGTCTCCTCCTCATTCGTCTTCTTCGTAAGTTCAGAATCGTTGGACTTGACTGACACCACACTTCGATTATCTTGAACCTCTACGACCTCACCAGCTTCAAAATCTTCATCTCTCTCCCGCTCCTTGAAATTTTGTCCCATTCAAGTTTAAATTTTTTTTTTTTATATCACAAAACAATTAGCTATTGCCTACGTTAATTTAATTTATACTCCCCCACAAAAACAGTCGATTCTGAGCTTGTTCTTTTTATACTTTTGTATTGATATTCATTAAGGAAAAAACTAGACCTTTTATAGGAAAATTTAGATTGGATTCCTGAAGCCAAAGAAAAAAATGTCTACAATTAATAAAGAATCTGAACCAGCGTCAAGATTTACGTACATTTAGCGGAGCAACGTAGCCATTATTTCTCGGATCCATAGCGGCCATTTAAGGTATCTGCACGAAGTTAACATGTGATTATTAATTAGAACAATAAAAACTAGTTTAGGCGTTTCAAGCCATCCAAATAATCACATATATAGAACTGTAACTTGAGATATTTTTCATATATCTATGAATATGATGCATGGGAATTCTGCATATACATATATATATATATGTGTGTGTGTGTTTATATATTTGTTTAGGCGTTTCAAGTTATCCATATTTCAAATTCACCAGAAAGGAAAAGTATTAAAAACCTAAAATTCATGTACGATTAAAAGAGCCGACAGGTAGAAAAACTTTTAGTGTGGCAGCGGATCTGTGAGTTAAAGCTTCGATCTACACCAGTAATAGTCAGGCATCTTTTTTTTTTTATTGATTGAAGATAGGATTGGTTAAATTTATGTAAATATTGGTGGTGACTTTATAAAAGAAAAACAAAAAATTATGTACGAATGAAGAAGTATCTATGAATGCATGCGATAAGCAAAAGTTTGATCAACACAAAAAAAAAACAAATCGATGTATTATTGATTGAATCAAAATAGAACCTTTTTCGCAGTATCTCCGGCGATGGAGAAGAAGTTGTGTCGAGAATCAGAACTGGCCGAAGAAACACTTTCGAAGAAGGAAAGTTAGAAACACCTTTTGTCATTTATGGTTGAAGGATTAGTGTTTTGCAACTTTCTCACGTTTGATCAACCTGAAAGGCAGTGTTTTACTCAGATTAACAGGGAGCTAGGTTAACCTAACAATAATGACAAACTAAGTGAAGAGGCGTTTCTTTTTTTTCATATATATATAGATTTAATTGGCATCTCATGATAAAAAAAAAATTTTAAATTGCTTTAAGATGACAACAAATCTCCTTGAATAAAGGGCTGTTAAGAGAGTCGCCCAATAGAGTAGAGACTTTTTTTTTAAAGGCAAAATAACATACAATGCCGTTCTTGTTTGAGAAAATTGGGGAGCAAGAACATGGGATTTGTTATATTCTTTAACAAAAAAAATAAACATCGAATTTGTTGGACAACAGAAGACTTCTTTAATTTTTTGTTGTAGGAAATTTTTTTAACCAAATGTTTTTCGTCTAAAATGGAATATATATTGATCACAAGATTACTCCTAAATGACTGGAGTTTTGTTACTAGCTTTGGGCAAATTGACCCAAGTTTTTGGCAGAGAAAAAGGAGGAATTGATTGAGTCAAGGTCCAATTTTACTCTTCAGAACAAACAAACAGTTTTCTAAGAAGTCAATTAGGTGACTTACCATGGATTTGAAATTATTCTACAATGTCAAATAAATACGCCATCAGTATGATATATAATCACAAAAAATACATATTCAAACGAAAAAATTGTTGAAAAAAAATCATCTAAAATAGAAAACTAAATTATATATTTACTTTACTTCGAGGATAATATTATAACCGAGAGGCGATTACTACTTTTCTCAATTAAGATAAACTCAAATTAAGAACAACATAAAAAATAATGGAAAAAGTTGTTCTCGTTTTTCAAGCTCAAATCGGTAACATAAATAAATTATTTTCAAGCTCCAACCACTCTTTTGGTTGAGTAACTAAAGGAAAACTCGAAAAACATTAGAATAAAAATTAACCAAACAATTGCATAGAATTGGAAATGGTTGGAATTCTTGATTGCAAAGAGTTAAATCAGCAACACAAAACCTGATTTAAGGCCTGAAAACATGGGCTTTGCCTGGTTTGGGCTGCGAGTAAAACATATTTCAATCTTGAGCATGAAGTTTGCTCATTTACTTGACGTTATCAACTGAGATAACTTCGTAGTTGATGACTTGATGGATAGATTCGACGAAAAGAATGAAAGAAGAAATCATTCTGTCAGTGAGGAAAGGATCATGATTTAATGAACAAAGTTAAATCAAAGTTAAATTAATGGTACACTACTCTTTTCTATAATTACAACAACACTAATAAATTCTTAAGATCTGTCTTGTGTCGTTGGGAAATTGTCGCTTCCAAACTCGGTCCTAGGGGCTATTATTGCCGATTTAACCCAAAACCGTATGTAAAACAAAAAAAGTTTCAATCTTTCAGGAAATGTCGTCGTCAGACTTTACAGTGGAATCGTGTAAAGTTGATTCCGAGGAAGGTGTGAAGCTTCACACGAGAATATTCAAACCACCCAGAAACGTAGAAGTTAGCCACGATGGGAATCTGGTGATAGTGTTGGTCCACCCGTTCTCGCTCTTAGGTGGTTGTCAGGCTCTGCTCAAAGGCATAGCTTCTGAGCTGGCCTCTAAGGGTTTCACGTCTGTCACTTTCGACACAAGAGGTGCCGGAAAATCGACGGGGAGAGCTACTCTTACTGGCTTCGCCGAGGTCAAGGATGTCGTCGCTGTTTGTCGGTGGCTTTCCCAGAATCTCGATGCTGATAGGATCCTGCTCGTCGGTTCTTCTGCCGGTAAGGTTTCTTTCTGTGCATTCAATTCTTAAAGTTTCCCCCTTTTTCCTTTTTTTGTTGATCTGGGTTTAGTCTGAGTGTGATTGGAAGTTGAATCTGATGCTCTGATTCGATCTGGTAATGCTTCTTACATGTTAAATTGAGGGCATTGCTCTCTGTTCAAATGGATATTGGAGCTGTTTCTGATCTGTATGGTTTTGTGAAAAGCTTAACTCGGTGTGTTCCTTTTGACCCTTTTGCTCCCTATTCAATTCTCATAAGTCATTATCATATGGATTGATGGTAGAATGATTGGTTCAAGGTTATGCGTTGTTTGAAGTTTTCCATCCAAGTTGCCAGCTCCACTGTAGATGAAATTCTCCTTGTGTAGATTAAGCACCTTTCTTGTTCCTACTTACTGTTTTCCACACTCGGATGGATCTCGTTTTTGGTTTGGGTCAAGATGATAAAGTTTAGGGAGTATACATGGGAATGGAATAAGACAGTTCAATCGTCTGTGGACAGAAGAAGATTGGCATTGTTTTTAACTTTGAACAGATTCAATTTAGAGTTGTCTGGGTGGTTTTGGGGTAGAGTGTGTGGCTTTATCAGATGTTACACTTTCTCTGTCTCTGGTGAAGTAAAGGAAGTTATGGTTTGTTCTTCTTAACTCTTATGCGTCTCATGGTGCGTCCTTGCGCACTAATCCTACCTCCCTTTTCGATGTGTTTATGTGATCTACCATTGTGTTAGATTTTTAATTGTTTTTCCTTTATTTCTAGCTGAGTATAGAACAAAGAACTCTTCTGATGGATAGTCTGAGACAAATTTGATATTTCATGCCAACTTCTTTATATTATTGAGCTATTGTAAACTGAAGTTAGAGTCTGTGGCAGGTGCACCAATCGCAGGATCAGCAGTGGAGCAACTAGAGCAAGTGGTGGGATATGTGAGTTTAGGATACCCATTTGGTCTAATGGCCTCGGTTCTGTTTGGGCGGCATCACAAGGCTATTCTCTCATCCCCTAAACCCAAACTCTTCGTTATGGGAACACAAGACGGCTTCACTAGCGTTTGCCAGCTCAAGAAGAAGCTTAAATCTGCAGTGGGACGCACCGAAACACACCTCATTGAAGGCGTTAGCCATTTCCAGATGGAAGGACCTGAATATGATTCTCAGATGGCCGATGTCATTTGCAACTTTATTTCATCCCTGTAATATGTTATATGCAACCGCATGATATCCATGTAAGAGTTAGACTTAATTTGTACCACATCATACACAAAGGAGGATTATAATCTTTTGCAGATGTTGTATATTCATATAGTGGTCGATGGCAAACAACATATATTATCGAATCCTTTAAATTGACAATGGTATGATCCGGGTTGGTTAAATCACTTGATATCCTCACCTTTCAAGACCCTGTCTTCAAGTGTTGGCCCTGATCTCAGCAGCCCAAGTTAACTTAGACAACTGATTGCGAAACAAATCATTTACATTCTAACAAAAAATTATCATAAAAATATTTAACTTATTTTTCAATGAATCTTGTAGTTTGGTAAAATGAACTACACGACATAAAACATTGAGTTAACTAAAGAGATGATATAGATGATCAAAATAAACAGACATCATATAGAAGAAAACACTGTTAGAATCTAGGAAGTTTAGTTCCGGTGGCCAACCCCAAAGTGAAACCTTCCGGTGTGTTTATCGTTGAATGCATATTCAAGGCGAAGAGGCCCTAACGGAGAATCAACACGCACCCCAAAACCATACCCGTAACCACTTCCCGGTTTCAGCCTAGCTCCCGCAGGATCACCTAATCAGCAGAAAATAACAAAGATGAATATCATGTCACTTGTGAGATTCTTAAGCTTTTACAAGCAATATGGAAAAAGCCTAGTCTGTACCTGGGACGGTGGGTCCTGATCCCAGATCAGTACCATAATCCGTAAAAAGGACACCCTCGACGGGTCCTCTCTGCGCAAAAAGGCAAGAGTGAGGATCATAATATTCACACAATTGGGAAATGAGATCTTAAGGAATGTCAGAGAAAAATCTCACCATTGGGAAAGAGACCTCCCCCGATCCAACTACATATGATCGACCAGATCCTACAGCGCCCTCTTCATAACCTCTTACGCTGTTTGTTCCACCGATGGCGAATGCTTCATGAGGTGAAAAGTTTCCCACCACATGTCCACCAGACAGACTGTAAAAATGAACAAGGTGAGGTAAGCTATATATAACTTGGGAAATGATGGTTAGAATCTCAAAATGCGAATAGAGATTAAGGAAACTTTTTGCTGCAGGGAGGATACCATACCTAAATAGAAAACGAGTTGGTCCAATGTGTATGCCTTTCCTGGTACGAGCATTCACTCGATTAAAAAATAACCATTCGGGTAAAACAGGAAGCCCTTGTTCCATGTTAAACGCAAACTGGTATAGAAATACAGATAAGAGTTAGACACAGAGAAAATAAGGGGAAGATGTCGTCGCCAATAGAGTATTATGACTGACCATCGTTGATCCATGGTCACCTGAGCCAGTATAAATGCTTTCGAATTTAGCGAGCAAGGTATCATCATGGGTCTTACCACTGCATGAACAGACATAAAAATAGCATGTATAAAAATTCAGTGTGGCAAATACAGCACTGGTGAAAACGGTGAGTAAAAGAAAGACATTTCATACGTTGGAACATATATACCTTGCGGTTAGAGGGCTACTATAGAAGTCCTTAATAATAGGGTTTCCTTGTTCATCACGAGCACCAGCATGCTAGAACATTAAAATTAAAACGAAAGATGGGAGTAATGTAGATGTAGACGTGTGTGCAAGATCCAGTGCACGCAGAACTTATGGTGGTGCATGTTAGCTCACAGCTAAAGGCTAAAAGGAGGTTCAGAAGAATGAGTTGTGACATTCTGGATTTGTTTAGGGTTTTGGCCGGGCATTCGATGGAGAGTCAAAATGTCTAAAGGGCTTTACCAGTTTGGATCTTATCAGAGGCAACAAGAACATATATAATTTAATTGCTTTAGCAGCAATATTGCTCTGGATTGGTACAGAAACTTGAAACTATTGGGGAAGAGTAGATACCTGAAAAATAAGTCCAGCAGTACCACTCCACTTTGGTCTAAATGGCCTACTGTATTCAATACCTGCTGTAACCCGACCAATTGTGAGATTGGCATTGTCTGGCTGGTTACCGTGAACAAGATTCCCCGGTGTTCTTGAATTCTAACACAATATGAAGCTAGTTAGTGTATTAGTCAACTAAGCATTCTCATTGAAATAAGCAAAAGAACCAGAACCAGTAAAGGTTTTACCTGGACCATAATAGATCTAGATGTCCTCTTGTCATCTCCTTCAATCCATGGATCAGTGTAGTTTATACGAAATATAGAGTCAATTTGACCCCTCTCTAAGGAAACGTTAAGCTTCTGGTTTCTTCCAAGTATATTACGGTGGGAATAAGCGAAGCTGCATGATATAACTACTTCAATTACACCAAAAATGTCTTTACTAAATAAAACAGCTTGGGCCAGAGTTAAAAAAATGAATCGTCACAAATAAAATATACATAATTTCCTGCTACAAAAAACAGTAATGTCACACGAATTTACCTTCCAATTAGTCCTGATAGGGGGCCACTTGTGATCCTACAAAAAAGAAATGGACGAAATATGTCGTCAAGCTACCAAAGAAATAAGTGAAACGCTATTTGTAGTAGACAAACTAAAACTTACCCGCTAGATATCCCACCACCAGCAGAGAAGCCTCCACTGGGACGCTCGACACAGTTCATTATCAAATCAACCTTCCCACTATCTAACATTTCCAGGAAAAAAAAGGGAGAGAGGAAAGTTTCAGTATCACACAGTTTAAAAACTATTGTTTTTATGCCTGATGGATGAGTAAGGCATTTCCTTTCTCCACTCATGCTACTGCACCTTAAGCACAAACTAAAACTAAAACCATTAGCTGAAAATCGAGGAAGACATTCACTCACCTCCTGCAGGTTGAGGAATAATACTAACATCTTCCATGATTCCCATTGCTAACACGGTGTCTACATCCCTCTTCCCTTGAAGCATGCTGTAGACCTACAGCGATCAAAAGCCAGATTATGCAAGATCTATTTGTAGAGGTCTATATCATCTTAGAGGCTCACGCATAAAAAAAATTTAGGTCAAAATTAGCGGCTTTCAGTTTTAGTCAACTGAAGAATGCAACTACAATATACGACCATAGAGAATGATCAAACTTAATACAAAATAAGATTTTCATAGGATTTCTTGAATAGAGTATGCCATCAGAAGTGGTTTAGCCCCGGTAAACTATGATGTTCTGGTTATCGTCTTATCTTTACATCTAAGCTAAGAGACTCCAAAAAAACCTGTCCCTTCTTTGTTGTAAGCTGCCGTAGTATTGTCTCAACCCTTGTCTTCCCTTTAGTTGGCTCGCCACTAAATATAGAAGACATCATTATCAAATTAAAATCCTAATGTAATAGTCGAAATAAAAGGAAGGTGGCAGTACCATACAGAACCACCTTCAATAGAACCAATATAAATTACATAAAGAGGGGAGGGATTGGCACCAACTTACGTCTTACGATCAAGGAATCGGATGGATATGTTGTTAACCTCTGCTTCAGCAACTTGAAGCCTTACTATACCTCCAGAAAGCGTATCAATATCAGAAACCTGCAATGGTAGACAACAGAATGACGATTCTAACCACAAACTAAACGACCGAATCCAGGATGTAAAATAGTTATGGTGTACAGAGAACACTTACAATTCCGAAAAGACCACGCTCCATGTACCAGCCATTGATCGATGTAATAGCTTCCTCCAGTCTCTTAATATTAATCACTTTCCCTACAAAACTTCACACTAACATTTACTAACAATTACCTTATCCAATTAAACACACACCAAACACGAGGAAACCAACTAACAAGTCTTAATACATTTACATGTAAACTGAGAGCAACTTCAAATGAATTTCATATTCTCTGATTCATAGCAGTAACATGTCTGATAACAGCTAGTGACCATCCATTGCGAAGCATGAACACATTTTGGTTATACTACCTACCCGTAATCTATCTTCTTCATCATTCGAGGCTTAAAAAAACACCATGTGAAAATGAACGATAAGTACGTTAGAAAAGAAGAAGAAACAAGCTAAATTAGAGGATGCGTACCAAATCCATCTTGGAAAGCTTCCTGTATGAACTTCGAAGGAAGAACATTTGCGTTTTCACAGACTAACCCACGAAATTCTTGGTTTGGTTCTACCTTGTGGCAAGAAAATGAGAATTATTTGTAGCCAAAAACACACAAAAGAGACTCTTTTTCTCCTAGAAATCTTTTTAAAAAGAGTAAATCAGAATATACCTGAAACATCAGTCGGATCCCGTCGCGTGTATCAACAGCAACAGGAGTACAAGAGCAGAAGTACCCACTTTCTATAATCCTATGTACATCCTCTTGTACCTCGCGAATGGTTAACGCTGAATTGGCTCGACAAGCCTTCAAAGCGGCCAATGCCTCCATTTCCAAGTCCTTCCTCTCGAGTTCCTCTCCATCCTTCGTTCTTACTAAGACCTCGCTAATCAGAACTCGCTCCTCCGCGTTCCGACTCACCGAGTGACCCTTCTGAAGCTGCTGCTGTATTACATCCTTCCCCTCCACGGACTGAGTCGACTCACTTGGCCTAGTTAGAGACAAAGAGGCGCAGCAAAGCAGAGGCGAGTTTATTCCGGCGGTTAAACCTTTATTGTCAGCTCCAGAGTCAGACCAAATCGATTGTGCAGGATGGATTAGCGACAGTGAGACTGAGGGGGCCAGCGAAGACTTCCCAATCATAAGCTGTGTGATTGAATTGAGCATCTGAGTCGGTGAGTTGGGTCGATTTTGGGTAAAACGTGGAGAACTGTGGCGATTCTTCAGCGATTTAAGCAGTCGACCCAGCGAGAGTCGAGTAGTTGAGAGCTGAGAGGCTAAGGTTTTAGAGCAGGATTGGAGATTGGCGAGGAAAGACTGGTCATGAGAAGACGAATGGATTCTGATAGAAGATGAAGAGAAGTGAACATCATCGTGTCTCTGCATTGTAATCGTACTCGGCGCGAAATTAAGAAAATGTTTAGAAACAAGAACAGCTAGGGTTTTTGATTCGGAGTAGAAGATGATGGGTGAAAGAGACGCGAGATTTTGATATTTTTCAGCTTTTATTATTTTTTCTTTTTCTCCCTGATTTTACAAATATATGTAAGAGAGAGAGTACATTTGTATCTTTGTTAAATTTTAAAATTACCGAGTTTTCAAAAAATTACAACTATACATCAATTTTGGCCAAAAAAATAAAAAAAAAAGTTAGACCAATCATATGTTCGTTAAATATGTAATTATTATTTTTAACCCTCAAATTCTTTCCTACATACTCATACAAACTTTAAACAAAGAAAATGCCAACTGTAAACAAATATCAGAAAACAACACCAATCAGATTATGTTTGTTTCTGTTATCGTCGGTTTAACAAACAACATATGATTTGGGTGTATAAATTGAATTTGCCATGTCTAAAAAGACTAAAATGTATCTTTAATTTTGATAATGCATCTTCTTCTTACAGTAGTTTTTTATCAGCGCTATATTAAGCCGTAGAGAAATTGACGGTGGGATGATGCATGATGGAGCTTTTCTAGTATGTGAAGACAAATGGTTGAAACTCAGCCATCACTAAGTCTCAGCCACTAAAACTTTGCATACCAAATATAGTTTCGTCTTTGCACTAACCAAGGCAAGACCGTACAGAGACAAAATCAAAAAAAAAAAACAAAGAGAAAAGCAGTTTGCTAAATGATTTTCTTCTTTGTCGGTAAAAAGAGTGTGGTAATTAGGTGAAAAATATGGAGAGAGTCGCGGTGAAAGCAGAGAGGAAAGAGCTAGGGATATCATGCATGCTTAATACAGAGGTTGGTGCAGTCCTTGCGGTAATTCGTAGACCCCTTGCAGAAAGTTACCTTTCTCCGCAAGAAACAGACCACTGTGATTCATCAGTCCAACAATCTCTCAAATCTCTAAGAGCCCTTATCTTCAATCCTCAGCAAGAATGGCGAACCATTGATCCTTCCGTTTACCTCTCTCCTTTCCTTGAAGTTATCCAAAGCGATGAGATCCCTGCTAGCGCCACAGCTGTCGCTCTCTCCTCGATCTTGAAGGTCCTTAGAATCGAGATTTTCGATGAGAAAACTCCTGGTGCTAGAGACGCCATGAATTCCATCGTTTCAGGGATCACAAGTTGTCGTCTTGAGAAAACAGATTCGGTGTCTGAAGATGCAGTGATGATGAGGATTCTTCAAGTTTTGGTCGGAATCATGAAACATCCAGCCTCGGTTCGTTTGTCTTTTAACTTTGAATATGTTTTGTTTTTGGTTTAAATCAAAACTGTCTAATGAGATGTGAATTAAACAGGAACTATTAGAAGATCAAGCGGTTTGCACAATCGTTAATACATGTTTCCAAGTGGTACAACAATCTTCTGGTAGAGGAGATTTACTACAAAGAAACGGAAGATACACAATGCACGAGCTGATTCAGATCATCTTCTCTAGATTACCTGATTTTGAGGTCAGAGGAGATGAAGGTGGTGAGGATTCAGAATCTGACACTGACGAAATCGACATGAGCGGCGGGTATGGGATCAGATGTTGCATCGACATTTTTCATTTCTTGTGTTCGTTGCTCAATGTTGTTGAAGTTGTCGAGAACTCGGAAGGGACAAGCGTTCACACCGCAGACGAAGATGTCCAGATTTTCGCTTTGGTTCTAATCAATAGCGCGATTGAGTTAAGTGGTGATGCTATTGGACAACATCCTAAGCTTCTTCGGATGGTTCAAGACGATCTGTTTCACCATTTGATCCATTATGGAGCTTCTTCAAGCCCTCTTGTGCTCTCCATGATCTCTAGTTGTATACTCAATATTTATCACTTCCTCCGCAAGTAAGTCCTCTGTTTTCTCTTAAATTTAAACCTAAATGCTGAAATTGGTGTTTAAAACAATTGATTGAGGTCTAAATCTTCTTTCTTTTGCTCTCAACTTAGTTTGACCATGTCTTATTGATACTTTTTATTAGGTTTGTGAGGCTACAACTTGAAGCTTTCTTCTCCTTCGTGTTGTTGAAAGTTACAGCTTTCACAGGCTTCCTTCAGCTACAAGAAGTTGCTCTTGAAGGTCTAATCAACTTTTGTCGACAGCCTGCGTTCATAGTTGAAGCCTATGTGAACTATGACTGTGATCCAATGTGTAAAAGTGTGTTCGAAGAGACCGGGAAAGTTCTCTGCAGGCACACCTTCCCTACCTCTGGTCCTTTAACCTCTCTGCAAATCCAAGCTTTTGAAGGTCTTGTGATCTTGATTCACAACATCGCGGACAATATGGACAGAGAGGAAGATGAAGGTGATGAAGAAGGATCCAATGCTATTAAGCCAAGCCCTGTTGAGATTCACGAGTACATACCGTTTTGGATAGAGAATCCAAAAGAGGATTTCGAGACATGGGTCGATCATATAAGAGTGAGAAAAGCGCAGAAGAGGAAGCTAGCCATCGCAGCGAATCATTTCAACAGGGATGAGAAAAAGGGTTTGGAGTATTTGAAGTATAACCACTTAGTCTCAGATCCTCCTGATCCAATGGCATTAGCTTCATTTTTCAGATTCACACCTGGTTTGGATAAGACAATGATCGGAGACTACCTTGGAGATCCTGATGAGTTACATCTCAGTGTTCTTAAAAGCTTTACATATACATTTGAGTTCACGGGAATGAATCTTGATACCGCATTGAGAACGTTCCTCGAGTCGTTTCGGTTACCTGGAGAGTCTCAAAAGATCGAACGTATGATTGAAGCTTTCTCTGAGAGATTCTACGAGCAACAATCATCAGAGATCTTTGCAAGCAAAGACACTGTTCACATTTTGTGCTACTCGCTTATAATGCTCAACACGGATCAACATAATCCTCAAGTTAAGAAGAAGATGACAGAAGATGAGTTTATCCGCAACAACCGAGCAATCAACGCGGGAAAAGATCTTCCGAGAGAATACCTTTCAGAGCTTTTCCAATCCATTTCAACAAACGCATTCGCTTTATCAACACATTCTGGTCCGGTGGAGATGAATCCAAACAGATGGATTGAGCTTATGAACAGAACAAAGACGACACAACCCTTTAGTCTCTGTCAGTTCGATCGACGAATAGGAAGAGATATGTTTGCAACCATTGCAGGTCCGTCCATAGCAGCTGTTTCAGCATTCTTTGAGCATTCAGATGATGATGAGGTGCTTCATGAATGTGTTGATGCTTTGATCTCTATAGCCAGAGTTGCACAGTATGGTCTTGAAGACATTCTTGATGAATTAATCGCTTCTTTTTGTAAATTCACAACGCTGCTAAACCCTTACACCACACCTGAAGAGACTCTGTTTGCGTTTAGTCATGATATGAAACCGAGGATGGCTACTCTCGCGGTTTTCACGTTAGCTAACAACTTCGGCGATTCTATTAGAGGAGGGTGGAGGAACATTGTGGATTGTCTCTTGAAACTCAGAAAGCTTCAGCTTCTTCCACAATCTGCCATTGAGTTTGAGACCACAGATGAAGAAGCCTTAAACAATGGTGGATCAGAACTTGACTTAAACGTTGTTCCGAACCAAGACACGAAATTTAACAGAAGACAAGGCTCTAGTTTGATGGGAAGGTTCTCACACTTCTTGGCGTTAGACAGTGTGGAAGAATCTGTGGCTCTAGGAATGAGTGAGTTTGAGCAAAATCTTAAAGTCATAAAACAGTGCAGAATCGGTCAGATATTCAGCAAAAGCTCTGTGTTGCCAGATGTTGCAGTGTTGAATCTAGGCCGTTCTCTAATCTATGCAGCTGCAGGGAAAGGACAGAAGTTTAGTACAGCGATAGAAGAAGAAGAAACTGTCAAATTCTGCTGGGATCTTATCATAGCTGTGGCCTTATCTAACATCCACCGATTCAACATGTTCTGGCCAAGTTACCATGAATATCTACTTAATGTTGTAAACTTCCCTCTCTTTTCTCCCATTCCGTTTGTTGAAAAGGGTATTCCAGGTTTATTCAAGGTCTGCATCAAGATTCTGGCCTCTCAGCTTCAAGACCATATACCAGAGGAGCTTATCTTCAGATCCATAACGATAATGTGGAAGATAGATAAAGAAATCATCGACACATGTTACGACACAATAACAGAGTTTGTCAGCAAGATCATAACAGAGTACTCTGCTAATCTTCATACTCAGATTGGTTGGAAAAGCGTTCTACAGCTACTTTCTTTGTGTGGAAGACATCCTGAAACCAAAGAGCAAGCCGTGGATGCTCTCATCGGTTTAATGTCGACCAACGCCTCGCATCTCTCGCAGTCAAGCTATGCTTATTGCATCGATTGCGCCTTCAGTTTTGTGGCTCTAAGAAACAGCTCTGTTGAGAAGAACTTGAGAATCTTGGATCTCATGACGGATTCTGTTACAATGCTGATAAAATGGTACAAAACTGCCTCTACTGAGACTGTGAATACCTATAGTGTGGCAAGTAACACAAGCAGTTCATCATCTGCGGAAGAAAACAGCTTGAGAGGAGTTAACTTTGTTCACCATCTTTTCCTCAAACTCTCTGAGGCGTTTAGAAAAACGACACTAGCACGCAGGGAAGAGATAAGGAACAGAGCAGTGACGTCTCTAGAGAAAAGCTTTATCATGGCCCATGAGGATCTTGGATTCACGCCTTCAGGATGTATCTATTGCATCGACCATGTTGTGTTCCCGACCATCGATGACTTGCATGAGAAGCTTCTAGACTATTCCAGGCGTGAGAACGCGGAAAGAGAGATGAGAAGCATGGAAGGGACGTTGAAGATAGCGATGAGAATGCTTCAGAACGTGTTCTTGCATTATCTGCAACAGATTGTAGGGAGTGCTGAGTTTAGAACTTTCTGGTTAGGAGTGTTGAGAAGAATGGATACATGTATGAAGGCGGATTTGGGAGACTATGGAGATAATAAACTTCAAGAGGTCGTGCCTGAAATTTTGACCATAATGATCGGTACGATGAAGGAGAAAGAGATTTTGGTACAAAAGGAAGATGATGATCTCTGGGAGATTACTTATATTCAGATTCAATGGATTGCCCCTGCTCTCAAGGATGAGTTATTTCCTGATGAAGAGATCTAGCTTTCATTTTTTCTTACATATTTAATCGATGCAATTCGACTAAAATTAGTAGTAGATGCAGTTCTGATTAGAGGGTACAGACATATTTTTATTATCGGACCTACTTCCTCTGGTCTTGATTTGATATTCATAAATATGATAAACATGTTCAATTTTTATCATCAAACCTACTCTTCATCTTTCTCCTTTAATACAAGAGATAGTGGAGATGCCATAATAGAATTCAGAAAAATATTAATGAAACGTTACAAAAAAAGATATTAATTAAGTGTTAGTTTTATAAATGTAATCTAGAGGAATTAAAAAACAAAAAACAAAAAGGACTTTCTCAAACTAATCGTGCAAACGTAAGCCATTTGTTGTTCATTAATTTTTACTTTTTACTTTTTTCTTTCTAATTTTTGTTTTTAAGGATTATCGTTACTTTCTTACAATATACTAACGTACATATATCTACATCATTTTTAGAAAATAACATTTATTTGATATGTTGTTTAAAAAATATCATTATCTTCGACAAATACTATAATCACGGAATATTACAAAAAATCTAAACCAACTTAAGATGGAATATGTACAATATTTTGATCTAAATTGATTTCTAATGATCATATATTCATATACACTCTGTTGTGAAAGATGTTATTATCCAAATAATTACTGGCACTATACAGATATATTATAGATACCGAATCAAGTGCTGTATAGATAAGATTAACAGATTTATTACCAAAAAAAGACAGACCCTATTTACTCATCACGTTGAATAGCATCATCTCCCACTTTCTTTGGCCATCCATCTATATATAACACAACCATACTCTTCAACACAAACAACTGAAAAAGATTTAGAAAAGGAAAGAAGAAGATTTTACCTCTTGCTAGTTTGTTGTGTGTGTTCATATAAAAATTGTTTTTCTATTTTTCTTTCAATCATGGAGAGTAGTAAAACAAACTCCTCCTCGTCACCGAAGGGTCGAGGAGTAAATTTCTCGGCCCCGAGAAACTTTGCTGTTAAATTTAGATCGAAATGTAAAGAAACCTTCTTTCCAGATGATCCATTCAAACCGATATCGCAGGAGCCAAACGGTCTGATCAAAACAAAAAAGACGTTGGAGTATTTTGTTCCAATCTTTGAGTGGCTCCCAAAGTACAATCTGCAAAAACTAAGGTACGATGTGCTTGCGGGAATAACCATCACCAGCCTTGCCGTTCCTCAGGGTATCAGTTACGCTAATCTCGCCAGTATCCCTCCCATTATAGGCCTATGTGAGATCCATTTCCTTTTTATTTTTCATCATGCAACATTTATTTTATATTGAATCATATATTGCATCCTATGAGGCTATGAATATCATTAAGACATATAAAGCTGGAATTGCCGAATTGGTCATTTTAAACATGTTAAGCCATGTTTTGAAGTGATTTCGCAGAAAGGTGTAGTTCGATATATTTTGTTTTCAATTTAATAGAAAAAAATTTTCCAGTTCTGCAGATTTGTTTGTTTTTTAAGATAAATATTTACTCAACGAAAAAAAACTACGACATAATTTCTGGATTTAATTTTGAAAGTAGACTAGCTAGGAAAATATAGAAAATTTCACAAATTCATCAGTTCTCAGACCACCATTGCAGAAGAGTTTATTTAGTCTGTATATTTATTCTAATTAGCTTGTAACCATTGTAAAGTTAGTACTGAATCTGAATATACAGTGTGAAGCCACTTAAGTATGATTTTTCAATTAAGAGTGTCTTTTCATTCTCTGAAACAACTAATATAGAAATGTTACTTACAGAATCACAAAAGTAACTTTTTTGTTTGGTAACCAAAAATGATTTTTCATACTTAAATCATTATGAGAATTTTCACAATGTCCATACAGCTAAAAATTGAAATCCAAATATTCCATATATATCTAGAAAACGTTATCACTGTTTTTTCTTGTGTAACTAAAATTGGTAGAGACAAAACAGAATTTATAACATTAATAACCTAAATTACAAATGATACTGGCAGTTGTTGACCAACTGAACTTATCTCAATTCAATAATCTAATAATTCCATTTTTTGTATCTTTATAAAAAAAATATGGGAATTCAGATTCAAGCTTTGTGCCGCCATTCGTGTACGCTGTGTTAGGAAGTTCGAACACTTTGGCGGTGGGAACAGTCGCAGCATGCTCTTTGCTGATCGCTGAGACATTCGGTGAGGATATGTTGAAAACGGATCCTAACCTCTACCTTCATTTGATATTCACCTCCACTTTCATCACTGGTATATTCCAATTTGCTTTGGGCTTCCTCAGGTATTAATCTAAAGTGGCGTTTTTCCTTCTTTATTACGTTAAAAAAAAAGTTTACTTTTAATTACACGTGTGTAAATTAATTAACACATGCATGTATAGGTTGGGGATATTGGTGGATTTCCTGTCACACTCGACCATAACAGGCTTCATGGGCGGGACTGCTATCATCATTCTCCTCCAACAGCTTAAGGGCGTCTTTGGTTTAGTCCACTTTACGCACAAAACCGACGTCGTTTCAGTTCTCCACTCAGTTTTCTCCCACCGCCATGAGGTATCACTTTCAATTATAATTCTTAATTAACCAAAAATATATACAAGAGAAAACTAATGACTATGGTGGCTAATTGTATTATCCTGGGGGGGGGGGGGTGTTACTTGGTGCAGTGGAAGTGGCAAAGTGCACTTGCTGGATTCTGCTTTCTTGTTTTCCTCCAATCTACTCGATACATCGTATGCTTTTTTCTTCTCTATATCTCATTATTATTTAAATCCTTTATCCACTTATTTGAGACAAAATCATTGGTCCCTCACAAATCTTCCACTTTATTTTTATTATTATTATTATTATTTTTTTTGTTAATCATTCCTCACTTTTTTACATACCCAATCCCAACTTGACTTTTCATTTTTTTTTTGGAAAGAATTTTTTGTTTAAATTATTTATTTTTACCATAACAAATCTATTTTCCGTATTTCCACATATGCTAATCCATTTCATTTTGAAATATATGCTTGGATACTAAAAGTCAACTGCTTTTTCATGTACTGCCTCACAAGAATATAACATGTGTTGTAACTATTGCAGAAGAAGATAAAACCAAAGCTATTTTGGGTATCAGCAATGGGTCCAATGGTGGTCGTCCTTGTGGGTTGCCTAGTTGCTTATTTGGTGAAAGGAACAGAACACGGCATCCAAACAGTGAGCAATTTAATTGCATTTCTTGCAAACACATACAAACATAAACTTGAGCGAACTGGTTAAAAGACCTCAGCAACTAGGGCTTTTTTAATTAATAGTATGTTTCTGTATACAGGTTGGGCCTTTAAAGAAAGGATTGAATCCTCCTTCTATTCAATATCTGAACTTCGACTCCAAGTATCTACCATTGGTTTTTAAGGCCGGAATCATCACAGGGCTCATCGCTATGGCTGTAAATATTTATTTTTCACCATCTGATCTTTAGCTAATATTTGACCATAACTATATATATGATCTTATAAGAAGATAAAATGATTAATTACAGGAAGGGATAGCGATCGGAAGAAGCTTTGCTGTAATGAAGAACGAACAAACGGACGGGAACAAAGAGATGATAGCGTTTGGTCTTATGAACATAATTGGCTCCTTTACATCTTGCTATTTGACAACAGGTAACTAATTGATATATTTGAACTCTACCGTAAATCTTAGGTATCGGTTTTTGATATTGTTTGCGTTTGCATTTATTAGCCTTTCTTCTTTTGTTTTCAAATGAGTCCATATCTTTTAGAATTTTAAGGAAAAATAAATTTTATCATTTGTAAACGCAAACGCTATGTAGCTACCACAAAAAGAACCTCCCGTTTACGTTTGGAATTTCGGTTCTTAATTTTAAAAAACTGAAAACGTTTTTTATTTCTAAAAAATGTGAGTTCCATTTGAATTATTTCCTCACGTAAGTAAGTATAGTTTTGTGATGCTAAATATTGGCCGAAATTTTCAGGACCATTTTCAAAGACAGCAGTGAACTACAACGCAGGAACAAAGACACCAATGTCAAACGTAGTGATGGGAATATGCATGATGCTTGTGCTTCTCTTCCTTGCGCCTTTATTCAGCTACACACCACTGGTTGGTCTCTCAGCCATCATAATGTCAGCCATGTTGGGCCTCATCGACTACGAGGAGATGTACCATCTCTTCAAGGTTGACAAGTTTGATTTCCTCGTCTGCATGTCCGCTTTTTTCGGTGTCTCCTTCCTTAGCATGGATTACGGCCTCATCATTTCCGTCAGTTTTTCTGTCTTAAGAGCTTTGTTGTACGTTGCACGTCCCTCCACGTGTAAATTGGGAAGAATACCAAACTCGGTTATGTTTCGAGACATCGAACAGTATCCTGTCGCCGAGGAGATGCTTGGTTATGTCATTCTTCAGTTGGGTTCTCCTATCTTTTTTGCCAATAGCACTTACGTCCGTGAAAGGATTTTGAGGTGGATTCGTGATGAGCCTGAAACCGTCGAATTTCTTCTCCTTGATCTCTCTGGTGATTATAATTTTTTTTTTTTCTTAACATTACCAAATTATATCTCTCTTTTTCCAATTTCTTTTCATATTTTTAACTGCTAATTAAAATTGCTGTCTCTTAATTATATTAGGAGTTTCAAGCATTGACATGACCGGGATGGAAACACTACTCGAAGTACAGAGAATCCTTGTATCACAATGCATCAAGGTTAATTTTAGACCTTTCACTTTGTAAAAACTTCCTTTTGATAATTTAGGAAAACTCAAAAGGATTTTATTTATTGATTTATTTATTTTTGATTGCAGATGGTGATAATAAACCCAAGATTTGAAGTCCTAGAAAAGATGATGTTATCACATTTTGTAGAGAAGATAGGAAAGGAGTATGTGTTCTTGTCCATTGACGACGCCGTTCAAGCATGCCGATTTAATCTTTCCACCGCCAAACCCGAACCGTGTATTTAGTTATTTAGTTATAATAAAAACCGTAATTTGGGTTCAGAGCCGTGCTTAATGAACAAAAAATAAGGCCCTTTAATATTAAGCAAGTTTTAGGGCCTCTAATTTTTATATTTTTATTTAGTATATTGGTTAGTGTCCAAAAAAAAGAAAATTAGTATATTGGTTAATATATATTTTTGTGATATTTTTTGTGGTTAAAAATTTATTATAAATTAATAAAAAGCACTAATATTTTATAATATCTTATAAAATAATATTTAAATCTGATTTACAACTTATATTTTTTTAGAAATAATTAGAGCAAAATGGAAATTTTTTCTTGTCATTTGCCTTAAGCCCCTAATACTTTAAGCACGGCACTGTTTGGGTTATGTGATATTGATGTAGTGGGCTCATGTAATTCATGAAATAGTTTCGACTACACCATTGCTTCGTGGTTATGAGATTTGTATCATAAAAACACCCAGAGAGAGTAATCAATCAATGAACAAACAAAGTTTCTTATATACATCAATACATTAAGCATAATATCAACCATACCAACATAACCATCTTAACCAGTAAACCAAAAAGAAACTCATAATTAGATGGGACCTTAACAAATAAAGGACGAACACAATACCGTGATTGTTAAATAATGTTTCTGCAGTCCACCGTTTAGGGTAGGAAGACAGAATAAATAGAGTTATTTGTATCTGTCACGTTTTGACCTAACCCTGACCTTAATGAAAACATTTTCATTAAAAGCATATGCAATTTTTCTGTAA
The DNA here is from genome assembly GCF_000478725.1 of Eutrema salsugineum. NCBI lineage: Eukaryota > Viridiplantae > Streptophyta > Magnoliopsida > Brassicales > Brassicaceae > Eutrema > Eutrema salsugineum. Next base: position 6,748,520 of record NW_006256829.1, on the reverse strand, counting down.
TGTCTAAAACTTTTTCATCATTATGAAAATCTAGTTGTTTTTTTTTTAAAGATTAAAGGAGAAGCCAGTTTTCTTTTTCAAGTTTTGTGAAATATATATGCTTTCACATTCAATCTCCATATCATAATTTAACTTTTCAATAAAAAAAATATATCGCGAAAAAAATAATATTTTATAAGGAGTATATTATTATATAAGAACTTAAAAGTCTTCTTCAAAAACGACAAAAACAAGTCTCGGAAACGAAAAGTCTCTCCAAATCAGTAACTAAAAACAGAGAAATCTTCCAAAATTTTCCGTGGTTCTGAAGCTTTTATTTCTCAAGGCGACAATGAAGATTTTTCTCATCCTTGTCTCTTTCCTCGTCCTCTTACCTGTTTCTCTACAGGATCCGAGTCCTGGAGTCAAGGCACCGACCCGGGCTCACGCGGAGCTCACGAGTCATGGGTTTCCGATTGGGCTGCTTCCTCTATCTGTCAAGGATTACTACATCAACCAAACCTCCGGCGACTTCTCCCTTTTCCTTCACGGGACATGCAAAATCACGCTTCCTCCTGACAATTACCTCGCCACTTACTCGAATAAGGTAACGGGTCGGATTACCCAGGGCCAGATCGCGGAGCTCCGGGGAATTCGGGTCCGGGCGTTTTTCCAGTGGTGGTCTATCACCGGGATTCGATCCTCCGGTGATAATCTTGTGTTTGAGGTCGGCGTGGTAACCGCCAAGTACCCCTCGAAGAATTTCGTCGAGAGTCTTGATTGCGAAGGAAAGCGATCATCTTCTTGATTCAATTCAGGAGGTTTGAAACTTTCTCTTCTCTTAGGGTTCTACAAATTCTGGGGTTTTGATTCTGTAATTATGAATTTAGGATATTGGAGATTGATTGTTTTTTTGCCGCTTGCTTGATGTTCATTGAAGAAGGAAATTACTCTGTTTGATGACAAGATTGTAGGTGAAGTATCATCCTTTGAGATGTTTAGAGATAAATTTATGGTTTTGTTTAGGGTTTATGTTCTATTTGTCAATCGTATTTGTTCCAGTATCTGGGATTTGACTTTTGAGGTAAGTAATCTAGTTGCTAAATCTTGGATGTTAGTATCCTATAAGCCCCTCATTGTGGTCTTTGGTTACTCAATCAAGAATAGACTTTCTTACTAAGCTTTATTTAGATGCCTTGTTGCTACTCTTCGTTCTTCTTCATGCATTTACCGTCCTATATCAAGTTCTTTTGTTTTGATTTTGGCTTTTGCCAGCATCTTCCCTTCACAGTTGGACTGATCTTTTGATAGGTTAACCTGTCATGGCCATGAAAACTTATGTAGCTTGCTAAACTTAGGTAGCAGCTTGCTTTCACTAGGATCTTAACGTTTTTGCACTTAGATGTTTGGCTTTGGTTATTAATGAGCGGTTCTCGTCAACACTGCCTGCAGATCTGTGAAGGCAGGAGCAACAAGTGAAGAAAATAGTTTGTATTATATTATTCTCCAGATAAAATAAAGCTTGTAATGTAAAACCGCATCTAAACCACGACTCTATTCTTGTTTTCTTTGCAAACTAAGGGTTTCATGGAGGCTTGTAAGTTGTCAACCAAATATGGTTTGATATGGTATACAAACCTTCATTAATGGAAGATGAATTTTTCAATCTAGTATTGTTTTTAATTACAGAAAATTTCATTAACAAAATTAGCAACTAGTTAGTTATTAGTATATGTTTCTAGGAAAAAGAACGAGCATGCAAGGCTTTTAGTTTAGCTTAATGAAGGATTATGAAACAATTGAGATTCATATATGTCCTCATGTACAGATGTACTCAATGTTATCAAACACCACACACGTCTCCCTTTGCATATATCTTGTAGTGTAGTGAGGATAATTATCGACAATCGAACTTTTGAAAGAAGTTTTACTAAAAAGAATTTAAACCCAAAAAAACAATTATCAAAAGAAATCAAAAGAACGGTTGAAATTTTTTTAAGTTTTCAAGAAATTTGGAAGATGGTTATCCAAATACATGTATTGCATAGAAAACGTTTATTGAAGCTTCTTGTTTAAGTAGCCGAGATAAGCTTTTTAGAACTGAAGTTCCTGAAGTACTTAATTGTTTGTTTGTTACACGACTATGTTATAAGGAAATATTGTTCTTTATTCTCAATGCATGGTGTTTGTTCTTTTTCTTTTTGAGCTGTGTTTTATTAACAACTTTTGTGCTCTTACACAACAGTTACGTACGTATAATTCTGTATACTTTGAAAAATACAAGCCTATCAGGGGTCCCAATTATGTCAAAACCGGTCCTACACGAACACACGCGACCTCATTCATTGACCTTTTCAGTTTTATCAAGAAGTCAACGACACGAATGTTTTGCAAGGAAATAGACTGTTTTGGTTAAAGCAAGGAAATAGTCATTAATCACATAGCTGTATCAAATTAATAAAGTATCTATTACTATTAACCTGCATAACCACGTCATTTCAAAAGAGCATTAGAGAGACAGATATGAAACCCTAATCTTTTCGTTTTATCAAAGACTCTCCACAAAACTAGAAGTTGTTTGGGGGAGAGACGTCTTCTTACCACACATTTAAAAATAGCAATTGCTAAAAAAAAACCTATAAAACACGTTGAGACAAAAGCTGATTATTCAGGCATCATAATCCAAATAAGCCTGGGATCAAAATTTCTCAATTCCCCAACCAAAACAGGGGAAGGAAAAAAAAGAAATAAAAAAAAACTAAAAAAAATTACAAAAAATGAGAGCCTCAACAAGAGTCATATGGACAGTATCTGTCCTTATGCTCGCGGCTGTCTCTGAGGCCATCTTCCCTCTACCATTTCTTCCGTTCCTCCCTGGATTCAACAACGGATTCAGGGACAATAATGCGGCGGTGAAGGTAGCGAAGCCAGTGGCTCCAGGGGCAGTTGGAAAAGCCGGAGGAAGAAGGCGAGGAGGTGCTCCAGAAGCTCAGACAAATTGGGCTGGAAAATGGGAGTTGTTCTTGGAAAACTCGGGTGTGTCAGCGATGCATGCGATTCTGATGCCAGTCATCAACCAGGTCCAGTTCTACGACGCAACCATCTGGAGAATCTCAAAGATTAAGCTGCCTCCAGGCGTGCCATGCCACGTCGTCAACGCCAAGACTAACCGTATCGATTGTTGGGCTCATTCTGTTCTCGTTGATGTCAACACCGGTGCCATCAAGCCTCTTTCCGTATGTATCCCCTTAATCACAATACATAATAATATGATATCATTTGGACTTTGCATGATTAAATATGATCTTCATTTACAGCTTTCCACTGATACATGGTGTTCATCGGGAGGTCTGACCATAAACGGGACATTGGTGAGCACAGGAGGATACGGAGGAGGAGCCAACACTGTGAGATACCTAGCAGCTTGTAAAGACTGCGGGTGGGTTGAATACCCTCAGGCTCTTGCTGCAAAGAGATGGTACTCAACGCAAGCCACTCTCCCTGACGGAAACTTCTTCGTTATCGGAGGACGTGACGCTTTAAACTACGAATACATCCCAGCGGAAGGACAAAACAACAGGAAGCTCTACGACTCATTGCTCCTAAGGCAAACAGACGACCCTGAAGAGAACAACCTCTACCCTTTCGTATGGCTCAACACCGACGGTAACCTCTTCATCTTCGCAAACAACAGATCCATCCTCTTAAGCCCCAAAACAAACCAAGTCATCAAAGAGTTCCCTCAGCTTCCTGGTGGTGCACGTAACTACCCAGGATCAGGCTCCTCTGCACTCCTCCCAATCCATCTTTACGTCAAGAACCCTAAAGTCATCCCTGCAGAGGTTCTCATCTGCGGTGGAAGCAAACAAGACGCGTACTACCGTGCAGGTAAAAAGGTCTTTGAGCCAGCGTTGCAAGACTGTGCAAGAATGAGAATCAACAGTGCTAAGCCGAGATGGAAGACAGAGATGATGCCAATGCCAAGAGTCATGAGTGACACTGTTATCCTCCCTAACGGAGACATACTTCTAGTCAACGGAGGTAAACGTGGCTGTTCTGGATGGGGCTATGGTAAAGACCCTGCTTTTACTCCCATCTTGTACAAGCCACGAGCTGCTCGTGGCAAGCGTTTCAGGGAGCTCGCAGCCTCCACGATCCCACGTATGTACCACTCCATCGCCATCGCTCTTCCTGATGGTAAGGTTCTTGTTGGTGGTAGCAACACCAACGATGGTTACAAGTACAACGTTGAGTTCCCAACGGAGCTTCGCGTTGAGAAATTCTCACCGCCTTACCTTGACCCTGCGCTAGCCAACTTAAGGCCAAAGATCGTCAACAACGCAACACCGAAACAGATCAGATACGGACAAAACTTCAACGTGAAGGTCGACCTTAACCAGAAGGACGTGACCAAGGAGAATCTCAAGGTTCACATGTTGGCACCTTCTTTTACAACACACAGTATCTCGATGAACATGAGGATGCTTTTCTTGGGTATCGTTGGTGTTAACCCTGCCGGTGCCGGTTCATTTGAGATCCAGACCGTTGCACCACCCAATGGAAACATCGCACCACCTGGTTACTATCTTATCTTTGCTGTCTACAAAGGTGTTCCCAGCATTGGTGAATGGATTCAGATCGTCTGATGATGATGATGATGTTTAACCATTTTTTTCTTATGCAGTAACATCTTTATATGAAAAAAATTTCTCAGTAATACTCAGTTTTTTCTTCTATATATTTTGTATATGCCATGTTAATGTATCCAAATTCCCTGTGTTTTCTTTTTACCATTTTTCTTCATTCGGTTCATGTAAAACCTCTCGCTGATTCCTTGGTTCGTCCTAAATTTTGTATTGGAGGAAATTTTTCAGTAATTAACTTTTTGCCTCTGTTCATGGTGAGGCCAATTCATCATGTATTTACCAAAAATCATCTAATCTCTCTATTCTACAGGGATGCATATTGCCTATTCTGTATCAAGAATCGTTTACTATCAACATGGCTTTATATATTCTGTATCAAACCTCAAATTTTCCTTAAGAACTCGTTATCTCTGCTACAAACAAGAATGAACCAAATTCTCAAGAAACGGAATCTCACGCTCCTATGTTCCAATCACAGAGATGAGTAATAGGGTGCTAATTAGTGGCCAACGCATAGCCAAATTCCAAATACAATAAAAGTCGTACCTAACAAAGCAGGTCCGATTTGAGTTTCTTCCCCCAAAAGAATCCCGAACGCGGCGGTCGCGGCAAAGGTCGTGGCGTTCGTGACCGGAACTGCTATAGAGATCGGGGCATGGCTGAGGAGGGCGAAGAATGTGGCGGAGGCCGAGAGGTTTATCAGGAAAGGAACGGAGTGTTGCCAGAAGAGAAGGAGATTGATCCAGTCGCGGAGAGCAGCCAGGATTTTCCGGCGGAGATTCGATTGGATCTGAAGAGGAGGAGAAGACTCTGTTGTCGAAGATCGCTTATCCCAGGCGAGGGCGCCACGGCGGATCAGAGCGTTGGTGGCTCCCCACACGAGCCCTACCGCCACCATCTTCTCCATGTCTTCCTTCATTCTCATTCCGGTCATGAACGCTCCGTCGTGAGCCAAAGCCACCATCTCCTTTCTTTAGTTGTTCTAATGTGTATCAGTGTCTGGCTTAGTGCTTTAGAGAATTAGAGTGAATTTAAGAGAATTGAGGGAAAAAAAAAAAGAGTGAATATAAGAATTTTTTATAATTGTTATTGTTAAGCTGAGATTGCTAATCAAATTAAGCTGTAAATGTTGGAAAATGTTTTCGACATCTACTCACAAAGAAAATTGCATCTTTTTGTTGTCTATGAGGAGTCTTGTACATGTTACTAATACATTAGTCATATTCAGATTCCATCAGGAAACAATGGTTTTAGACATTACAATACAATGTTAGATGATATGCCAAATAACCAAAATAGGTCCACACTGAAATCACACTTCCCTCTTTACAAAAAAAATAACAGGAAGCAATTGACAAACAAGCAACAAGCATGATTAACCAGGTGACTTAAAACAAGACAAATTCTACCACAAATGTCATCAAACACCAAAAACTCATGTCCATATCCTAAATCAATGCCTGCGTTGTTTTATATGTACACATTCTCACACACTTTTTACCTCCTCTACTCTCTCTCTCTGCCTCTCTCTCTCTTTTATAGCTTCTATGCTCTCTTCTACTAGCCTGTTTTCACAATCAATGTCTGTCACTCGGGCTTCTCATGTTCTCTAACTTTGATAGATATGAAAATTTCTTGGGAAGAGCTCTTGGAGACTTCATCATCGGCTTCTCCTGCTCAACTTTGTGGAAGAACTCTATATCACTCATTGAGCTATGCTTCTTCGTATCTGATGACAATCTCCATCCTATGAAGTCTGACAGTTTCCTCGAGTTTGGCGTTTCTGCTGCAGCCACCTTTTCGGTTTCTTCATATTCTGATGAAAACGCAGATTCTGCCTCGCTCTCTGACCTTACCTCTGCCTCTCCCATCATTTGTCTTTGAACTAGAATATCAGCTTCAAGAACATCCTCTACTCTTGACATTATCTTCGAAGCCAGACTTTCTATTACCCTCGAATAGCTCTCCAAGATCGCTTGTCCCACGTCCTGTATTATAAACAAAACTCTTATTCAGTGTTTCACTAGATTTTGGATAATGTTGTTTGTTTGTTTTTGTTTTTTTTTACCTTGTTGTTTTTAATCTTGGAGATTTCGAGTGAGGATTGTGGGATCCCAGGGAACTGTTGTTTGAGCATAACCAAAATGGTCTCAGCTCGGACCTCGAAAAGCTCCCTCTTCTCTAAGCTAACAGTGGATCCCCACTGTGATTTCCCGTCTTTCTCTTTCTGGTTCATCTTCCTCTTCCAGATCACCATGGAGGCTTCAATCCTGTTCTTTAGATCAAGAACTTTGTATTCCGTTGACAAATCCAAGAAAGAAAAGAAGTAGTCAGGATCAAAATTTTCCTCTGTTATGCTCTTGTATAGGAAATCTCCCAAGCTTGTCTTCCCATTCTACAAGTCACAACAATTATATACATTTGTCAGCTGATTTAGCTTAGTGGAAGTAGAAAATAATAACTAGTAATCAAGAACACAACACACATCAAGAAGAAGAAGAAGAAGTAATATAACCTTTGGAAGGGAGTCAATGTAGTCATCAGGAATGCGCATTTCAGACAACACTGAAGCATTGATGGCCGTGGCGGCTTTAAGGACCTGTGCCACAGAATCTTTCTGATTTTGCAACAATCTACGTGATTCCTCGGACAAACCATCCGATGGAACCTTAACAACTGGTAACCACCAGTTCTCATCCCTCCTCCAATCTCCATTCTTCTCTGTATCCTCAACTTCTCTTGGCACATACCAAAAGTCTTTCTGATCTTTGAAGTTGTCCAAAGTCTCCTGCCAAAATGATCAATTGCATTAATTTGATGCCTACTATATATAATGATCATTCTTACAATTATTGTTATGTTTTTTTTTACAGCAAACGTTAAACCGTCGTTGAAACAATCAAGAGGTATTTGATGAGGATGCAGTTAAAAACTCACGAGAAGAACGGAGTCAAGCTTGCGTAAGGCTGGAATGTTCATCAGCAAATCATCTCTTTGTTTTGTCACCATGATCTACAAAAGAGAAAAGGCTAAGTCAGCAAAATAGTTACTAGCAGTTGTTGTTTATGTACGTAATGACTAAGAATGCATGCATTCACCTCAGTGAATGTGCCATTTTTGGCCATTTGTCTAGAAGGAACAAACTGGACAATGTGATCAACCACAGATAATAACCAATTCATTTCTTTCCTCCAAATCTCTTTTGTCTCCGGATACATAGGCTGCAATTTCATGTGCTCCCCAAACATGGAATCTGCAATTACCAAAGCCACATAATTTTGTGAATTATTTAACAAAGTCAAATAATTATTAGACATTAAATTTTTAGTTATGTTAATGTCAAATATGTACCAGCGAGGTTGGTGATGGCATTTGACAAAGCTAACGCAGAGGTTACGCCTTCCCCACCGCCTGACATGTCCTCTCCAAGCAGCAGTTTTGCGAATCTTTCCTTCATCACTTCCATATCTGAAACAGATATCAAATACATAGATGATGTAAGGAATCTAAAACATAGGAAAAATAAAATGAATATAAATATTATAAAAAAATTGGTATATTTTCTCATGTAGTCTACACCAATCCAATCTAAGTGCAATTCATATGCTACATACAATACATCTGATGGAAATATCAATAGACAATACGCATTAGGTACGTAGATTCATTAGAAATACTCTACTATATATTTGTAAAATGATGGATGACAAAATCGTACATAAGTTGGTTTATTTATTCTCTCTTATTTGAATCATATGTGAAATATTTGGTTATCTAGAAAATATGCAATATTAGTAAGTGTTAAATACCTGAAGTCCTATTTTGCTTGCCTCTACGAGTCCCGTGGGACGATGATGCAGGATTCATCCCATGCACGGCAAGTTCGTGCTCGGGGGTATTCCTGCCGTCCCCGCGAGAAGAGAAGGATGAATTTCCAGAGTTCCGACCATCGAACATCTTTCTAAAACTGAAAGATCTTGGCCAGCTTAGTTTACGTCCTAATGTCCGCACCATTCCCAATTTACTCCTCTCAATTTATCCCTCCCCACAACACACTCTTTAATTCTCTTTTCTTTTTCTTTTTTTTTTCTCAGATATTTTATAACAAACAATAAAAGAGAAGCTAATAAAATCCACAAAATGGAAGAGAAGAAAGCAAAGGAGACGTACAGATCAAGAACTAGTCCTTTTGCTCCCCCTTGTCTCTGTTCTTTCACCACCGAGTGAAACAAAACAAATCAAAAAGGCAAAAAATACTTTATGTTCTGTACTTTTTCCAATATTTTTTTGTTTTGTATTTGCTTTTGAGTTGGTGCAAATGAATGAAACGGAGAAATGTTGATGTAGTTTTTCTAGGGCTGAAGAGACAACGTGCGGTGCATGTTGTAAAAAGAAACAAAAGGAAAAATATTGGAAGGGCGGTTAAGATACTCCGACTTTTTCTTTATTTATTTTATCTTTCAACCAGCCACTTACCTCATGCCACTACACCGTGTAGTGGCTTAAGTATTTGTAAAGAGGCCTAAAGCATGTGGCTTAGGGTCGGCGGTCGCTAATCGAGACTACTAGACGATTAGGCAATTATAATATAGACTTGGATCATATGGAACAACCATAGAATTACTAAACTATTTGACTAATTTATATTTCAAGGTTTTAATAACCTTTTCAAATAATCTAAGATTACTAAACTACTAGAAAGCACTAACAACTACGTCTAACAAACTCAGAATCATCAATCGCATCAACTCTCACTAGTCAAGACAAAACTGCTCATCTACTTTGATTGAGCATTTTTTGTATACATGTAGTTTTGATGCACAAACTGCCGTGTACTCCTTTTTCCACTCTTATAGTCAACCAGTCACTTCCTCTCAATCAATGTCTCTTTTCCAATTCTCCAAAATGGAGGAACACATTACATCAATATAGTTTCTTTCTCTTTTTCGGTTTTTCACATGTTTCCAAGACATGTAAAACCAAAACAACAAAATAAACTAAGTCAAATCTACGAGAAACTCTCTCCCAGGCTTACTTCAAACTGTCTTGGTGGGATAACAAACATGTCGGAGGAGAAAAGAATATACAGAAAAGAAAATTTGGCATATACAAAAGTGGAAGGTGGTACATTGGCTTAGAAAGCTTTGAATCTACTTGAATATATAGAGCTTTGATTGGAGGGTTTGCTAGAGCTCTTGGGTGGGGGTGATTGGTGACCCAACCATCTTTCACTTCATGCTGTAAGAGCATTGGAGATAGTTATCATAATGATCTTCCTCCAAGTCTTCTCGAAAAGATTTCTTGTTACGTACTCTCTTCTTGGTCCTCGGAATCTGCAGTGCCCTACTGATTTCCCTCCTCTTAGTTTCCATCATGGTTCATGGTTGTCGACTTTCTAGTTTGACTTTTTAATAGTTTCCGTATAAGCTCATTTACAGTGTCATTGATCTCTTTGACCATGTATTTGAGTTTCCCAATGGTCTAACTTTGCAGTTTGTTATATTATTGTTGCAGTTGGTATATGTTAGGGCTACTCGGAGCTATTTTGGACGCTTGGAGCTCAAGTTGTTCTTCTCCTTTATTTGTTTATGTTCAGAAAATTATATGTTTCCCAAAAAAAAAAATTATATGTTTCCAATGTATCATCTTATTTGGTTTTGAATCAAACGTTGATAATATCTATAGCAATTTTTTTTTAAAGTAAATTATGATTACTTTTACACAATTGTACTCTAAACAGTAAATCGCTTTCAAAATTTCAGTTAAATCAATTCTTTCTTCAAGTTTCATCAATGTAAAACGAATATACTTAATCTAGAGTCAACTGATTAAGAAGAGGGATGAACGTAGTTTAGTTGGGGGCAAGTAAGACGCCGACTCTTTACCAAGTCTAAAAATTCCTGTATATCCTACTAATTAAAAAGATTATACCTGATGATATGGTTTTTAATCGTTTACTCACGTCGTGTAATTTGTCAGTTTGAAAAGTGGCGTTTATGATCATTATTCTCTCATCCACTCACCGATGTATAAAATATTGCATCGACAATCTTTAGCAAGTGAATTAACAACTAAGTCTAGCTATCAAATGACATTGATATTAGCTCAGTTGACCTTTTAGAAATAAGCATATATCAAACTATTGTAAACAAGTTGCAGAGTAAGGTTTATTGGTTATGAGATTTTGAGATGGGATTGATGATTTGTGAGTCTATCCAACGTCTCCTTATATAGGAGTTACGAAATCTTAGTCCCCAATCCAACAACATTTCGGATTGCATTTTACAACAAATAATTGTATTGCACTTGATAGACATTACACTGCAAGTTATAAAACCAATTATTTTCCTTAAATATTGAAGATTTCAATGTCACAATCCTCGGTTTGTTTTAGACTTTTAGTCAAAAGACACGAGGAAATATATGATCCCATCAGGAGAAACCCATACTATAAACCAAGAACGCTGTTTTTTGGGTTTTCCGATTTTATTCGATAAAACAACAAAAATGTATCATCGCTAGTTTAGCCGACGCGGGTAACTGCAGCATGTATAGCATCAACCAGGTGAGGCACTGTCTTCGAACTGAGACCTGCCATGCTTATTCTCCTGCAATACACAAGATGCCCCTTCTCATCAGTTTCAAGCTCAGAATCTTCATCAACTTAAAACTCTGGTTATACCATATTATCTAGTATTTTCTATTCTCCTTTGTTTCATGCAACTATAATCTCAATAACAAGAGTGTGAATTTCAGATATATCGCTTTCTCAGAACTTCTAAGCAACTATCTTGGTTCACATACCTAAGAACATGATGAAAAGCGTGACTTAGTTGTAAATATATATGGTTATTACTGCTAACTCTCTTAGAACTATCGTTGTTTAATTAATATAGTTCCAGAACAGAAGATACTCATGGTTCTAGGAGTTGGAGAAACCAAACTCTCTCGTATGCCTAAAAAAAGCGAAAATAAATGATGGAATATAAGTTGGCCTCACCCGTCAGATGTCATGTAAATGTGAAACTCTTTGGTCATGAAGGCAACTTGCTCCTTGTTCAATCCGGTAAAAGTAAACATTCCAATCTGTTTGATAATGTGACTCCAATCACCAGGTGTGCCTGCAAGCCAGACAACGTGTCAAGAACAAAAAGTTGCAGAGTAGGACTTACTCATGATTCTGCAAACCCGGAAAAGATGATAAAAAGGAATGAAAAAGAGAGAAAACAAGCATTTAAAATGAACCTTTTGCCTGTAGAGCTTCAAATAACTGTTTGCGCATGCTAATTATGCGGTCAGCCATTCCTTTCAACTCGATGGTCCAGTCGTTGTACATTTCACTGTCAAGATGTATACAAAGAAAATTTAGCAACATGGAGCAGAACCTTATTTCATAAAGAGACTCCTTATAAGCTTTTATAATACAATGGAAAATGTTAGTGATTTATGCAAGATTCCACAGGGTATGAAACTTGGTATAACCATAAACTATCTAATTGCTGCATGTGGAGGAAACGTAGAGAATTCTGTTTCCACTTGTCTATTAATTCAGAAAATTGTAAAGCTCCCATTCTAGTATATATTTCTGCAATCTAGTATAAGTGTACTTCTACTTCATTAACTGGATTTAAAGGTCTCTCGCCCTACCAAAAATATTCAGAAGTATGTAACTGTAAACTAAATCATGGATTTCGTAGTTCTGCTCTCCCCTTACAGCATAAAAATTTACCTGCTTTTCAAAATGGTTGCAACAATTGATGCTCCATGAATAGGTGGGCTTGAATACATGGGTCGCACAACAAGTTTCACCTGGCTTTCAACCTTACTAGCCACATCTGCAGACTTGCAGACCTTCACATACATAAGATAAAAAAAAAAAAAATTAGATGCGCTTTTTGAATAATGCATTCTTGTACCATACCATTACTATTTAACTATGCGAGGATAAATAGCAAAGCCAAAGAAAGATGAACAGATATCAGGTCATAAATATGCAGCCTAAAGTGTGATAGGTACAAATAATTAGTAGGCATGCAATTGTGAAGCATCTGATACCTGCATGATTCAACTCTTCTGAAGAAAAGATGCGAAAATATGTCTAAAGATAATGTCAAATAGATAGCAAATATGAAACTGAGAAGTTATATTCCTTACAATGCTAAGGGCACCAACACGCTCTCCATAAAGTCCCATATTTTTGGCATAACTTTGAGCTATCAGGCATTCACCGCCATCAGCCACAAAGGTACGGACTGAGTGTGCATCTGTGTCAAGGCTACCACTAGCAAATCCCTGAAATTGTGTAAGGAAAAAGGAGTCAGGGTATTCTTTTTCTACATCAGATCAGATTCAAACTCAGACTATATGAGTTTCATGAGTTTGTAAGCAACCGTAACAAAGCAAACAAAGCAAGACTACTTGTATGAGTTACCTGATATGCGCTATCAAAAAAGGGTAATAAGCTTTTAGATCTCATTAGTTGTCGAATCTGTTCCCACTGTTCGGATGTTGGGTCAACTCCAGTGGGATTGTGTGCACATGCATGAAGTAAGACAATAGCTCCAGATGGTGCACCGCCAAGATCCTCAAGCAAGCCTGTTTATTTTTTTTAATTTTTTTACATAAGTGTCAAATCTATATCAAATGCCTTTTGTGAAATATCATGTTGACAGAATCCAATCTTGAGATGTAACAATGTAAGAATATGATCAGTACACTTTTACGAAATATTTCCATTTGTAGGTATATCAAGGAAAACGTAGGAAAAAGTACAGGGAATGGATAAATCAAGCAATAATCATGGCATAATTAAACAAAAACCAACCTTGGAAGTCAAGTCCACGGGTTGCAGGATCATAGTAACGGTAGTACTCCACAGACAAGCCAGCCAGGTTGAAAACTTTGGGATGGTTCCCCCAAGTTGGTTTTGGAATGTAAATGACACTCTGGAAGAATGAGAACCACGGTAAGCAACGGTTCTTCGATCACCTAATTCAGTGACCATCAAAATTAATAAGCGAGAAGTTTTTACCTGGTGGTAGTGTTTTTTAAGAAACTCAGCCCCAACTCTCAATGAACCAGTACCAGACAAGCACTGGATTGTAGCAACTCTACTCTCTTGAATCGCAGGACTGCCCAACAAAACAAGAATGTTTAGAAAAATATCATGCACTATGACCTACAGGGGATATCATGTCACAAGAGCTACAATCAGAAACAAACAGAACATAAATTAAACATTAAAAAAAGGATGACAAAAATCAACAGGAGACATATATTACCTATCACCACCTAAGATGAGCTTGGCGCTTAGTTTGTTAAAATCAGCAAGTCCAACAATGGGAATATATTCCTTTACCCGAGATCTGAGTAGAGAGAAAAGATATAGGTATTAGCAAAACAAGAACAAGAAGAGAAAACTCACACGACGAAGTAAATGATGATCAACTCACGGGTCGTTCACTAGCTGTTGTTCTGCTCTTCGAACCACGTCAAGAACGAGAGGCTTCCCTTCCTATGAAAACCAAAGCTTTTAAAATGGCTATTGCGATCATAGAGATGCTGACAGAAAATAGGCAAAAAACAGAGAAAAACTATACCTCAGTTCGGTAGGCACCGACACCCAAATTGATCTTGGCTGGACTCGGATCATTGTTGTAAGCAACAGTTACCTGTTTTCAAAATCAGACAAACTCAATAACTTCATTGATCACAGAGACTAATCAGCAGATCATCGATCAATATGTCTAAAAATATAATTTCCCAGGTACCAATGAGAATCTTATCCAAACGAGTTATGGTACGAACACAATATGGATCAAAAAAAAAAAAGAGATGCACTAAAATTCACAAAGGAATAGTGGGCAATCAGATTTAATAGCCATAAAACCACGATTACGGAACATCGAAATGGATCGAAGTAAAGACGAATTGAAAATCAACCAAAACGCAAAAAAAAAAGAAGGTAAGATCGATCAAGAGCCTAAAAGTGAAGAGTGACGTACACCGAGAATAGGATCTTCGGGAGCACGATCGACTTTTGAGAAGACGGAGTCCATTAGAGAAGTATTGAAAATCAAGGCAAGGGAAGAGATGAAAGAGAGGTTTCACTAATGGCGTCGCCTTTTCTCACAAAGCTTTTGAGTATCAAAATTAGCTGTGTGCTGTAATGCGCAACTGTGAGTCTGTGGGCACAAAAACGATACCAGAACTTGTTCACCAAGCCGAGAATTTTACTCTTTTTTTTCTTTCTAATTTTAAAGTCATTAAGTTTACTTTCCTTTTACTATTTTGAAATCTACCAAAGTGAATATCTTACGAAATATTGTAAATTTTTTCTTCCTCTTCTTTGTTCAATGTATGTTTTCCATTTTTTCCTAGAATCTATGATTTCTAGGACCAGTTCGAATCTATCTACCTTTCCCCATGAATTCTAAAAATATCATGAACACATCATCGAACAACTAGAGCTCCTTAATACCTGAATGAATCGATTTCTCTTATTTGACATCAGAGCCATGTTTGCTAAACAGTAGACTTGGCGAGATTTTCAATACTATTTTAGACACTGTTTGTACATGATTCTGTAATTACAAATAGCTCACACAAGTTTTGTATTATCTACAAACTGGTACAGCTCTGCAGTTATCTGCATAGCCCAGTCAATGGTTGAATCAAGGAAGAGCTCCCAAAAGCAGAGATCCAGTGCAAGGACCGATGAAAAAATCAGCAATGCTAAGGTTTGGTACCGGTTTAGTGGCCAGCGCAAAGCATCGGCTACTTTCCTGAGAATCGGAAACGAACTAGTCTCCAAGTCCATTGGATTTCTGATGGACCAGGCTGTTACCCATCTTACCTCACTAGGAACAAGATCAAACTCTTCTCGAAGTCGTCTTCCCAAGTCAGGCATGTGGCCTCCGCCATAAAGAATTCCGATTCTTTTGTGCCCTTGGTCCATTGCTCTTCTTAAAGCTTCAGTAGCTGCTCGGTTTCTCTCCCCAATGATGACAGATTTCTCCTCGATATCCGATGTCCCTTGTGTTAGCCTTCACAAAAATATACCAAAATACAATTGTTAACTTCTCACTAGCTAACATATCTTTGCATGCCCTTTAAATGAGAATAAATCTACTCTGCCTAGCCCTATCTTTGGAGCAGATACACACAATTCAAAAAGAAAAGAGAATGTGTGTCAAGTATAGCACATATCCCCAGATTCAAGATCAGGAATGTGCAGATGAGTTATAGACAGAAAAAAACCTTTATTTATAAGAGTGCTTACTCGGATGTCAATCTCTTAGCAAGGAAGACCTTCATAGCAGCTCCAAAGTCAAGCCTTGAAAGTGCTTCCAGTTCTGGATAGTCTTCCGTCTGGTTTCCAAAGTCAGCACAGAAAGCCCCAATAAGGAAAAGACCCACAAGAGGCATAGGGAAAACCCGTGAAACCCATAGAAGCTTTGACCTCCAAGTATCAAGACCTTCAGTTATCAAAGCTGGCTGTATCATTGCTTTCGTTGATCTAATAGTCATGTCCCTGGCAAATGAGTAGAAGCTTTCCCCTTTCTCTCTCTGTACCAAATACGAAACAGCACCAATGAGAAGATTGATCAGACATCATTCAACTGATCGTCTGCATTCTAGAACCAATTAAGTAAAAAAAAAACGTTTCTCATTTACCCAAATCCACAACCATGATACGGCCAATGCAAAAAAACTCAAAAGTGATTCTATCAAGAAGAAACTTGTAGATAGTTTTTGGGGACAAACCTGAAGCAATGTGAATGTCTCGAAATCGAGATCAGCATGGTACCAATTCTTAGCTTCGTAATCTAGACAGTCAAGCTGAAAATCAAGCGTTAGTACCCTTGCCATCTGCCGCTGAATGAACCCGAGAATACTGAAGCCTCTTGAACGTGAAGTCTTGAGCCTCTTGGCTGCAATTGGGTTTCTTCTGTTTTCCAATGTCTCTTTACTAGCCACCATCTCATACAAGATAGAATCATATGGTTCAAGCTCCTTTTGAAGTGTTGCGAAGTACCTACAGACCCGAACCCAAACCACACATCAAAACCATATCGTTACAAGAAACTAATCAAAACCTTATAAATGGTACTCGATGAACCTATTAGAGGAAGCAACACAATTCGACTAAATTTTCATCTTTCCTTGAAGAAAACTCCAACCACAATTTCCTTAACTAAATTTATAACCGAAAAAAGCTACATAAAAAGCAAATTAAGAGGATAGAAGAAAAAGCTCACTCTTTATCTGCAATATGAATCGTTGAGACCAAATCTACCTGCAATACAGAGATGACATCGAAATTATGTTACCACGCCACGATTAATGTGGAAACCCGCAAGTAAAAATGCGTTACCTGAAGAAAAGGGTTGAGGAGAATCCAAGGGAATCGTTTCTTGTAAGTGACGATTGCGGTCTGCAATTCGCTGGAGCCATTGTTTCCGGCGTAGGGGCGGCGCTTGAATCGCATGTAATCAGCGATTGAATTGGATTCGAGAAAGAGTGCGGCGTCGGATGCATCGTCGTCAGCCGATTGATTCAGTGAGAAGGAGACAAGCAGCTGAGGACAACGGGGATTTGAGTGTTTCGATTTGGGTAGGTTCCAGAAGCGGACGAGCTTCGAGGTTGAGTAAGAAGAAGAAGAAGATCTATCCGTTGTGGAGCTATAATTAAGCAAAGGAGTGACGGCGAACGCGCTTGCCGCCATGGTTGCTCGCTTTTCCTTTTAGATTGAGAAGAAGTGAAGAAGATATTTCGCCATTTTCCAACCAGAGGTAGTTTACACGTTTCTTTTTCGGAAATTGGATAATAGTAATACAAACAAAAAGAAAATAAAAAAAAGGAAAAAAAAATCTTCTTCATTTACACGTTAGTATTTTGAAACCGAGTTTATTACACAAGCTATTTAAGTGTTTGAAAACTAATTTTTGTATGGTGTTGAAAACTAATTTAGGTGTTCAATTTGATGTTATAGCAACAAGACAAGAGTTATTTAGGTGTTTGAAAACTATTTTTTTATGGTATGGAAAGTACCCTAAACTCTCTCAGCTCCTTTCCACCATAGCATCTCTTTAGAATGATAACGTATATGTTTTTACATATTCATTTTTTCTGACACCTTTCTCTTTCATCAACTTTAATTCAAATTATTTTCGCTGGGACTTTATAGTCAAGCTTAAGTCTTTGAAATTCAATGAATTTCAAAATACTGCTACCACACCCATATCCTCTTTTCTTTTATTTCGGCGACTATCCATCTTTGTTTCGCCGTTCCCGTCAAGATCAACCGGAGTTTGACAAGGTGAGTCTTTATACCATTACCACCGTTTAAAGCTCCGAACATGATGGACAAATCTTGTGAACCACTGCCTTTTTCTTCCACAGCGAATATTGAAAGGTACATGTTCAGTCATTGACACATCTACTTCTACTCTGTTATTGTTTCATAATTTGAATGTTATCTGATTGTAGTGACAGTTATCCGCATATATCGTCGTTAATTTCCAAGATCTAGAATTGTTTATTTTTCTCAGCTAGATCTCTCGTTATTCTTTCTCTTTCTGGACACATAAACGTTTTTTTATAGGCAATTTCTCGTGATTCATGATTTTTGTATTTTTTAACCAGCCCACTCCCATTCTCATCCGTCATCCAGATCTACGCTTTCAGATCTGAGTAGTCGACTACTGTCTATAGTCAACTACATTTGAACTACATAACTAGCTTAGTAGGCGACCATTTATTCGGTAGCTAACTATTCGTTGATATGTGTTTGAAGGGCTATGTTGTCCCAAGTACATCCCGATCTGGTACCTGGCAAATGATGTCCTTCCGCAGATTCGCGATGCAGTCTACGATTTTAAAAATTTTCTTTCAGTAGTTAACTATATACATCGTCACTAGTAATGGTCTACTCGCAACGTCTATAACCGATTCAATATAAAGCTACATATTCAGTTAGTCTACATTACTACTAGACAGGAATAATCAACTACTCATATGAATAACAATAGTTATTTACATCACATTGGTAGTCAGTTTACAGTAGCTAACTATTTGACTTTTTGTTTGTTTCAAGGGATAGGTGTACTCTTCGACAATCCGAACCCACACCGTTTGCAAATAATGTGCTTCTCCAGATTAGTGATGCACTCATTGATATTTTTGAAAGAGTTGGTCGGAAATCTGCCGAAGATGCTTGTTCATTTGCTTGTTCATGTAAATTTCTGACAGTTCCATCATCTTTTTCGTTGTTATCGATATCTGGTTCTCTTTATTTTGTAGATCTAGAGAAGTTAACTATTTTTATATGCATACTGAGTAAGTAGTAACTACATTGAATATGGTCATTAGTAATTGCCTACTCTTATCATCTATAACATATACAATAAATAACTACTCCATATTCAGTTAGTCTACATAACTATTATGCACATATAACCAATTACTAATATAATTATCGGTAGTTCACTACGTTATAACAGTAATCAGTTTACAATAGCTAACTTTTTGCCATTTTCCTTTGTAGGGATATGTGTTCTCTTCGACAATGTGAACCCACACCGTTTGCAAATAATGTGCTTCTTTAGATTCGCAATGCACTCGTTAATGTCTTTGTAAGGGTTGCTAGAGAATCTGCAGAAGATGTGTTCATTTGCTTGTTCATGTAAGGTTTTAAACCAAACATTCAAGGAACCATCTCTCATCAAGGCGCTCAACCTATTTGCCTTCATTAAACGTCTCAACTTAATGAAGTGCTACCCTGAATTCTTTGAGTCAGCGAAAATGGATAACTACCAATAATCAAATTTTAGAAGTAGCTATCTAATCGAAATAGACAATTATTAATACTTACTTTTAAGTATTAGAATCAACTTTGAGTTGTATGGAGAAAATAGACAACTACTAATAATCGACTTGGAGTACTACCTATTTAATCGAAATATGTTACAAACTAGTCAACATCTCTGTGTCATTCAAACGAACCTTCATTTTAAACATAGTCACCTACTAATCGTTGTCTACTAGAAATCTGAACACAACAAACAAAAGAATTAGAATTAAAAGGGACGTTTATACTGAAGTGATAGATGACTAATTGGTATATGTCTATTTACTTTCAACTTGGTGCAACTATAAAAAGTATCGTCCATAATGTTTCACACTTTCGGAGTGAGAGAATGTTTGTCTGATGGGCATGCAGATTTTTTTTGAAAATAATTGTCTACTACATATCCACATACTCTTCGCTAATGTTTTTCTATGAAAATAGTCAACTATGGCTATAGAGTTACCATTGTTAGAGCTGTAAATTGGTCGGGCTGACCATGGGCGTGGCCCAATTCATAGCTTTATGGTCGGACTAAACAAAGGCCCAACACAGATATGGTCCTCTTGGGCCTACGCCCGACGAAACCGCGGTCCAAATCGGGTTAGACCCGCGGTCAGTTTGGTCACGCCCAAGTTTTTTTTTTCTTCGATATCTTTGATTTCTTCGATTTCGTCGATCTCTCCTTCACCGATTTCTTCGATTTCGTCGACCTGGGTTTAGCAAGTTTTTTGTTGTGGGTTTTTTCGATTTTGTCGATCTCTCCTTCACCTCTCTCTCTGCGGCGAGAATCAGGTTATCAGGTAAAGTTTCTGTTTTTGTTCCCTTTTCCATCTTTCCTTCTTCTGGGCTTTTGTTCAAATGATTTCTCAATGTCTTGTTTCAGCTTGAAAGTGTTGTTTTACGAATGGATCTGTTAATGTCAGAACAGATCAATTTGTTTTAGTTTCTCTTGTGGCGATGCTTCCTCTTTGGTCAATTTGGATGAATTCGTTAGATTAGATTAGAAATGCTTATCTGCTTGGAAATGACTGGTGATTTGATTCATAGAATTGTTTCATATTATTGTTTTTGGTATGCAACATGAATCATTTTGGCTGATTGCAACATGAATTGTTTCACATTATTGCTCATCATCTGATTGCGTTCTTCCATAGTTGTAGAAGAAAAGCTTTTGTGAATTTTCATTTCATACTGAAAAAGCTTTGTTCTGACAATGTCTAAGCTAGAGCCCGTTTGTTAATGCATTGCTCTAACACTGGATTGAGTTTTGTGTCTACTTTTGTTGATTTGTTTTCTGTACTAAACTGTGGTATGTTCTTGTTGCTTATATGGGTTCTTACAAATCTATCTTCTTCTTGTTTTGTTGTTTCAACAGAATGGAAGATATAAGATTGAATGATGAAGACAGTTGTTTCATGGATACTGAAATGGATCATCAAGTGGTGGATGAAGATACCGAACCTCCAGAAAATTTAGAGAAAAATGAAGGTACACGAAAAACCAGAGCTCATTCTAGTCGTAGAGTATCTAAGTGCTGGAAAAAGTTTACCATAATAGGTGGTAAACTACCTGATGGAAAGTATGACGTTAGGTGCAATTATTGCAAGAAGCATTACTTTTTAGATCTTCACAGAAATGGAACCACCACTCTACTTAGGCATATGAGAGTTTGTGCTAAAACCCCTGGAAGTACCCCTAGAAGCTCTCGGAAATTGGATATGGATGTCTTCCGGGAAATGATAGCAATGGCTATTATTGAACATGACTTGCCATATTCTTTTGTTGAGTACAAAAGAATCAGAATGGCTTTCACTTATGCTAATTCTACTATTCAGTTTTGGAGTAGAAATACAGCAGCTTCTGATGTTTTAAGCATCTATGAGAAAGAGAAACAGAAACTTAAGAAAGTCTTGTCTGATATTTCGAATAGGGTGTCTTTAACAACTGACCTTTGGAGGGCCATTACCATAGAAGGATATCTTTGTTTAACCGTTCATTACATTGATTCTGACTGGAAACTGAAGACGAAGATTCTTTCTTTCTCTTCTCTGCATTTCCTCCTCCACACACAGGAATAGCTATTTCGATGAGACTGATTGAATTGCTAAAAGAATGGGGTTTAGAAAAGAAAGTCTTCTGTCTGACTGTAGATAATGCTTCTTCTAATGATTCTATGCAAAGCATTATGAAAAGGCAACTTCAGAAAGATCTAGTATGCAATGGAGAGTTCTTCCATGTCCGGTGTTCAGCACACATTCTAAATCTTATTGTGCAAGTTGGATTGTCAGTGATTGGTGAAGCTCTGCACAAGATTAGAGAGAGTGTGAAGTTTATAAAAGGGTCTGAAAGCAGAGAGATTATGTTTCAGAACTGCATGGAAACGGTTGGAATTCAAGGCAAAGAAAGTCTTGTTTTGGATGTTGCTACACGCTGGAACTCAACACATCTCATGCTAGTTAGAGCTTTAAAGTTCAAAGATGCTTTAGGTAACCTTGCTGATGTAGAACCAAGTTATACAAGTTGTCCAAGTGCTTTAGAGTGGAGCAGAGCAGAACTGATAGCTGACTTCTTGAACCCATTTTCTGAAATGACGAAGCTTATTTCCAGCTCTTCATACCCGACTGAAAATTTGTACTTTATACAGGTTTGGAAGATAGAAAACTGGTTGAGAGCTCATGAACTGTCTACTGATGGGATTATTTCTGATATGGTGGAAGTTATGCAAGAGAAATTTGACAAATATTGGGAAGAGTACAGTGACACCTCCCAAGACACCTGCTGCAAAGTTTTGCCGCATTCCTCAAATTTCTTCTGTGTCAGCAAACGAATTAGATCAACCTCATTTCTACAACAAAGTAGTCAGCTATGACTAATAATAAAAAAGCTGACTATGTTACAAACACTAAATAGTTGAGTACGTTACCTTCATTAAGATGAGATCTTTATTTTCTTTGGTCAACCATCTGGTCAGCGTATTAATGGAGAAAGTAGTTCTGAGACACCATAACATACATGAGTTGGTACTTGGTGGAATGGTCTTTCATGTTGTTAGAAAAAGTTACCGATAACTTGTTATGTACACATCTCCCCTTTTATGTTGTAAACTTCATACTCATCGTGGCCGACAACAACCACTTACATTTTAAACATAGTCACCTATTAGTAGTCATCTACTATAAATATATGAACACAACAAACAAAATAAATAGAATTGAAAAGAATGTCTATGTTGAAGTGATAGGTGACTACTTGGTATATGTCTATTTACTTTTAACTTGGTGCAACCATAGAAAATATCGTACATAATGTCTCTTTCATCTGAGGCGGATGCAACTTCTTTATTAAATAGTCGTTTACTACATAACCGCATACTCTGAGCAAATATTTTTATGAAAATAGTTAATTATTCCATAGAGTTATCTCATATTTTAATGATTTGAGCAAAAAGACACTATGTATAATTTTTTGAGAAAATACGAACCATAACGCTAAAAATCAGAAACTTGAATGTTTGGTTTATGGGTGTTGTGTTAGTGGCTATTTATCTGATCCACTAGAGTTCCCTCAAATTAACCTATTTATACACGTAATACTAAACGACAACAAAGTTTAAAACTTACTTAAGTAACAACAAAGTTTACGTAGCTATTGTTTCAAAAAGCAAGTAACGTCTGTATCTAAGTAAGTTGGTGTGGTCCCAACCTCAGTCAGAAAAAGCGATGTCTAGATTTAGGGAGCAAGAAGTGCAATGTCATTTTCACATACTTTTTTCTGTTGACTTGTGATATGCATTTAATTGACCACTTTTCTATAGAAGTTATTTAATTTGTTCTCTCAAAAGTAATATCGATGCAAATCACCCTTTTTTATTTCGAAAAAACTTATTCGATAACTGATTAACAAAATACTTCTTCAAAATCAACCTCAAGCTATTGCGTTCTTCGATTTTTTGCTATCCAAGTTCCTCGTTTCAAAACAAGTTCTTCGTGGTTTCCTTTAAGTTAAAGGCTTTAACAAACAAAAAAATTATATTAAACATGGGAATGTAACGTCTCAATCCAAATTTTCATTGCCCTTGGCGCTTCATGACATGCAGAATATGGTATGCATGTGTATGATCGCACCCCAATTTTTGATTTAATTACATCTGATAGTATACGCAAAGAGATTGTATCATGTGTTTTGCACGATTTAGCACACACAACAGCATTTTCAGTTGTTGATTCCCCCTTAGGCCTTATTAGCCTAACTTTAAAACTCGATCAGCAAACATTCTTTCAATTTTCTGATTAGTGGTCGTTGTCTAAATTACTTGCTTGAATGTTTAAATGGTATTGGGAGAATACCACAACACTTCTTTTTTTTCTTTTTTTGTTTTTGATAAACTTGGGAAGTTCTGGATATAATCTCTTTCGATGTTCAGAATCAGCTATAGATAATACCACCTTTAAGGCATAAGTCACCCCCTTCCAAATGGAGTTGAATACAACACTTGTTGTTAAGAGAGACTTTAGATAGTTTATTCATCTTGCAGTTTCGTTTGCTCCTCAGTATTTAGACAAATTACAGATCAGATTGATTAATTTTATAAACAATTGATCATTTTT
This sequence comes from Eutrema salsugineum, assembly GCF_000478725.1. Classification (NCBI taxonomy): domain Eukaryota; kingdom Viridiplantae; phylum Streptophyta; class Magnoliopsida; order Brassicales; family Brassicaceae; genus Eutrema; species Eutrema salsugineum. The sequence goes on along the minus strand of NW_006256829.1, from coordinate 6,724,437 downwards.
TGGTATTTATAAAGTGATGAAATATAACTTGTCAAAATGATGAATGTATCCACCAAAGGTGGTTGTAGTTGCAATATGCATGGGGCATATGCATCCAGTGAAAACCCAGTTAAGATCTTATAGTTATATCCGATATGACTTTCTTAAGATTCAAGTTCAAATTATAGTATTAAAGAAACAAAAAAATTTAGATCAATTTTCTAATACAAAAGTTCCCATTTTTTTGTCCACTGAAATCTCAGGGCTACTCATTTTAAGATTTCTTCATTGTTTAATAATTTCGATAGATGTCAATTTTATTATTTAGTTTGTATAATTGATTTTATAAACTAATTAGATTTATCACTTTTTAAAGTATCAGATTTATTATTTTGTTCAAGAATTTTCGTGTTTCTAATTTTTTTTATAACATGGGTCGGACTTTTAGAAACTAAATTGTTCAATTATTATTATTTGTGAGGTTAGAAACATAGATAATCGAAAAGTAATTCGCAAAATGAGGTAGTACTATTTTTAGTATATAAAACCCGAAAATAGAAGCAATTGAAATTTAAGTTTTTATAATGAAAATAGGGAAGACAACTCTAGCCTCTAGGCAATCAAATTTAAGATCAAATAATGAATTATCGTGTATGTTTTATTCAATGAGCTATTCGAATATGTTACTCACAAATTTCAAAGTACGAATAAGATTTTAGGGTGCATCTATATAGATACATGCAATGCATAGTTGGAGTGTGGTCGGGTAAGTCATAAGTGGAACCACTTTAACCACGTATATGTTGGAGGAAAGTTGGGCACGCTTTGACATCATTCTAAAGTCAGCTTTCACGCAATCCTTCTTGGTCTTTTAACCAATATGTATAATCACAACATGAAATATAATCATCAGTAATTGTATACATATATTATTTAAAAATGAGATATTCGTAACATAGTATGATATAGATTACGTGTGGAGGACAACCCGTCGGCAAGCTATTCATTAGGCAGGCCACTTTCGAAGACACGAATAAAAGTGGTTGTCCTTTTTGGTGAACCTACTAGCCCATTTCTCTGCCCCATTGGTTTTTCTCCTCCACCATGCGCCAGTATATAGCAAGATAGATATGCAAAGAGTGTGTTTAGGGATTTGGCTTCATTTTTCAAGATCTTATGTACGCAAATACATGAGGATCGTGTTGGGGGATAATACTGATGATCATGATGATGGTGATGGTGATGGTTATGAATCTTATGATGATGATAAGAGACATTTTTGTTTCAACTAAGTGACTTAAACTCGACAAAGAAAACAACTTTTTCTTTAAGGGCAAAAGAGAAATAACAAAAGGCTATGTAAAGAGTGGAGTCTCCAACACAGATATCATTCTCCTTTGAGTGGATTAACTCCACGCTTAATTAAGAGTGCATATCCATACCACACTCGTGGGTCCCAGTCTAATTCTTCGTTTCTTCAAATATTTTACGATCGATCTTGTGTATTATACGTAATTTATATTATTGTTATTATCATTATTGGCTCACTAATAACTGAGGACTATTATCTTGCGAATGACGATAATTAATATTCGAACTTGTAATTAATATTTGAAAGTCATCCAACAATTAAAATTAACTCTAATCTTTCGCCATAAAAAATCTCCAAACTTATTAGATGAATGGCCTAAATGTGTTACAACTGTAAAATATACACCAAGTTCTTCAGTAGATGATATAAAATTAGTTTTGAGTTTCAAATTACAAAAATGGTCAACTTTAAAAATAGTACATGATATACAATAGTTTGAAAATATAAAACAAGATAGTCTAAGCTTAAACCTTGCTCTAATTTAAAATCATATATCGCAAAAGCTAGGCTTATATACCATAAAATTAGAACATTAAACTTTAATAACTAAATTTTAAATTCTGAATTCCCTAACCCTCCAAAAAGGAAAACTATAACCATAAACCTGAAAATGGTTTTTTTTGGTTAGTGATTAAATATTAAGCTACTTTTAATTGAAACCTTGGTTAGATTTTTTTTCTCTTAATTATAACTTTATAAGTATACAATGTAATGTCAAACATCGTCCAGCGTCCAAGGGGGAACTCACATTTGTAAATGTCTGTGGATCCCACCATAATGGCAGTGGGGGGGGCATTATCGTAAAAAAAGAGTATGCGCGTGTTATTTCATGATGTGTTGCAGTGATGTGTATTTCATATTTGCACAATCCACTTTGGTATCGTGTTTTGCTGCACTCTCTTCACCATCCTCTCTCCGTTCTAATCATATATTAATATAACATTATGGGTTTTTGAATACCAGTAACCAAGAATAAAGAGAGCCTATCTAGTTACATTGTTTTAATTTCTTCAACTGATTTTTTTTTCATGACAGGGATGATTCTTCACTTCTTTTTCTTAATAGTTACGGAGCACACTATTGTGCACCAATGATCATATCATATATTCATATAATATTGGGTTTCTAATATGAATATTACTATTAATAAGCAGTTATTGTGACTGATAACACTATAGATATATAACTGAAGAGAAAAATAAATATTGATTGAAGTAATAAAAAATTATAATTATGATGTCACGATGAGGAAGTGTTGAAAACGTTAAAATGCAAAATATAAGCATGCGGCGGGAATCTGGCAGAAGATTTATGAATTTATTCTGTCGCAGAAGATTTATGAGTTTATTCTGTCGCAATCATTACTCATGCTAACGAGATGGATAATTTCACCCCACAAAAAATATCATTATTCCTTTCATCTAACGAGATGGTATGGAGGTTTTTTTTTTTTGCCTTCGTTTCTATCGTAAGTGGTGAACATTAGGAGGGACCTAACGGGATCGTGTATTCATCTAAATTGTATTCCTCTAAAAGTACTTCCAGTTGCTTTTATAAAAAAATAAAAAAAAATAAAGAAGGTACGTTGCAACCTCTATAAATAGGCCAAGGTTGGCTTCTATATGATATCCCATCACGAAGCCTTATTAGGACTTATCCTCTCTCTAATTCTCACTCTGTATATCTCCTTCTCTCTATCTCATCTCTCACTTTCTGCCTGTTTCTTAACTTTGGATATGGGAGAAGCCGTAGAAATCATGTTCGGAAATGGGTTCCCAGAGATTCACAAAGACACGTCATCCATTCAAACCCTCCACTCCAACCAGCAAGATTGCCATTGGTACGAAGAAACCATCGATGATGATCTCAAGTGGTCTTTTGCCCTCAACAGGTTTTTGTTTGTTTCGTTAGTTTGTCTCAAGTTCGCTTTCTTTTGATCATTATCAATGTTGCTCTTTCTCTTTGTCATTTATCTATATCTCTTATTCTTTTTGCTTTCTTCTCGACAGTGTTCTCCATACAGGAACTAGTGAGTACCAAGAAATTGCACTTTTGGACACCAAACGTTTCGGCAAGGTACATTTTCGTCAATTATTTCTTCAGAAACAACAGTATATTATCCTACGTTCCTTATAGCTTTGATTAATTGGTATAACAAAAAAAAAAAAGTTTTCATAAAAAAATATCTAAGTTTATTTTAAAGTAATGACATGCGTGGTACCGGAGACCATTAATGTGAAGAAATGGTACTTATCCTTAAAACAGGTGCTTGTGATTGACGGGAAAATGCAAAGTGCAGAGAGGGATGAGTTTATCTACCATGAATGTTTGATCCACCCTGCCCTCCTCTTCCACCCTAAGTATGCACCTTATTCTACTTTCCCTTACATATTGTTTCTTGTATACATATTTAAAAGTTATAACTTTAGATCAATTTACAATCCACGCACATAATGTTCACTTGAGTACTAGCAATTATAAATGAACATTTTATAATAAACATAGTTCCGAAATTTATGCGGGATTTGAATTTCGTTATTTACTTAACTTTTGCTCTTTGAATAGCCCCAAGACGGTGTTTATAATGGGGGGAGGTGAAGGCTCTGCTGCAAGAGAAATTCTAAAACACAAGACAATCGAGAAAGTGGTCATGTGTGATATTGATCAGGTTAACCTCTTTTCTCTCTAGCTATGTATATATTATCACTTTTATTAACAGAAGTCTATATATATATATATATATATATATCATACTTTTGCAAAAGAAATACATTCACTCTAACACAAAACTTTTGTTTTTTTGCTTTTTGTAGGAGGTTGTTGATTTTTGCAGGAGGTTTCTGACCGTTAACAGCGAAGCTTTTTGTAGCAAGAAACTTGAACTTGTGATCAAAGATGCAAAGTAAGGGAACTAAAACACAATAAAACAAAGAAAATCACACAAAGAGTTATGACTCTTTAAATTCTATAAGTATAATAATTTTGGATGTGGATAGGGCTGAACTGGAGAAAAGAGAAGAGAAGTTTGATATCATAGTGGGAGATTTAGCTGATCCAGTGGAAGGCGGGCCTTGTTATCAGCTCTACACCAAATCTTTCTACCAAAACATCCTCAAACCCAAGCTTAACCCCAATGGCATTTTTGTGACTCAGGTCTTAATTTTCACCTTTATATTTTTGTTTATAATTTAGGAGAAATATAATAATTTTGATATATCTTTCTTATATTGTTAAACGAAAAAAAAAAAATAGGCTGGGCCAGCAGGAATATTCACTCATAAGGAGGTCTTTACATCAATCTACAACACCATGAAGCAAGTCTTCAAGTGTAAGCAAGCCTCTTTGTGCATGCTTTTCTTGTACAAACATTGTGGCTTCATTTTGATGATTATTTTGTTTTTTGGTATGTAAACAGACGTGAAGGCTTATACAGCACATGTGCCGTCATTTGCGGACACGTGGGGATGGGTCATGGCATCAGACCAAGAGTTTGAGGTTGAAGTTAATGAATTGGATCGAAGAATCGAAGAGAGAGTGAAAGGAGAGTTGATGTATTTAAATGCTCCTTCTTTCCTCTCTGCTGCTACTCTCAACAAAACCATCTCTCTCGCGTAATTTTCATTTTTTTTTCTTCCTCTTATTTTTTAACATGTAAATTATTTAATCAATTCACTTACAAAACTGAATCTAAAATTGGGCAGGCTGGAGAAGGAGACGGAAGTTTATAGCGAGGAGAACGCAAGATTCATTCATGGTCATGGTGTGGCGTACCGGCATACTTGAAGAAGAACCGGGTTCAATTTCTGAATGATACCGTACCCATGCCAAAAAAAAGTTATCCGGTTTTCTTTTCTCCGCATTTAACCGGGCGTTGTCTTGATTACCTTTGCTTGGGTTTTCTTTTCTACATTTCTTGCCTTTTGTTTTCTTGTCCCTCAAGTTATTCCAGTTTAGTTTGGTTAACGAGACTATATTGCTTACTAAGAAGAAATACCCATCTTCATCATCAATGTCTTCACTTATATGCAATTTGTCCACACCAAATCTAGATATTAAATCAGGTCAACTGATAATGTTTAATGGTCTAAACACTCTGTTTTATCTACATTATTAGGCCAGATTGTAATAAACCAACTTGGACGGTAATAGAGTTAACGAGTATGGTTCAAAAAGAAAGGACAAAACTAAATAAATCCATAACGTAAACCGAGTTCTCTGAGTGAGTTTCATTAAACCGAAGCAAAAATCATGTTATAACAAGTACTAGTAACTAGTGGGACTAAATGCAAAAAGGACACAAGGAAAATGATCATTTGTGACCGGTGAGATGAACTGCTTGAGGAAGGAGGGTATAATCAATCTCAAGCTCCTCGAGGATTCGCTTGATAGCGATGACCAGCTCGGTTCTCCTGAGATTCTTCTCTCCGAAGTTTTGGAAGTTCATGGTGTGTTGGACGAGCAGATTCATATTCAGCTTGTTCACATTCTCAATCGCCTTCACCATCAACATAGGTTCTGGATACCAATTTTGTGGGTTCTGCACCAAGTATCTGACCAATACACACACCACAAAATACATCATCAATACACAGTGAGTCAGTGAGTGAGTAAATGATTTAACCTGGTTTTTGGTTTTGATACTTACTCTGCTATTTTCTCCTTGAGGGTGGCGATTTTCGCGGCCGGTGTTGAGAATGCGATGGAGAATTCTACAAAATCTCCCATATCTGGACTTCTATAGTAATTGCTTATTGGTTTCGATACTAAAACCGCATTTGGATAAAACACTTTCTCGTTGTCAATCTTGAGGAACACGGTAGTTAAAAGATGTATCTCTTCAACCAGCAACTTCAAATCAAAAGAGATCAGACCAAATGGATTAGAAAGTTTTAAAATGAGTAGTTGTAAATAGTGAGCAAACAAGTTTCAAAAGTTGTTTACCAGTACACCGTCGATAACGCAACGATCACCGACGTCATAAGGGTGCATCACGAAGACAAACACAAAGGATTCGAAGATATTCTTGCAAGTGCTTCCGATCATGAAAGCAAGACCCACGAATTGTGAGGAGAAGACCACCAATAACTTGGTCGTTGCTATATCCAGAAGTACCAACCAAATTACGAAGGTGATAACGGTAAAGACTCCAGTTAAAAGCTTGTCCACTTGCTTAACCGCTGTTTTTGTGTCGTTCAATGAGTGTCCTAATGCTTTCCGACTTGTATAAACTTTTATCTGTCAAAATTGGAAAAAAAAAAAATTCTTACACACCTCCTTAAAACTAATTTTTAACAACTTTGAAATTTTTTTTTAAACAATATCTCCAAATAGGCATATGCATGGACACAAAATATTTGGATAAGTGTTGAAGAATGTTACCACCCATTCTGTGAAAGCGCCGCGTGTTATTTTTCCAGTCTCGCCACCTTCTATTAATGGGAGTACAAGGTCTACCTCTTCTTTGATCATGAACCTCAGCAAGTCATCTTCCTCTATGTAACTGTTTATAAGCAATTTAAGTTTGTATGATTAAGATTAAAAAAAAAAAAAAACTAGAAGGAAGCAGAGTATATATTGTGTGTTGACTTACCAAGAATTTGGCTGAGCAACATTGTTGAAGATATCATAAGCAGCAGCCACAGCCTCCATATCATTAGTTATCTCTTTATCAGCTCTCTCTTTCCCATGGCTACACTCATCTAAAGTGTTAGATATAGTTGAGAGACCTGAACCTCCCACAGCTTCAATCAAAACCCGCATTGTCCAAGCAGAGACCTTCTCTTGTTTCATCTTGTGAACCTTTCCCATATCAAGCACTTTCTTCCCTCTCACTGTCCCATTCTTGGAGCTGGTGAAACTAAGATGGCCCGTGCTTGGCTCGCGCCCAACTCTCTCAGCCTCTTCTATAAGCGGAGGTCCAGAGAGAGTCTGGAGAACGTATTGGTGGAAGACAGACTCTTGAATTCTCTCAAAGAAGTTTCTGACGTTGAACTTCGAAGCAAGGACTTTCAAGGCAAATGTCTTCACCAGAAAAATGGTTGATCCGATGAGAAGGGAGACGATAGTCCAAGTTATAAAGTCGAGGAATCTCTTGGTCTTACGAGAGCGTATATGGTCATCTTCGAACAGAAATACCCAAGCAATCAGAACAAGGCTGAACCAAATGAAGACCTGAACGTTCTTCTTCAAGCCATGGACAAAGTACAACACTTTTTTCCGTAGGAGATAGTTCCTTTCTATGATGAACACAGCTAAATGCATGAACCAGTTGGTCACGAACATGCCGCTGAGCGTAACCATCACAAGCACGCACCATTTCCAGACTTCCAAACCCCAAATGCGATGGTTTTTCACCTTGTCAACGTTTAAACTCACAACAAAAGTGCACAAGAGGGCCACAAACACTATCAGCTCAAGCAGAGCCAGAGGTCTCATACAACTACGCTTCACCCTGTGTAGCTTAACCTTTTTGTAGATTTCTTCATTTTCATCAGTCTCGTCCTCAGCAACTTTACTCAAGGCTGCTCCTGAGCCAACGCTCCTTTTCGAATTGTTACAAGGGGAAGCTCTGTTGAAAGAGTTCCTTGCAAAAGAAGCAGCACTAAACTGTTCCCTAGGGGTTCCACTATTTTCCTCTGTTATAGTCTTATCGAATCGATAAGACTGTTGCTGCGAGAACCTTGAGTTGGACTTGGAGTAAACTGACCTGGAGATAGATTGTCTCCGAGTTAGACCTTCAGTGATAGGACTTGGAATTTTAGGCGGCTTGTGCACGCTACCAGAGAACTTGTAGATTTCAGGAGGTGGAATGGTTAAAGGCTCTAGTTTCGCAGTCCCAGTATCTGAATTTGGTGAATCCGCTACCTTGGAAGAAGGAGATGATGCTGGATCTTTTGATTCTTCTTTATCTGAAACATTGATAACAACTTCTCCTCCGTTGCTAGTTCTCCTCTCTGCCATCCCTAAGTCACCAATAAGTTTGCGATGCGATTTGACGCCTATGGCTCTCAAAAGGGCCCTGAAGCTGGACTAATTCCTATGAACATAAGAGTAGAAAAATTTACCAACGATTAGATCAGTCACAAACTCTTACACCACTAGACACCCACTATGGACAAAGATTTCATTTTTTCTTAAAAATGACCAAACTTTAAGAATGCGTGGCTAGTTTTTTTTAAAAAGTCTGGAAGCTAAACCTTGAACCCTAAACCATACCCTACAAGGCACATGAACTCTTTATAAAACCCACCATTTATCAAAACTTTTCCAAAACAAATATGCATTCATAAAAATAAATAAAAAATAGTAGAAGAGAGGGAGAGAACAAATTCAAATGTTTAGCTAGCTCTGAGATTTTTACTAATATCAGGTTTTAAAAAGTTATAAACGTCTGATACCAACTCAGCTCTTGAGCCAGGCAGGCGAGCAAATGCAGATCCTAAAAGAGATTCTCTAATCGATGACCACCAGAAAACAAATAAGAACAGTTAAAAATCAGATCGAAGCTACATTTACAAAACAGAGCAGGTAAAAGGAACTCTGTATCCTTTGGTGGACAAAAAAACAAACTTTTAGAAACTTAAAAGGAACCAAAAAGAAAAAAAAGGAAAAAAGAGCAGAAGATCGTACAAGGAAACTGAGAGCCGAAGGAGTGATCTTGAAACTTTAGTCCCTGTTTTGCAAAGTACGAACTCGAATTTAAGTACATTTTATAAACCAAACGAATTCCAAAGTGATACACAAAAAAACAAATCGGCAGAAATTAAATAAAGAGAATCACGTGGGTTTTCAGAGTCGATTCCCATAGAAGTTTATTCTTTCAATGACACAAGTTGATAACTCGAAAAACGTATAATAATTGAATATACATAGTCTTATTTTAGTTATAATTCACATATTTTTCTTATGTCCAGCGAATGGATACATATTTTAGTTTATTTTCTTATATGTAGTATAAAAACCATGATTGAAAACAAACAAAAAGTTGTTGTGCTATCTCCGTCCATATTACGAAACTTAATGAAAAAGAATAGCAAAGGACACAGATAAACCTCATTTAATTATATGATGCAAAAGATGGAGAAGCCACACAGTTTGGTGAAGAATAAAAGGAGGAGAAGGTTGTAAAGACTGCAAACACTACCACTCTACAAAAATTCTTCGATATGGCCTTAACCAGGAAAGTTTGGATGTGTTATTAAGAACAATGCTAGTATGCTACTATGAACACGACCACCAATTTGGACAAGAAAGACTTTTTGTGGCTAGATCCACAGTTTTGTTAAAATTTTATCCTTGGCCAAACTTTCTTTGGATGTTCACGAAATATCCTTAAACACTACTACGAGTATACGACTTGCCTTGGGAAAAAAACAAATTGTGGCTACAGGCTTACGTACAGCTGGTTTTGGAATGGTCATGGATATCACCTTGGCTAATATATCATATCTTAAACTGCCAACGAAAGTCATATATAGTAATAATAACAATTAAAAGTTAAAAAGATGGAGACAACGTCGACAGCTAGAATAGATTCCCGTTTACGATGCTTCTGACTAAAACCTTACTTTATTTGAAGTCCTTGGTTTGATTTGAAATCACTATTTCAATGATAAAATCTAGGTCAGCATTTTGTATTTTGATTTGAATATAAAACGCCTCCTTCCATGACTTTAAACGTGCAGGGCATGGTATGTAGAGTATATATCTTTTATCGGACCAAATAAAATGACTATAAATTGACTCTAGGAAGCTTCTTGATTCATCAAGGCTTAAAAGTTTATAGACTATATCTGAATTTGAATACTCGTTTCATGGATGAAGACTACATGGAAAATTTTGACTTCTCGTTAGCCGTTATAAGTTGTTTTCCTATCGGTTACATGGAAAGCAATTGGTAATGCATGGGTGCAAAAGCAAACATGAAAATGTGTATAAAATTGTGGCAAAAAGAAAGTGTGTAGAAAGCAATCTCGGTCACTCTCTCTTAAGATACTTGATTTCTTTCCAAGAGAGAGTGAGCCTAAGAGAGAAATATATATTACTCACTTGGAAAGAAATCAATAAAATGAACATGAAAACTTATCCTCCTCATCTCGCCTCTTTAATTTTCCTCTTTTCATTTGCGACCAACTGAAGTACTGAACATACAAAAATATATATTACATAAAGGCTCTTTTAAAATGCTTAGACAAATAATCCCACTGTCCCTGAATCAGTGACTAAAATAGTTGTCATTAAATTTTAATAATTTCCACAGACTAAACTTTCTATCTAAGTAAGATTAAAGAAATTGACGGTTTTGTTGCAAATAAACTCCCAAAATTAGGTTATTTTAGTACATATACCCCAGACTTCATTACTATTTTAATTGTTGTTTCTTAAACAAGATTAAAACCGAACCCGAACCAAATATAATCAGCTATCAGCTATATATTATTTCCCCACTAATCAGTTATGCTCAACAAAAAAAAAACAATCTTCAAGGAAATTCTTCCCGGACTCTCTATCTCTAGAGCAAATTAAAACCCATTATGAAGCCCAAATATAAAATTCAGCTTAGCCCGTACCAGTTTATTTCCTAATCGGGTTTAGGGTTTCTGCGTGGCTCAGGCTATACTCTATAGGTGTTTTAAAGCGGCTTGTTCATTCTGCGTCTCTCCTTCTCTGATCTCTCTCTTTCCGCTGCTCTTGGTCTCCCTCCTAGCATCTTAAAGCAGCATCAATGGCGGTTACCTTTTCAGATCTACACACAGAGCAGGGTGTCAAATCCGTGGAGGAGCACCTCGTCGGAAAAACTTACGTCTCAGGGTAAGTTTGTTACTTCCCTTACTTCTGCTGTACGATCGTAACCTTTCGAATCGTTTCTATTCTAAGAGAGCTTTCATTTCGCAGTGATCAATTGTCTGTAGATGATGTGAAGGTATACGCTGCAGTTGTTGAGAAACCCAGCGATGCATTCCCTAATGCTAGCAGGTGGTACGATTGCGTGGCTTCTCACCTTGCTAAAAGGTTCGTCCTTTTGAAATTTTCGATCAGTCTATTCCGATTTGGATTATAATCAAATTTCCAAGAGATTACGAGTTTCAAATTGCTGCAGTTTCCCCGGTAAAGCTCTCGGAGTAAGATTCGGTGGCTCTGCTGCTCCTGCTCCAGCTGCTCAGGCTGAGGTACCTTAACTCGAATGCTTGTTCTGTTTAACGGTGCAAATCATTGTTGTATTGACCAATGGTTTTGATATGAAGATACTTCTAGTCTTTTATTAGTGATCTACGAGCTATGTTTGGTGGAGGAAATGTTTTGTGTGTTTACTTATCTTCCATAAATGGTCAACAGGCACCTGCAGCTGCAGCAGCTGATGATGATGATGACATGGATCTGTTTGGTGACGAGACCGAGGAGGAAAAGAAAGCTGCAGAGGAGAGGGAGGCTGCTAAGAAGGACACCAAGAAGCCCAAAGAGAGTAAGCTTCTACTTGTTATACAACCATGTGCTAGTATTGAAATTTTAGCTTTGGTATACAACCATGTGTCTTTTGCTTTTATGGGGATCAAATTCTTATTCTCTTTTGATTTTCAATTTTTTGTAAGGTGGAAAGTCCTCTGTACTCATGGAAGTAAAGCCATGGGATGATGAGACCGACATGAAGAAACTGGAGGAGGCTGTTCGCAGTGTTGAGATGCCTGGTCTTTTGTGGGGAGCTTGTACGTCAATAATTTCTATCTGTCTATTATACTTGCAAAGATTAAGAGCGTAAGCTTTGAACTTTTTTGTGTAGTACACTTTTCTAATTGAGTCTTTCTTCTGTATGATTGTTGCAGCAAAACTGGTACCAGTTGGTTACGGGATCAAGAAACTAACGATCATGCTCACCATTGTTGATGACCTCGTGTCCCCTGACAACCTCATTGAGGACTACCTCACCTCAGAGCCTAACAACGAGTACATCCAGAGTGTTGACATCGTCGCATTCAACAAGATATAGAGACTTTAAACCTCTCTCCCTACCATAAGATACTTGATTTTCTTTCCAAGTTTTGTTCTTCTGTGCTGTTTGCTGAGATGTTTATTTTCTAGTTGCAAGACTTCTTTCATGTTACAAGAAACATAAACTATCAATGCTTATTATTATTTCCTTTGCATTTGTGTTTACGAAACACCCAAGTACCGTGAAGAATTCTCTATCACTTCAGATATAATTACGTATCCTGCGGCTCCCATCACAAGAGAAAGGGTGAATTTTCCTCCTGGAACAAGTCTCGGAAAAGTTTTTGCTGTTGCTGTTGATGATGAGACTGAGTACCTATCTGACCAAGACATTGCAGCTGGGAGGATTCCGAACAATACAAGAACTACAGAAAGACAAATCATAGTTAGTTTTGTTTAAATGTGTCTTGTTCTTCATTCAGATGTCTCACGAAGAGATGTTTTGTAATTTGTACCTCCATATGTTCCAGCAAAATCCAAGGCTTTGAAGAAAATCTCTGGGTCCAGTAGAGACAAGACAAGCGGTGGAACCAATGTAAGAAGGTAAAGAAGAGGCTTGTTCTGCCTGGTCGGGAGCTTCAATACTTGAAATTTTCAATGCAAAGGTTATACAAGGCAATAGATTTAGAGAAAAAAACACAAAGTTCAGCTATTTGAGTATACTCACAGTCAGAAAAGAAATCAGAGAGGCCTAAGACAAATCCGATATAAGATGTTGAGATTGCGATAAGAGAGAAGGCTTCCACAAAAGGCTGTGTGATAAAAAACAAGACATATTTGAGGTGATTGGTGGGAGTTTATTTAGATAAAAAGCAAGAACAACTAAACTTACACCAACATTGACACTGCTTGATCTCAATTGCTGAAGAGGATCGATCATCTTCTCAGCAGCCACCCCGGTCACTGGAAACGATCCAAGAATTACAGCATTCCACACAAGAAACAAGCCAAGTGGTATGGCAGTGCCTAGAACAATCGCGGTTCTGAAAAAAAGATATTTAGAAAGCTGAGTTAATCTAGACTGATTGAGTGACTTTGACCATCACTATTGCAGGATATGATGTCACCTTACTTTCGGCAAGTCTCCTTCAAGATCTGTGCAGAGAACCGGCACAACATTCTGTAAGAAAAGCAATCAATTAGAGAGTTTCTTCATGATGGGAGTCAAGAAATCAAAGGTTGAATCACGAGATTGATTGACTTACCTGATAAACAAATGAGAGGGCAATAATGGGTATACTCATGGGAACTGCCTCAAAGTTGGCCTTGAGAAGAGCTTCCCAGTGCAAGCCTCCACTCGCAACTGCCTAACAAAATGGTCATTTGATGGTTTGGTTAATCCCTTTCATGTATTCAAAGGAAAGTCTTTTATCGAAAAGTTGTTACCACGAGTGCTGCAAACGATGCAATTAGTCCAAACACAAGAACTCCATTGGTTGCACCGATGAATCGCTGACTACAACCACATGAAGACAGTCATGATTAACTTATCGTTGTCTTCAAACAGTTTCTGATTTCAGCTGTGGAATCATCTAAAATGGAAAGCTAACCTTCCAAAGAAGCAAATGCCTCCGAGAACCAGTGAGAACAGAGTTGCGCTCTCCCATCTACAGAACTTTCTGGGAAATAAGTACAGGAGCCTAACACTGAAGACTGTCAATGTAAAATAAAAGGATCAGTTGGAGTTTCCTACATTGGAATGCCGAGGAAGTTTGTAAGGATGCCTGAAGACCGAGCAATGTAGGCCACGAGAAGGGTGTAATGTATGAGAATATAGGACCAACTACACAAAAGAAAGGCTTGTTTCAAATGTGAATGAAAGTAACACTGAGGGAAACCAAGTTCTCAAATGAGAATGAGAGGATGATTACGAAGCAACTTGAACTCCAACAGATCCAAGTGTCCGCTTTGCCATTGAGACCTGTCCAAAATATCAAGTAAAAGGCTGAGTTTTTATGGCATCATCAAGAACATATAAGAATCTGTTTGAGGGGACATACGAGAGATACGCCTCCAGAGCCTAGTTCAGACATGGTGTTGACATTAACTTCAGCGACCAGCAAACCTGTCACAACCTGAAGCCAGCATATGTTTGTAATTACCAATCAATTACTTGCAAGAAACATAAATAGAGATAAGAAGAAGCATCTGTAATCACCATAAAAGCCCAACAGAGAATGCAGGCGACTGCAGAGGCTAGAAAACCAGATTCTTGTGTCACGGCTGGAATCGCAAGTATCCCTGCACCTACCTAAATCAAGAATGGATAGGAGAATTACAAAGTTGATTCCTTACACCCTTTTTAGCTGGAATCTGGAGAGAGTTATGAGAAAGAAGACTTACGGTAGTGCCTGCAACCAAGAAAATCGCACTGGACAAACTTCCTGAAACGTTCATTTACTCCAAACTTAAGCCAAAATACAATCCAAAATTAAGTTGTCGAATGGAAATAATATTATTAGAGATACAACTTTGTACCGGATTCTCGCTTTAATGTTGATCGATTAAGGTTAGAGAATAGCCTCTCAAATTCGACAACCTTTTCTTCTTCTTCTTCTTCTTCTGTTATTCCTTGTGCTTCTCTGCCTTCATTGGAGAGCCTCTGAGGGAAAAACTTGAATAATCTGGGGGTTTGAGCTCTAAAGAATGGGTTTGATTTGAAACCAAAACGGGATGAGGAATTATTAGAAAATCTTCGGACATGAACAGGCAGAACTCCGTTGAGAACTAAGAGTTTTTGTGAAACAGAAGCGGTGGGCAATCTAAGACAAGTGTAGCTTAGAGAGACAGACATCTCTTTTTCTCTCTGTGTTTATTCTATCTTTGTCTGTGATGTCTGAGCTCAGAGACTGTGATCAGTCTTTTGGTTTTCTTCGAGTCCCAGTTCAAAAGGTTTTGAATAGACTACAGAGCTTAGCTTCCGAGATTAACATGTGTGGCTGTCGATGTATTTGATTATAAAGCATTTATGCTTCAATTTTGCTTTTAATCTTTTAGTTTTTATTTTTGTGTAAACTTTTTCTGATTTTTTTTTTCTTGTATTGTGGGCAAATCTCTTCTACTAATAATAGCAATATTTTTTATTACAATTTTTATTTATTAAGTTAACTTTAACGTTTACACAGATAAATTAATGAGATCAAGCTAATTGGATTTATCAACTGTTTTTTTAGTAACTCTTTCCTAATATGTTTTTTGGGGGGGGGTCAATTCCTAATATATTTTCTTTTGTTTCGTCATTAGTGCATGGTTTTTGAGGTAGAAAAGGAATCTACGTAGGTAATGATTTATTTTCGTTGTATTTTTTTTTGTTAAAATAATTTCCCTATTATTGAATTAAAAAAGAATTGGGGAAGAAAGTCCGTTGCGGCTGATTTGGGTCCAACAAGAACGCGGGTCAGAAACAGAGACCAATTTCTACAAGAAAAAAAAAGATTCAAGGAATTTAATTTTTCCTTTTCTTGTCGTGTTTGATAGAAACATATATTGGTTAAATGTGATTTTATCTTCTAACATACTCCAGAGAGTCCCATAGAGAACGGAACAAAGAGAACAGATTTCAAAATTAGGGTTTATCTTCTCCCCCTTTTTTCCTCTGGCTTTGGGAGTTGGTTCTCTTCCGTCGTTGAAAAAAACATAAGCATGAAGAAGAAGCTCCAAACACGTTTTCCAGCGGTATGACAAATTACTGTTTTTTCTACATACACATGTAAAGTTAGGTTTTGTTGAGTTTTTTTCTTCTATCGTCTTCTTCCTATGGATTCAACGCAACCATGAAGAGTGTCTTGTGAGTGTAGTTAGGTTGACTTTCGCTGTGATTACAAGTTTTCATCTTCTCGGTTCCATGATCTTTGTCTTTTATTAGGAGGTTTTGAATTTTTGTGAATGTGGTCTTGGGATTGGAGGGCTCTTTTGTTTCATGGTTATAGATAAAATAAACTGCAGTCTGCAGATATATCTTATTTAGGACTGAAGATGAGATTTCGATAGATGAAGTTTCTTAGTTTCTTGGATTTTCGTAATTTCTGGAGAAGGTTGAGATGTTCTTGGTGTTGAAAACCTTGGTTTCTACAAGATCTTTCTAACGTAGTTGAACCTCAAATTTTGTTTCAGACAAGGATTAAGAGGATTATGCAAACTGATGAGGATGTGGGGAAAATAGCTATGGCGGTCCCTCTTCTTGTTTGTAAGTGATTTTTTTTTTCTTCTTTTTCATAGAGCTTTTGTCACATGTAGTTTTACGATAACTGAGTTGTTCTTGTTTTGGATGTAAATTTGTAGCTAAAGCTTTGGAGCTATTTTTACAAGACTTATGTAATCACACATATAATGTAACTCTCAGCCGAGGCGCCAAAACAGTCAACTCTGTTCATTTGTAAGTGTGAATCTTATCTTTGGCTTTGCTTATAAAACCATTTCGTTTCTTGATTCTTCAAAGCTTTTTTTTCTTTTTCTTACAGGAAGCAGTGTGTGCAGGCGTTCAATGTCTTTGATTTTCTAAGAGAGATTGTCGATAAAGTTCCCGATTTGGGTGGCTCAGAAGCTGAAGACTGCTCTGCTACCAAAAGAAGGTTAGGCCCAAGATCAACCAATCCACTTCTAATATCCTATGTGAACAACAAAGTGACCAGACTTTGGTAGCGGTTTCATGTCTAACAACTTGCATTTCTTAATTTTCAGGAAAGTTTTCGATGGAAGTATTTGCAACGATGAAGATATGAAGGCCACTCAAATGGTAACAAGCCAAACTTTTTTTGCCAATTATAAGTATTTGCCTTGATGCTTGGTTTTTTACTCAGCCTTTTGTCGCCTTTTTACAGGATGAGGTCAAACATAGTGGCGGTGGCAGAGGAAGACGGGGCAGAGGCCGTGGACGAGGTCGTGGAAGAACTGGAAATGGCCTGTCTTTGGAGTTTGAAGATGATTTAGGAGATGTTTCTCCCGAAAGAAGCAGGAGCATTTCTCCTGAAAACGGGAGCCTTTCTCATGATGATGTATCTTGGAAGAAAGATTTGAAACCCAAGAATGAGTTGAAAGTAAGGAACTTTGATCTGAATGTTGGATTAGATGAGAATGGAGAAGAGACTGATACATCGCTGGAAAGACGGCTAGAGGGAAGAAGACCAGGTTGGCCGTTGTTTGGGATCAAGGAAATGAAAATAGATCATGATCAGGAGGCTAGTGCTAATGAGGAAGATTATGATGAAGAAAGCATAGACGAAGACTGAAGTTTGGGGGTTTGTTTTAAGTTAGGTGAAATGACAAAGTTAAGATAAGAAAATTCAAGGTTAGGCGCTGACACATTCATTATATTGTAGAAGCAAGTGTTGTGTTTAGAAGATTGCTCACATTCACATTATGTAATTTCGTCTTCTGCGTATCCAGCTCTCAGAGCTCATTTATCTCTTACAATCATCCAAGCAAGCTTACACTACTTTACACACCTTAATCAAACTAAAATTATTTGGTATCAGAGAGCTTATATGATTTTAACTTTAACTGCAAATTGCAAACCTGCACTATAATATACTATACTTTACTACAACTATACTTTAATCACTACACTATACTTTTAACTGCAAATTGCAAACCTGAAATCGCATATCTGAGTATGTTCATGCTTCAAGGATTATTTGCGACTGAAAAAGCTTATGTAACAGAGCTTTCGCGGAGGTAAGAGCTAAAATAATAGAATAACAGACAAGTTTTGAGATTTTGCATTTTCGGTTATTGAGTATCAAAGCTGATTGTATAGATCGTAATCCAAAAAAATTAGTTAGGTTGTATTTGGTTTTTTTTCTAAAGACTCTTTTTTTTTTCTCGAACAGTTCATCACTTAACGACAAAAGGAAAAAAAAAATAACATGGATTAGTCTGGCTTTAAATTAAATTTTGATAAACAAAATGCTTAACCGAACAACCGGGTTGATTGGTGTACCGTTCTCAAAATCAAAACCCCAGAAAACGCGAAACCTCTCTCGTCGACTTCCTCTCATCGTCAAATTCAGTTGCAACAATGGATTACCAGGTTGTGATTCTCGCCGGCGGATTCTCCAGTAATCTTGTGCCGTTAGTCTCCAAGGTCTCTCTCTCTCTCTCTCATCAGCAACACAGTTTAGTTTAGGCTATTAGCTAATTTCCCCTTTTTCTTTGTTGCTGTCTAGGAAGTCCCTAAGGCGCTGCTTCCCGTAGCCAATCGTCCGGTGCTATCTTACGTTCTGGATCTGCTCGAGAGTAGTAATCTCAAGGATCTGATCGTCGTACGCCTTATATCTTTCATACGATTTGCTGATTTCTTTTCCGATGTAATAGACTTTGGCGGAAACTTAAGACTTTGGCTTCGCATTGCTGGGTAGGTTGTTGAAGGAGAAGATGCTGCTCTGAAAGTTGGTGGATGGATATCTTCTGCTTGTGTTGATCGTTTACATGTTGAGGTACTTTTCATTAGAAATGGAGGATATTGCTTCATATAGTGCCAATGCCATGCAACTGTTGCTTTACATATAGTATCAAATAAGTGATAGTTATGAACTCTCGCTTTCTGACGTAGCTTTTCTATTCTGGGAGGTTAACTTGTTCTTTAGAGTTTCCGACTTTTAGGCGGATGCAATCACCATTCCATGTATCTAAGCTCAGGCAATCTTTGCCTAAAAGTTATTTACTCATCTATGGCATCTGCATTTAGTCACGTAACAACCTCTATGCATGATTGAAAGAATCTAGTGGCCTTAGAAATTACATTTTCAGTTTGATTAGAGCTATCGTATCTCCAATGGTAAATAGCTTTTCGCATATCTTGCTTGTTCTGAGGTTATGAATTTAACATACTGATAAGTTATTCAGTTTTCTGATTGGTATCTTACTTCAGGTTGCTGCTGTTGCTGAGAATGTTGGAACTGCTGGAGCCCTCAGAGCAATTGCACACCACTTAACTGCCAAAGACATTTTGGTTAGCTACAAGAAAGCCATCTCTTAACTTATGTCTCCTCTTAGCTATTGCTTTGTGTAACGTTTGAGCTTTTAGCTAACTAGTAATTGTCCGGACGCAGATTGTTAGTGGAGACATTGTTTCTGATATTTCTCCTGGTGCTGTTGCCGCCACTCATAGAAGACATGATGCATCAGTAACTGCAATGCTTTGTACTGAACCTGTCAGTGGGCCATCAGAATCTGGGGGCGCTGGTGGAAAAGACAAATCCAAAAAACCTGCATGCTATGATATCATAGGGCTTGATTCCTCTAAACAATTCTTGTTATACATAGCCACAGGTCTTACTTTGAACCTTCTTTTATCTTGTTTCTTAGAGGCAACAAAATGCTTGAACCTTATTTTGGTTTACCTCCCGAAATTGTGATAGGGGCTGAGATTAAGAAAGATACCCGATTAAAAAAGAGCATTCTATGTGCGGCTGGCAAGGTAATGTTCTCTATTTGTGAGTGTTTTAAATGACCTAAAATGCAGTTTGTCTTCTGGCTGTATGATGATTCATTTATAAATAAATCTAAGTTCAGTTTCTTAATACTTTGTCATTTCCAATCTAGATGGAGATTCGATCAGATCTCATGGATTCTCATTTATATGCCTTCAAGAGGTTGGTCAGATCTGCTTTCCAGCTAACAAATTAGTTTACTCTGTCGACACTCAATATGTTCTTTTATCTTGCGTCTTACAGATCAGTCCTGCAGGAAGTTTTGGATCAAAAACCTACATTTCGGAGCCTAAAACAGGATGTACTCCCATATCTTGTTCGTACACAGCTGGTTAGTTGGATAAGGTCCTTGCAAATGAAATTAATGGAGATTATACTTTTTTGTTTTGTTACCATTTTGATCTTTTGTTTGTCCCCTGGAGTATCAGAAATCAGAAGTCTTCTCAGATGAGAAAAGTGTAGAAGAAAATGGAAATGGAAATGGAAAGAATAATATGCAGAGCAACGAGGTGGTTTTGTCTCAAATTCTCTCCAACGCATCTTTGCCAAGCTTTCATCAAGTTTATGAGTCAGGTCTGAATAGCCGAAAAACCCATAAATGCTGTGTTTATATAGCGGATGAAAGTAAGTATTGCGTCCGGTTGAATAGCATTCAAGCCTTCATGGATGTAAATAGAGATGTAAGTTGTTTTCTCAAAAATGTGTTCCACGCATGGATTCCTTCTATAGTAACTTTTTTTCAGCTGAAATATCGAGCTCTGCAATTATTCAAACTTGCGCAGGTTATTGGTGACGCAAACCACCTATCTGGATACTCGTTTTCTGCTCATCACAACATTGTCCACCCATCAGCGGAGCTTGGATCAAAAACCACAGTAAGTCCTCGACACGTGTTGATATTGGGCATTTTCTCTGATAGTCGTGATCGTTAACAACATTTTATGGGTTACAGGTTGGACCTCATTGTATGCTTGGAGAAGGCTCTCAAGTCGGTGATAAATGTAGTGTGAAAAGATCTGTAATTGGGAGACATTGCCGGATAGGCTCCAATGTGAAGGTAACAAATAAGCTTTTACTCACCCCAGCCAAATGAAGGTGGTGTACATCTTGATAATACACTCAAACTGCTTGTATGTACCTGGTGCAGGTTGTTAATTCAGTTGTGATGGACCATGTCACAATTGGAGACGGATGTTCAATACAAGGCTCAGTCATTTGCAGCAACGCACAGCTTCAAGAGCGTGTTGCTCTGAGAGACTGCCAAGTAAGTCGCTCCCTTCGGTTTTCGTATTACACAAATACACAGTGCTTTAATGGATTTCACATTAAAAACATCAATTTTGTTTGTAGGTGGAAGCAGGATATGTAGTTTGTGCAGGGGGTGAGCACAAGGGAGAGACCTTCGCTAGAAAATGATAGCATCTCTTTAGTCATTCGTTTTGGTGAACAGAGCAGTGAGGAGAAGAGTGAGGAGGATTGGAAAGTTCCCCACTAAGGTTTTTGGTGATTAAGAGTTTGAGATTTTTCATTATTATGTTTTGCGATAGAGGATTTGATTTTATGGTATGTACGCTTACAGAAACTCAACTTGATGAAGTCTTGATACTCTTTTTGTTTTTCTCTGAAATTTTGTACCGGAATTTATATCGCGTTGTTCGGCACTTTCCTGTAAGCATAATTGTTTTTCGTAATTTCCCCCATACTGACGATTACACAAAGAAGAAATACATCATTGCAATCCTAATTTCTGTTCTATTGTTTAATTAGTTTAGTAATTAGTTGTTGCTAATGCAAACAAAACTCAAGTTTTCTACTATGTTAAAAATTAGTAATTAATCAAATGGACTCTTCAAAATTTTATTAGAAATTAGGCCAATAAGCCAATGTTTCTTTTCTTTACAACTATGCATGGCCTGCTGCTTCTAAACCTCTCCCTCCTTGGGTGTGCAATATAAAAATAAGTGTGTCCACTGCGTCAGCCTCCGACCTTTACCGCGCCTATCTCATCAACCTTTGAGCTCTTATGCTGTAAAAATTTGATTATAAGGATGGCGAAATATATATATATATATATATAAATATATATTTTTAACGTAACTACTCCTCTTTAACAACAGACATTTCCAAATTCAGCTTCACTAACAAGAAGGAGAAGCATACATCGCCATTTACTACATTACCTTACTCTTTTTGTGCCTTTGAACGTCATCAAGATCTTCATTCCCATTGTGTCTCCTTTTCTGAAAGTTAAGTGATAGCGCACCATGTAAATCCTATAGAATTTATGAATACAGTATATCAAAGATAGACAGCCTAGATCTGCTAAAATTCATGAGCTGAAACCAACAATAGACACAATCAATCACTAAGAACATATACCAGCTCAAATTAATGGAGCAGACAGTCTTCTTACCTTATCGTGGTGTCCACTCTTTTCCTTCTTTTTGTCGCGATCTTTATCTTTATCCTTATCTTTGCTCCTATCTTTATGCTTGTGCTTGTGCTTCTTATGTTCCCTATCTTTCTCCTTGTTCCTGTCCTTGTGTTTTCGATGCTTTCTGTCCCTATCTTTTGACTCACTTTTTGATTTTGACGCAATGGTAAGAGCTCCCTTCTCTGCCTGTAAAAAGAAACAGGAGGTGTCAGATTCTCATCCTAACTCAACTATCATCACAAGATATTTAGATGTAATTCAAGTTATCATGGTTAGTAGAAGATACGTTACATGAGATTAGACAAGCCTCACAGAGTCCCATTTTCTAATTAATTTCAGTATCAACAGAATTAGATGTCTACACTTATGTGAAAGATAGAAAAAGTCAAATCCAGATAGAGAGAGAGAGAGAGAGAGAGAGAGAGAGAGAGAGAGAGAGCAGAATCTCACTGGAGGCAACTCAACAGGAGCTGTATCATTAAGCTCGAAAGCCTCCTTAAGTTCATCTAGAACAAAAGGTTGGATGCGAGCATTTGTATCTCGATAATGTGATGCATTCGGAATAAGCTGATTTAATTGCATTCCATCTCCCTTTCTAATCTCAGTGTCTCCCACCACATTGTGAAGGTAATGAGCATCTGAAAGTGACTCCGGAAGTGATCTCTTGCAAAAGAATTCATGGTGTGGCAGCAACTTGTATTGAGTTATAAGATCTCGTGCACCACCCAATTCTCTTGGACCTGCAGTTAAAAAACCAGTAGCTCATTGGCCAATAAAACAAACTAAACTTGAAAATATGCTAAACGAAGACATCGATAACAGACTGGTTATCTCAACAAAACATGAAAAAGACAAAAAAAAAAACTTGAGAATAACCAAGCTTGAACCAAATTTACCTCCAAACTTGACGCTCTCTGATTCCATATCTTTATTGCAAAACTAATATACCATGATCAACTGCATTTTGTAGCCAAAAAAGAAGAAGCAAATGCTCAAGATACAATCGGATGTAGAGGAACAATCAAAACACAGAAAAGTGAGAAAACATCTTCATATTTAGATTAGACACTGCCTGGACCAGCAAATTGCATAGAATTTAAAGGTCTGAGCATATGCTAATATACGCAAGTGTCTGAGAATGTTTGAATCTAAGCAACTGAAACATGACGGCAAGAACTAAAAAATATCTGGATTGGTATAATTTGCACTAAGGTCTTTTTTTATCTCCTATAATTCCTGAAATCCTCACATTCCGAGCTAAAAAGTGATAGAAATATCTCACGTAGATTAAACCCCTAGAAACAGTGTAGAAGAACCAATTATTTATAGCAATCAAGCTATCTTAACTACATATACTCAACGGGATAGTTTCATCGGAGGATTTGATGAGGATTGGACAAGCCAAAGCTCAACAAGAAATCACAATTCAAGATTTAACGAGTGCGAGAGACAAAAAAAAAACAAAACAAAACAAAACAAAACCGAAGTAAAGATTGATCAATGGCATACACGTTTCACAAGTCAGATCTCATCGCAACTTCCGTAGCGCCCAGATATAGAAAACCCTAAACTGGAAAACTCATACCTCTTGGACTTCGATTTCCCGCGTGAATTTGTTTGGAGGAAAACGAGAAGGATAGATAGCTGTTTCGTCGACAATGGGGGTTTAAAAGAAATCAAGATTTCTTCTTCTTTCTCTTCCGCCCCGAATCCGATGCTTCAGAAAATCGTCTTTGTTATTTAAAGGGTTGCGCGTGGGATTCACGCGCCTCTCAATCTATCGAACATTTGTTCATTTCCTTATTTGGATCTCGGCTCCTAGCTTTATTTAAACAGATTGTATAAAATCTTTCACTGAGTCGACTTAACGGGCCAGTCCACGACAGTTCTCTACGAATAAACTGATTTAACCACATTTGACATCGTTTTATTAAGTTTTTCTGATTTTGGATCGTTACATATACACTCAAATCTATTGTTCAATTAGGTATATAAATGGCTGCATTACGAATTACGATACTTGTTTTTTTTTTGTGTGTCTGTGGTTTACATTTGGTTAACTATATAATTCAGGTTCTTTACTTCTTTTGATTCTGAACGAGTTAAAAACCTGTCCATATTTTTGGTTTTAGGATGCATGCCACAACAATCAAGATCGACGAGAAAGTCTAGTGTGACTTGAATGATATATATATTATATATTCTACTTGCAAATTTGACATATAAACATGGCTCGTAAGTTACAATATTTCTGATTTGACAGAAATTTGATTCATCTTAATTTGCTCTCATATCGTGTAGGCAGAACTCAAAATGCATACACCAACCAGGATATCTCAACAGATGATGAACATAGATTACAGAAACGTTACACTAATGTCTTTACACACCGATACATATTTTTTTTTTGCTACATCACTGACGAGAAAAAAAGATTGCGACTTTGTGGAACAAGGTCCTAATTTGGCCTGATACAACAATTAATGTAGGTCAAGATCCTCTTCTTTTTCTGCATAGTAATTAAATTAGCAATATAAGCGAGATTAGAGGTGTTCTAATATTATGATAGAGACAACATGCTATACCTAATTGTACATTTCTTATGTTATGTATATACTTATCGATCTACGATGGATCAGGTGAGAATGGATGAGATCATTAAGCAATTTATGCTTTCGGTTACTATACAAATGAAGAACCAAACTAGAAATGGAGCTTTCATCTAGAAAATAGTAGTTGCCCCTCTAAAGTTGGAGGCTCCAAGCAAAACCAACTTGTGTATATCTCCCATAAAAAAAAAAACTCCCATTAGAGAAAAAGAAAACATGCAAAAAGAAAAGAATGAATAGAAAACGAAGATTTAGTGACTTGAAAGATTGACATGTTAACTTGTTATGCGAATGAAATTCTAGAAACTATGTTCCAAAAAAAATTTAAATAAATTTTGAAAATGTGGCTCTACTTTTTTTTTTTTTTTTTGAGTTTTTGCGAGTTAGTATATATAATCTTTTAAGAATATAAGAAAAGTATAACTAGAAAATATAAATTTATAATTTATAATTGTATAACACAATAAAGAAATACGATCATCCAAAAGAAATGATATGTTTTAGACTTTTAGATAGTTTAATACAATTTTTAACTTTAAAGTTATTTTATTTAGATTTAGCTAGAAAATTAATGTTATAAATGGCTGCTAGTTGAAAAGTTATGAAAAAACTTAATACTTAAAGCTTTCCAAACAAAATAAACATGAAAGTAGAAAATGGGAAAATAGAAAGATATGAGTCATATGACTTCGATAGTTCGAACAAAGAGCATCCTTCCAAAGCCATGGAAACAAACCGCAACCCAATACTAACACTGAATTTCAAAATGTTGCCCCACTTATTTGTATTGATAGAGGAGACCTAAAGCATATAATGATTAATGTAAATTTTTTTTGTAACTATATATGTTGTAGAGAAATATTATGAGTAGCCTCCCCAAGGATATGCAATTCAACACATAAGTTGAACACTGATCATGGTTCAATTATGTCTATGAGTTGAGAAAGAACTGGAAATGGTAAATTCTTGTATAGACACAGAAACACAAAAATAAAACCAAGGACGCAAAGAGAAATCATCAATCAATTGGTGAATTAATATTGTTGTATACCACCTAGTGATGATCCATGTGCGTTGACTAAGGGGAAAAGGATCATCACAAGGTGATTACTATGTATATGAATTAACCGAAGAATGCATAGAAGAGTACTGAGCAAAAAGAGAGGGAGAGAGAGAGAGAGAGAGGGAGAGAGAGGGAGAGAGAGAGAGAGAGAGAGAGAGAGAGAGAGAGAGAGAGAGAGAGAGAGAGAGAGAGAGAGAGAGAGAGAGAGAGAGATGGTCATACCATGACAGGGTCATCGTCTTGGGTTTCGTGGCGATGGTGAAGTTGGTGGTGGTGGCGACGAGCACTTGCCATGAGTTCTTGTTCGCTTCCCACGCTAGAATGTCTCTCATTATCTTTGCTCAGCTTCCTGTTAGCTCGAGCTTTTGAGAACACAACCGAGTAGTTTGTTGCGTCTGGTCCTTTTTGGTCCCACCCTCCGAACTGTGGTACTGGAGTCCATCCAGTATTCTGTATACATACCCATTTATTAAACCTCGTTAGATATACTTTTAGTTTGCTTAAGGATCAAGCATGCATTAAGAGTGAAAAAAAAAAACAAAAAACAAACGAGATGTTGAGCTTGCATCGGTTAATTTTCCCCATTCTACAAACGCGCATTAACCGATGGAAGCTCAACATATCTGAGAATTCGAAAGTCATGGTAGCTCATGATTTGGATCAAAAAAAAAAAAAAAAAAAAAACAAGATGAGATTAATTAGAGAGACATGCCTCCCTCCTCTTTTCCATAAATAGAAATTGCTTGGTTTAAAAGAAAGAGGTTTTCTTAAACATTGATGAAGGCGTTCATGATGAGGAGGAGGACGATCTCTCTCGCAAAACCCCAATTTTTGCTTTATAGTAAAAATGGTTGGTTTCACGATTCTATTAGGAGCAGATTTAGGTTGTTTCTAAACTTGGGGGAGGGATCTCAAGCAATGGTGTTCCGTTTTATGCGGGAGGTGATCGTTTTTTGTTTTGTTTTTTGCTTATTATTAATATTAACTTTGCATCCTTCTGAAAAAGGCTGTTAGGTCACGAAGACGATACAGAAGTAAAAGATATCGTTATAAAATGGATATTCTGTTTGGTGTAAGTAATTTCAGCCATCTAGCTAATCTCTGCTGGTTTTGCTCATTTGGACTTCCTTGGTTGGTGTATGTTCATGAAGAAACCTGAACCCTCTCGATAGAATCTGAGACAAAATGAAGAATGTAGTATTATACACGCATGAACCTATGACATAGCCAGAATATCTGATATTTTAATCTCTAGAGACTAGATTGAGCTTTTACTTACAAGTTACAAACATCAGATAGGAAAAAGACAGTAGCATCCTTTATGAGCAATCTCCATTCCTCAGACTTCGGTATAGATCCAAGTAACCAGATGATTCTGGTCTGATGAACCTGCATAGACAAAATGGAACATAATATTTTTCAGAAATCCAAGTATCGAAGCATGTAATCTCGACTGCTCATTGGTCTGCTCATAAGCTGAGATTACTGTGCATAGTCCGGAACATGAAAGCCGTTTTTATTTAACTTCTTTATACATATCCCTGATCCAAATCCTCCTATATTGATATAGCATCATAAATCCAAGGCAAGCATGTTTCTTTGAATGTGGAAATTTAGGGAGATAGGAGTTAGTACCCGTGCCGAAACAAGAAGTCAATAATGACGAGGGAACAATTCGCCTTGAAAAAACTAGTCTTTCGAATCACATTAGCAACTTGGGCAACTCGAATCAACTTGAAGCTCTCAACTTCTCCATCTGCAATGTAATTTGCACAACAATGCTATGAAAGAGCATATCTCTCTGAGAAGCAATTCAAGATTAGTGATCGCCTAACCTTGATTTTTGGGAACAAAATCTTCAGGGAGTTCCAAATCATAACAAAACAGCACATCACGTTTGAAACAGTAGTGATCGATATCCATGTACGAAACAGCACCGACCGGTATCGCCCTTCAACAAAACATAAAATGCAACCGGTTTAAAACATCAAGAGAGCTAGACATACTGCTTTGGTAAAGACTGAGGAGGCAAATGTCTTACCTATGAGCAATGACTTTGGAAATTCCAGCTTCCTCTTCGCATTCCTTTACAAGATTCTCACCACAGCTAATCCCGTGAGGCTATGGTTTGTTCCCAGCGGATGATGAAAGGAAACGTGCATTTCGATTCCCTCAAGTGAGAATTATAATCACTAGTATATACTTTCTACATCATGATGAATCATCAGCAGATAACCGTGGACAAGTATAAGACTTGAGAGAAATCTTACCAATCCTCCAGCAACCAGATGATCAAGCATTCCTGGATAAGTGGATTTTGAGAGACTTCTCTTACCTATCCATAGAAACTTTTGTCCATCCCTTTCTACATACCCATTCATGTGAACACCATAACCCTAGTTAAGATAACAAGAGAGCCATGAGAACATTTTGATTAAAACATGTATAAAGCAGAGCTCATAGCATCACTCTGCGTCAGGCACACAGCGCAAAATCAAGAAAAATAACAAAATACGCATCTAAAGGGTGGTGTTCAGGGCTACAAGCTGACACAATTCAGCGCAGTATGGTTTTACCTTCAATCCGAAATAAGGAGCAGCAGCACGCTCTAGCGAAAAATAGACGGGGGCATTGAACGACGGTTTCACAGGATACAGCTGGTAAAAAAGACCAAAGAAAGATCAACAAAATGAAGAAACCTACGATCACAGAACATAAATCAACCATCATTGGAGAAAGTTAATTAGGAGATCAAATCAAAACATCGACCTACATACCTCATTTCGTATTCCTGGAATGATTCCTTTGTCACCCAAGATTTTGATCACATCTGCTACTGCTCTGGTTCTATCTTCAGGCTTTTCAAGCATCAGATTAAGCGTTACATGGCCATCAACACAGTCTGGGGAAGAAGCATTTTGTGAAAACGTAAAGATATCATGAAAGTCCCTCAAGTACTCCGTAAATCTGTTTCCATGTATACAGAGACAAAGCATTAAAATTCAAGAATTTCTGCCAAAACTAGTTTGAGAATGCATAAAAGAAAAACTCCAAATGTACAAACTTTTATTGGTTTAGAAATCACAGAAGCAGCAGAGAAAATAGCTTTACCCCTTATGAATATAACCAACGATTTGTTCCTCTATAACAAATGGAATGAACTCAGCTAACTTTTCCTGGCAAAATGAGAAAACAAAAAAGAGACTTTTTCAAAAGGAAACGAGGAAAAGCTAACATTTTTAATTCCGTTTCAGCTATCTCCTTCGTCAATTTCACTCTCCATAAGAATCAATCATTCGACTGAGTACACTTACGGATCCGCGATTGCAGCGGTCGACTTTCTCGAGAAATCCGGTGAGATCGTCGGAGTTACAAGGCGCATACTCCGCGCGACCGATTTCGACGACGTCGTCCCACGTGAAGGAGGAGGAGCTTATCGGAACAGTCGCAGCAGATAAAGCGCGGGAGATACGCAGCGAGCTCGAACGCCACCGTAGAGTGGGTGCAAGCGAGAAGGAGAATAAGGAAGTGAGAGTGGGACGCAGTGAGCAAAACCCAGATGCCATTTTCGATGGAGGAGGTGGGAATTAAGTAATTAGTGTGGAAGGAGCTTAAATTGTTTATTTTTATATGTTCTAAACAATTCTTGTGATTTGATTTTGAAACACTAATTGTAATTGTCCGTGTGAACTTGACTAACGCGAACGAAATCAAGCGATCAAACCTGTTCAGATGCGCTAATATATACGAAAACATCTATAAATATCTCAAAAGCTTTTATGATTAATTTATGAATAGTTCTTTCAAGGAAATAATTGTTGTAATTATTTGGACAAACAGTAGAAAGAATGATTGTAAATTTTTGTGATTTGTTATTTTGAGAAAGTTTTGAGGCTCTCTCTAGAAACAAATAATAGAGAGATTGGTGAGTCTTGTGACCGACCGTGTGAGACTGTCTTTTGCAATGGGTTATCCGCTGATTCCACGATAGAAAAAAAGATAGCCCCTTTGTTCACTTAGAAAGAAGAGCGAGAAAGAAGAGGGAGACTTTGACTCTTCTCCTTCTTCTTCTTCTTTCTCTCTGTCACTTTATTTCCCTCTTGTTTCCGCCGATTCACCACCCCATTTCAGCATCTCTCTCTATCTCTCTCCGGTGAAGGTCTCAGGTCTGTGTTTCCCTTTCTATTAAAGCATCGTTTTTTTTTCTTTTGATTTTCACCTGATTTCCTTTGCTAGGGTTTACTTATCAGCTCTTCAAATTCTAGGGCTCTTAATTTCGTTTGGTAGATGCCGCATTTTTCTTCTCGATCATTTGTTTTGTCTGTTTCCAGCTTCCCTTCATCAAATTTGATTCTTTTGCTATATGCCTTTGGGATTAGTGAGACTCTTCGTTCCTAAATTTGGAAATTTTTTTTGTTAAAGAGATTATTGATGAAAGTTTTAAGCTTTCTTGATTGGGAAAATGAAACCCGCGCTTGATATGTTCGCTTTTTTGTTTGTTGATAATATCTCAGGACTCTTATCTGATTTGATTATATATGGGAAACTGTTGTGCGAGCCCCGGTTCGGATACGGGGAGTAAAAATGGGAAACCAAAGAACAAAAGCAACCCGTTTTACAGCGAGGCGTACACTACCACAAATAGATCTGGAGCTGGATTCAAGCTCTCTGTTTTGAAAGATCCAACAGGACATGATATATCTCTTATGTATGATCTGGGGCGTGAGGTTGGTCGTGGAGAGTTTGGTATTACATACTTGTGCACAGATATCAAAACGGGCGAGAAGTATGCCTGCAAGTCTATATCTAAGAAGAAGCTTAGAACAGCTGTGGATATAGAGGATGTTAGGAGGGAAGTTGAGATAATGAAGCATATGCCTAAGCACCCGAATATAGTGTCGCTCAAGGATGCCTTTGAGGACGATGATGCAGTGCATATCGTGATGGAGTTGTGTGAAGGAGGTGAGCTGTTTGATCGGATTGTTGCAAGAGGTCATTACACTGAAAGAGCTGCTGCTGCAGTAATGAAGACTATTCTTGAAGTTGTTCAGGTCCGTAGTTTTTTATTTTCTTTCAATTTTCCCTCAAATTTTGTGAATTTTCTAGCTGTTCCATTTTGCCTCTAATTCTATCGCATGGTTCCTTGTTTGTCTTTACGCAGTGGCTTGCCCTTACTGTTTAATGCTTGTAATGACTCTAACTTCTACCTTTATGATTTGAACACCTTTTGGTATTTGCAGATATGCCATAAGAATGGAGTGATGCATCGGGATCTAAAGCCGGAGAACTTTCTCTTTGCTAATAAAAAAGAGACATCACCCCTTAAAGCCATAGATTTTGGGTTATCAGTCTTCTTTAAGCCTGGTATAGATTATATAATATCCATTATATATCTCAGATTTCGTTAGATAGTTTCGTTTTGTTTACTCTACTTAATTTTTCGAATTTGTAACAGGTGAGGGATTCAACGAGATTGTTGGAAGTCCTTATTACATGGCACCAGAGGTACTTAGGCGACATTATGGACCTGAGGTTGATATCTGGAGTGCTGGAGTTATCCTTTATATCCTGCTCTGTGGTGTCCCGCCATTTTGGGCTGGTTTGTTATTATCTATTTTATTGTCTTGATCTCTTTTTTTTTGTTTTTCACAGTATAATTTTCGTATGGATATGCAGCTGATGGGTTTTAGTCTCCATGGATGATTAGAAAGATTTAGTGCAGAACCACTAGTTTCTTCTGTGAATGATTTAGGATCCTGACGTTATCAAATTACATT
This sequence comes from Eutrema salsugineum, assembly GCF_000478725.1. Taxonomy (NCBI): domain Eukaryota; kingdom Viridiplantae; phylum Streptophyta; class Magnoliopsida; order Brassicales; family Brassicaceae; genus Eutrema; species Eutrema salsugineum. The sequence goes on along the minus strand of NW_006256829.1, from coordinate 6,692,787 downwards.
GTTTACGGATTCACTAGTGATCTCTTTCGAAGTTTTATTTGTTTATCTTCTTCTTTTGTTTGAGTTTCTACTCTTGATATTGTTTCTTGTTTGTAAAGAGACGGAGCAAGGGGTAGCCCAGGCGATCATTAGGTCAGTTATCGACTTCAAGAGGGATCCATGGCCAAGAGTTTCCGACACTGCTAAAGACCTTGTGAGAAAGATGCTCGAACCTGACCCCAAAAAACGGCTTTCTGCTGCAGAAGTACTCGGTAAGTTTTCTATTGGGATCTATTTTCCAAATATATTACTTATGGGACAAATATACTGAGACTTCTATTTGCAGAACATTCTTGGATACAAAATGCAAAGAAGGCTCCAAATGTATCACTCGGCGAGACTGTGAAAGCAAGGCTTAAACAGTTTTCTGTTATGAACAAGCTCAAGAAACGAGCTCTGCGGGTAGTGATTCCGTTCAGCATTGCTGCTGCTTGGTGACCTTATTTCTGTTTGTTTAGTAGACAATTTGATACTTATTCTTACTCCTTCAGGTGATAGCTGAACACTTATCAGTGGAGGAAGTAGCTGGCATAAAGGAAGCGTTTGAGATGATGGACATTAACAAGACGGGGAAGATAAACCTCGAGGAGCTTAAACATGGACTTCATAAACTTGGACAGCAGCAGATACCTGATGCTGATCTACAGATTTTGATGGAAGCTGTAAGAAAAAAATTTCAAAACCTTTGACATCTGTGTTCCTGTTAAATTTCATTGCCTCCACCAAGCAACAGATATTTGAAAGATTTTTGTTTTCTTTGTTTGTTGTGCAGGCTGATGTAGATGGTGACGGGACTTTAAATTATGGCGAATTTGTGGCTGTCTCTGTACATCTTAAGAAGATGGCGAATGACGAACACTTGCATAAGGCTTTTAGTTTCTTTGACCAGAACCAGAGCAATTACATAGAGATTGAGGAGCTGCGGCAGGCTTTAAATGATGAGGATGATACCAGCAGTGAGGAAGTAATTGCAGCCATCATGCAAGATGTTGACACCGACAAGGTAACCCCAAGATATGAGACACTAAGAAATTGAAACATTTAAGATTTGTGCATCCTTAGTTCCAAGTCTTGAATGTTTCTTTGATGGCAAAGATAGTAGTTTGGAGGTAGATAGCAGTCTACAAGTCTTCTCTTGATCGTTTTTTTGATTCTTGGTGATTAGGATGGACGAATAAGCTATGAAGAGTTCGTAGCGATGATGAAAGCTGGGACAGACTGGAGGAAAGCGTCGAGGCAATATTCCCGGGAAAGATTCAACAGTTTAAGCCTCAAGTTAATGAGAGAAGGTTCGTTGCAATTAGAAGGCGAGACCTGAGAAAGCATGGTCTTTCAAAAACAGTAAAGGTTCAATTTCTGTATCTCGTAAAGAAGTAAAAAGAAAAGCAAAAAGCAGTATTCTTTGAGAATTGTCATCCTTTTTTTTTTCCACAATAATTTGTAGATCAAGGTTTTCAAATGTTTTAGTCACTTGAATAGCCAGCCATGTACGATATGAAGATGTGCTTAATATTTTCTGACAATTCATTTTTAATGTTGTCTCGATACTTTTATTTGTTAGCAATATAGCGTGTAAGAATCCTTAGTTTTGTTCATATCTTTCCCGATGATGAAGCCAATTGGATAGAATCTCCTCACAAACTAAAATAAAGCTCACGAGATAACAATAATGGTTGCTTTGACCATTTATAACGTCGACATTTTTCTTTTTGTTATTCGGTCGCTGATTGTAGTATGGAACAATGGTTTTGCCAAAGAAAGGATGACTTGCATGCAAAACAATTCAAAATTAAATGGAAAATTGTCGAATAACTACTTGGTAATTCTCAAAGAGTGATTACATTATTATTTGCTTAGTTTGCCAAAACAGCATTAGGAAAAAGAAGAAGAGTGAAAGTAAATATCTTATGTGGTGGAACAAACAAGAAGATACGAGAACAGACTAATCTCTCCCTGAAAGAACGATGACAAGTTCCAAATATTATAGCTAATCTTGTTTGAATCCATTGGCTCGAATGGTTTCTCAGAAGTGAATGAAACCTTTCTCCTTCAAAGACTCGACGGTCTCCTTGATGCTAACCTTCAAGGGTATGTAGTCTATGCCAAGGCTCCTTGTTTTCTCCTTTGAAACTTCATACGTCGGCACATACGGATTCTCATCCACACACCTGCGCATATGAGACAAAAGCTTTTGAAACCGGACAAGACACGGACCAGTGAAATATATTAAGAGATGTTTACCTTTCAGGGAGTTGGAGATTTGGGTAAAGCTCACGCAGAATATTAACGACCTCAGAGTGGTGAGCCACTCTCTCGACCAAACAATAACGTCCGTTAGCTGAAGAGACCTCAAATGCTTGGATATGCGCATTGGCTACATCCTTCACGTTAACCCATCCGAAACTCGCGTTGGCGAATGTCTTTGCACCTGCACAAAGAAAAGGAAGTCGAAATAGGTTCTCTAACATTTGACCAAAACAGTCTTGAGAATCAGGTAAGAAGTGGATGTTTTTTGTTCTTACCATTTATGAAGTTTAGTATCGCAGCAGCACTGGTGTTCAGAGTTGGCTGTAGGAGAGGACCGATCACCATTGCCGGGTTAATAGTAACAATTGCCAAGCCTTTCTCTTTGGCAAATTTCCAAGCAGCATCTTCCGCTAAGGTCTTGGATAGAACATACCACATCTGAATCCAATAAAAAAGCAGAATTAAGCTTGCGACTAGTTAGATGTTAAGTTTACATTTTTTGGTTTGAAGGGCCAACATTTATAGCACAATGAAGCGACTAGTGAATAGTAGTAGATGACAACAAAAGAAAGTCTGCATTTTTCGAATCTGAAACACACCTTTGAGGCCTTGCAAAGCTCAGGATCGGAGAACCAAGTTTCATCGACGGTTACTTCAGGTGTGCGTGGTTTACCATTGTAACCAACGGCTGCCATGGAGGAGGTAACAACAACCCTTTTCACCGAAGATGCTTTGGTGCACGAATTCAAAACGTTAAGTGTTCCCTTGACGGCAGGATCAATAAGTTCAGCCTGAAAATGGTTATAAGAAGTTAATATCATCACAAATTTTACAAAATGAAATAAAATTTGGAGGGGATAAATTTAAAACCTGAGGATCTTTGACGTCATGATAAAATGGGGAGGCAGTGTGGAAAACTCCTTCACATCCATCAATAGCCGAGTCGAATGATCCTTCTTCCAAAAGGTCTGCTTTGAACAATTGAAGTCTTTCCTTTGCACCTTCCAGCGAAACTAAGTGTTGTGTCTTTTTCGGATCACCTAAGGTAAATCATGAAAGAATCAACGACCAAATTTCAATAAAAGCCAAAACTTTGATTTGAAACAAGCAGAGACAAGGAAATCAAGGGATCATTTTTAAGATAAATTCGGTATCCAAAAATCTAAGATGTAGCTTTGATTGACAAAAACACTGAACAAGAGAGAGAAAAAGAGTTAGACTATTACAATATCAGGATCCAAGCTCACAGCTAACTAGTATAACCCCAAAATCCTAAATTCCAGTCACATAGACTTAATAAAACTGATGAAATAGTTTTTGAACCCTAGAGCAAGAGATTGGGTACGGAACTGGGGTCTCGGACGGATGCCTTAACGGTGTAGCCACGGCTAAGGAGAAGCTTAACGAGCCACGACGCGATGTAACCCGATGCTCCTGTTACACACACCACTTTACCTTCACCACTGTTTGCCATTTCTCTCGATTTGTGTGTCTTGTCTCTTTTTTTTGTCTACCTTTTTGTTTGTCAAAGTAGACGGACCAATGCATATAATATAGTACGAGATTCCCTTTTTGGGTATATATTAATTCTGGTTGATTTCTTTCCCATTTTTAAAGACCAATGCTACTATTTGCCATTTGCGTGGTCAGTCTTCAAATGGTTGGTTGGATTGGACCACACATGTGGGAAATGGAGAGCTGGTTATCAAATTCAATTTGAGTTTAACATAAACTCCTCTTTGCTTTTGACACTGCCTCTTTACACAAAATCCACCGACAATCCAGCCTCCTCACCACAAACATGACCAAGATTTTTTTTCACGTATTCACACCAACATAATCAAAAGGCATACTGATTAAAAAACTTCAAGATTTAATCAACGGTAAATAAAATTATTACAATGGTTGTTGAAGAATTGTATGAGACAACAAAGGTCACAACTTTTTTCTGTTTCTTCTACCATTTCCAACCTCACACCTTATACAGTGGTGTGACGTGGATTCAACACAACAACATTGAAAACTAGTTGTCTGTACAGATGGTACTAAGTAATGGAAGAGGGTGGGATTTTTGTTTTAGAGCGCGATTTACTTACAGAGAAGCGCATCCATCCACACACACACCTCACTTCCTTCCCAACCTAACCAAATGGGCTTCGTGCTTTGCTGCTGAAGCTACTTCCGCTGCTTTGTTAGCAGCTTCCCGCTTCATTGCCCTCTTTGCACGCCTTCCTGTTGTGTTTGTAGTCTTCACCTGCTTTTCTTTAGGCTCACATGAGGATGACCCAGAACTGGTACTGGAGCTAGAACCAGAACCATTGTATTTCTGGACTGGCCTGGCTTCTTGACGCCCGGATCTCACAAAACCATTGTCACCCCATCTCCGATTTCCTAAGCGAAGACTTGACCCATGCAGATAAAACTCGTCAAGGTCATCATCTTCATCCTCGTATTCACAAGGAATGTCAAAATCATCGTGGTAACCATAGCTGTATGATGCATGTTCCACCACATCCAGTGGTATAAACCATGAGGCTCTCAGGAGAAGGCACACACTCTCCTCAAACAAAAAATCTTCAATGCTGCATAGAAATACAACAGAGGATTTAGTGCAAGGCACAGACAATTCCAAACTCTATGGTAATTCCCAATGTGTCAGAGGAATGAGAAAAGAGTTTGATCAAGCAAATGGACTAACATTACGCAATATGAAAGAAAACTCACCTGCCATCAAGAGCACGGTGGACACTGAGAAAATCAAATGGATGCTTACATTGCGGGCATGTAGGACTCTCTTTGTAACTCGCCCAACGAAGTATGCATGTCACACTGTATCGATAGAAATGGGGATACTCCTCTTAAAAACCAAAGGAAAAAGTCGGTTTTGACATAGGCATAGAATCAAAACACAAAACATAAAAAAAAGATCAAGTCTTTACGGGTTAAACCTAAATCCAAGTTGCACAATTACAAGAAGAAAACAAAATTGATCTGAAGAAATCGACATGTTCATGCAACACAGACCATACATGAAACCAACAGATGTAGAAGAATACCAGTAAGTATGTTCACAGCCTTTCACCATAGCAGTTTCTTGAAGAGGAATTTCATTCAAGCATATTGCACAGCAGCCACCATGATTCCCGAAACTGGGCTCATGCATCTCTTCCTGGATCTTCTTTTTGTCCTGAACAAGAGTCAGATCAAACTTTGAGTTACCTCCATATATAGAGAACCCAAGACACCATCTTAAAGAACTATGTTTAGATGTAAGAAAAAGAAACCCAAGTTCGGTAAAATCTGTGAAAAGAAAAGTAGCAAATTCAGCATCGTCCACTTCACATTGAAAAAAAAATTAAAGAACTAAAGCCGTTAACCTGAAGAGCCCAAATAGTCCAATCCGAAAGTAATCACATTTAAGGCACAAAACCACAATTTACAAAACCGTAAATTTCCAGAGCAAACACTAAATACAATTCCACAGAGAAGCAGAAGCATCATCGAAAATTCAAGCGGTGAATAAGGATGGAATTAGCTCCAACACCCATATTTCATCTGGAAACGCGCAAATAGATTAGATTAGGGGTAATAAAAACCTGATCTTGAAGAGCCATATCCTCAATACCGTCGACCACTTGCTGCTCATACACGATCTCGGTAACGGAGCTCATGCCGGCGAAAAGTAAATAGAGAAAATTGAATTTCCAGTGTCTTCAAAAACGGACGATTGGGTAGTAAAGAAGAAAGATCTTCTACGTGAATCTATTGGTGAAGAAGAAGGATCTCGGTAACGGAGCTCATGGTGGGACAGAGGAGCCTCTAATGTGACGAAGGTTACTCGATCGGATTAGATATACAGACAGAGAAAGAGAGAATGGTGGGACAGAGAACCGAAGCGAGTAAAGGAGATGCGACGAGAATGATTCCGATGCCTCCAAGCAAAATAACAAAGCACACGAGAGACAAAACTATACCAAACTTCTTCGTCATCCAGAAGGTTTAACACCTATAGGCTATACCAAAAATTTGCAAACTCAAACGACGTAGTATAATGCATCCATGTAAGGAGATGTTACAAATCAATTGCAGAAAAAAAAAGAGATGCATTCAGTTTTTTTTTTAATGTCAAGTATTCATTCTTGACATCTTCAAATCTTCTAGTGAGTCATTGTTTTGACATACTTTTTGTAATTTTTTTTCTTTCCTTTTTGTGTTTTTATTCTAAAGTTCCACCAATAATATTTGTCATCAACTAGTTAAACATTTGCTTGAGGTCAATAACTTACCCTCTATTAGATTTATATGACCAATAGAAAACGAAAAAAAACATCTTATATATAAAACTTGGCCAACTTTCTCCAGCTGCTTGCCACATCAGCACTGAGAGAACGCCACATGTCTATTTAAAATCTTAATGAAATAAATAATTAATCACATTTAAAGAAAAAGCATTAAAGAACATTAATAAATATTAATATGTATAACAAATATATTTAAATAAATAAATTAAAATTTATTTTAAATATATCAAAACTTATAAATATTATATAATATAAAACTTTTTGAAATACATCATTCCATTTCTTCTTTCCAAGTGATTTAAACTACATTTTCAAACTAAAAGTATAATTAAATTTTTATGAAAGTGAAAAAAATTATCAGACTGATAAGTTAAATTTTTTTAAATAATCTTATATAAAACTCTAACTAATAAAATTATAACACATAATATTCAATAAATGATTAAAAAGATAAAAAAATTATTAAAAAATAATGGTAAAAAAATGGATACATAAAAATGTCATACAAAGTTTTTAGTAATTTTTAAAAATATGTAATCAATAAAATATATATAACCAAAAAAATTCAAAATGGTAAATTTTTCTATGAACTATTACGTTTTTATATATAAATTAAGACAGTAGATCTTTAGTCCTTCATTATAATAGGAGAAAAATTGGATTATTTGGTACAACCGGTGTAGAAGAGATTACAAATAATTTATCATCTAGAAGAAATCGGAAAATATAAATATTTTAAACGAAAAAACATTGATGGTAAAAATAAAATTCAATACAAATTCTAAAAATGTATTAAAACAAGATCTGCGCATATATGCGGGTTTTTTCCTAGTTAATATATGTATACATGAAAGTAATATATTCGCAAATGCTTGCCGAAAAACAAAAATTCGCAAAAGCATTTCACATACTTAGTACAAGTAATTACGCAAAACACACAAATGTTAAAGTGAAAAATGGAGGTAACTTGTTGGCAGTGGACAGTGGTATATCCCGTAATTAGCGATAGTAAAGCAGGATCTCTCTCGAGATTACTGACGGAGTTATATCTAAATTTCAGTATTTCAAGGAAGAAAATAAAAAAAGCAGAAAAATAAAGTTTTCTTTCTCTAGTCAGAATCTGCCTTTTGGTCTCTCTCTCTCTCTCTTTCTTTCTCTCTCGCTCGCTATAAACTCTGCGTAGTAGATCATGCCATGCCTCTAGATTCTCTGCCTTCAAATTCTCTGATTCCTCCCTCACGAGCTTAATCAGCATCCAGAGAACACACATTTGCTTATATATTTCGATTTGAACGGCGGCTGTTTTGTTCATCTACTGTTCGGATCGATTTTTTTTTTGAATCTATTCGAGCTGAAGAAGAAGCTCCTTTGCTTGGAATTAATTTCAAGATCGACGATTCATTGCGATGTGGAGAGGATTTCGTGATTGCACGACGTCTTCTGATTTTTCACATTTCAGCTTGACTAGTGTGAATTTCTTGGAGGTTTCGGTTCAAGGGGTTTGCTTCTAAGGAACTTCGTTGGAAATTTTGTTTATGTCGAGGAACGGACGAATGGCGTCGGATCTTAGTAGAGCCGGTCCAGTTACGAGGGATATTGAGCAGGTCGTTTTTTCTTTTCTTTTTTTCCATTAGCGTTGTTGCTATATAGTCAATCTAGGTCTTGTTTATGATTCCCGTGCTAACATTAGGTTTAGTAGCTCCTGAATTGTTAGGTCTATTGTGGAAGTAGAAATAATTCTGCCTGGCGAATCCTAAGGTAGAGTTGCATTTAAGTGGAGATTATCATTTTGGAAATTAGATTTCAAAGTCTAGGCTGGTGATGACCTTTAGCTAAATACTGAAGTCTAATTCCACTTTTGGAGTCTCCAAGCTAGAGTCAGAGCTATATGATGAAAAAAATGCAGTTCCAGATTTTTATTTCATGATTCTCTTAGCAGTCTACTGAGAGTTGTATCAGGTGCAATTTCTCAGAATATAGTATTCATCATCTCCATCTAAGACTATAATCGTAGCCCTTGTTCTTGTTGGAGGATTGATATTTAAGTGTGTCCACTGCTTCTTCTCTTCGTTATTCACTATGTTTTATTATGTAATTGTTTCTAAGCTGAAATCATCACCCGTTGCCAGTATATTTAACCTACTTTATAAACGGAACGTTCTTTTATCAATTTGGCGCAGGCTATCACTTCCCTTAAAAAAGGAGCTTATTTGCTTAAGTATGGAAGAAGGGGAAAGCCTAAGTTCTGTCCATTTCGCCTTTCGAATGTAAGTCGTGTTGATTGCGCTTCCTTTAAAGTCTACGTAAGAATATCTTGAGTTTCTTAATGAGCCTATAGAGTCATTTTTTTTTGTTATATTTCCTCTTTGTTGCTTGATTTGTGCAGGGTCTACTTGTTCCGTTTCTAAGTATATAGTCTGTCCTGTAACTTTCAGGATGAATCTGTTTTGATATGGTTCTCTGGGAAGGAGGAGAAACATTTGAAGCTGAGCCATGTTTCTAGGATAATATCTGGGCAGCGCACTGTAAGTTTTGAGAATCCGTAGACAATGTCATATAATTCTCCCTTGAGTTGGTAGTATAATGTTCAGAATAAGTTCGTGAGATTAGAACTATCCACTTTTCTTTTTGTTTATTTGGTTGGATCTTTGCCTTCTTTGTGTCTGAGTTCTACCGCCATTTTTGTGGGGCCGATTGTCCTCCTAATGGGATAAAAATTGTTGTTTATGATTGTCCCAAGTGCTGCATGTTACGCACAAGACTCTTCTTATAGTCGTTTTTTCATCAGAAACTCAAATAAAGATTTGGTGCTTACGCTATGCTTGATTGGATTCATCATTTTTTTTTTCATTTCACTTTAGGAGGCAGATCGGTCTTGATTTGACTTCGCATCTTTCATGCATCTTTGCATGAGCCATTTTCCTTAGTCGTAAGATTGCATATTTTGACCTTGCATGTCTAGTGGGATATTCCGATAAGTCTTGCAATGGTGTTTCTCTTGCAGCCCATTTTTCAGAGATATCCACGTCCCGAAAAGGAATATCAATCCTTTTCGCTAATATACAATGAGAGGTCATTGGATTTGGTGAGTTTCTTCTAGGTTTCTCTATGAAACCATTATTCCATGGTTAAAATGTTTGTTAATATTGAAAGTTCATTAATTATGTGTTATAATCTTATTTCATAGATATGCAAGGATAAAGATGAGGCTGAAGTGTGGTTTAGTGGTTTAAAAGCTTTAATCTCTCGTTGTCATCAACGGAGATGGAGGGCCGAATCTAGAAGTGATGGGACGCCATCCGAAGCTAATAGTCCAAGGACATATACCCGGAGAAGCTCCCCTTTACATTCTCCATTTAGCAGCAATGAAAGTTTCCAGAAGGTACAAGAATGGAATATTCCTTTTCATTTTGTGCATCTTAACTAAGGTAAGTTACTGTTACCTTTCAGGATGGCTCTAATCACCACCGTCTTCACAGTCCATATGAGAGCCCGCCTGAGAATGGCATTGACAAGGCATTTTCAGACATGTCATTGTATGCACTTCCTCCAAAAGGATTTTTTTCCTCAGATCCGGCAACTATTTCAGTTCATTCTTTGTCATCTGGAGGCTCTGATGCCATACATGGTCACATGAAAGGTATGGGTATGGATGCTTTTAGAGTTAGTCTGTCAAGTGCTATTAGTTCTTCAAGCCATGGTTCTGGTCATGATGATGGAGATGCGTTGGGAGACGTTTTCATTTGGGGAGAAGGAATAGGCGAAGGTGTTTTGGGTGGTGGAAACCATAGAGTTGGAAGTTCGATTGAGGTCAAAATGGATTCCTTGTTGCCAAAAGCTTTGGAATCTACTATTGTACTTGATGTCCAGAATATTGCTTGTGGTGGACAGCATGCTGTCCTTGTGACAAAACAAGGAGAAAGCTTTTCTTGGGGAGAGGAATCCGAGGGTAGGCTTGGCCATGGTGTAGATTCTAATGTCCAAAATCCAAAGCTTATTGATGCACTCAATAGCACAAATATTGAGCTTGTAGCATGTGGAGAGTACCATAGTTGTGCAGTCTCTCTTTCGGGGGATTTGTATACCTGGGGTAAAGGAGATTTTGGTATTCTGGGACATGGAAACGAAGTCAGTCATTGGGTCCCAAAAAGAGTGAATTTTCTGATGGAAGGGATACACGTATCATCCATCGCTTGTGGACCTTATCACACAGCTGTTGTGACTTCTGCTGGGCAGTTGTTTACTTTTGGTGATGGAACCTTTGGTGTTTTGGGCCATGGAGATAGGAAAAGTGTTTTCGTACCCAGAGAGGTAGACTCCTTGAAAGGTCTTCGCACTGTCCGGGCAGCCTGCGGTGTATGGCACACAGCCGCAGTTGTAGAAGTCATGGTTGGAAGCACGAGCTCTAGTAACTGCTCCTCAGGAAAGCTCTTTACATGGGGTGACGGTGACAAGAGTCGTCTTGGTCACGGTGATAAAGAACCAAAACTTGTGCCTACCTGTGTTGCAGCTCTTGTAGAACCTAATTTTTGTCAAGTTGCGTGTGGACATAGCCTAACAGTTGCACTTACAACATCGGGTCATGTCTATACTATGGGTAGTCCTGTTTATGGTCAGCTTGGAAACCCACATGCAGATGGAAAGGTTCCAGCCCGTGTTGAAGGTAAACTTTACAAGAGTTTTGTCGAAGAGATTGCTTGCGGTGCTTATCATGTTGCGGTTTTAACTTCAAAGACTGAGGTTTACACTTGGGGAAAGGGATCAAATGGTAGGCTAGGCCATGGCGATGCAGATGATAGAAATTCCCCGACATTGGTTGAGTCGCTCAAGGATAAACAGGTGAAAAGTATTGCCTGTGGCTCTAACTTTACCGCAGCTGTCTGCCTTCACAAGTGGGCATCAGGGATGGATCAGTCCATGTGTTCAGGTTGCCGTCAGCCTTTCAATTTCAAGAGAAAACGGCACAACTGCTATAACTGTGGACTTGTGTTTTGCCATTCTTGCAGTAATAAAAAGTCCCTGAAGGCTTGTATGGCACCAAACCCGAACAAACCATATCGAGTGTGTGACAAGTGTTTTAACAAATTGAAGAAGGCCATGGAAACTGATCCATCATCTCATTCTTCTTTGAGTCGAAGAGAAAGTGTCAACCAGGGATCAGATGCAATTGACAGAGACGAAAAGCTGGACTCTAGATCCAACGGACAGCTAGCTAGATTCTCATTATTGGAGCCCATGAGGCAAATGGACAGTCGATCCAAGAAGAATAAGAAATACGAATTTAATAGTAGTCGTGTCTCACCAATACCAAGTGGAGGCTCTCACCGGGGTTCACTAAACATAACCAAGTCTTTTAATCCCACTTTTGGATCATCAAAGAAGTTCTTCTCAGCGTCTGTTCCTGGTTCCCGAATTGCGTCTCGGGCAACTTCACCAATATCAAGGCGTCCTAGCCCACCGCGCTCAACAACGCCAACTCCCACTCTTTCCGGACTAACTACACCGAAAATTGTTGTGGATGATACCAAGAGAACCGATGATAACCTAAGCCAGGAGGTGGTTATGCTAAGATCTCAAGTAAGCTGCTTTCTATAATTCTTCTCGCTTTCCTGTGTTACACTTGTTTTTTGTCAACCTGTGTTACACATAGGAAAAAATATATAGTTGGTGAGATCAAGCTATTTTGTTTTCGATTGTCTAGTTCTGTTTCTGGTTCATAACCGGTTACGTTTTGGATTTCACTCATTAAAGAATAGATCTTTTGTAGATGGACCAAACAAATATCTTTTTATTTACTGCATCACTTGTGTGCCTGGAATTGTATAAGAAAGATTTCCCACCAGTTTTGTTTCGTTGTTGAAAACTATTTATCGTCTCATTCGTTGCAATTTGACTTCTTTTCTAACTGACTAGTAAACGATTTCACAGGTTGAAAATCTTACACGGAAGGCACAGCTTCAAGAAGTTGAACTGGAAAGAACAACCAAACAGCTAAAGGAGGCACTAGCAATTGCTAGCGAAGAAACAGCGAGATGCAAGGCAGCGAAAGAAGTGATTAAATCACTTACCGCTCAAGTAAAATTCCAAAAAATTTCCTCAATGCTGTTTATGTAAATGAAAATGCTGTATGCAACTTACTGATTGTTTCAATGAAAACCATGCAGTTGAAAGACATGGCTGAAAGATTACCTGTTGGATCAGCTCGGACTATCAAGTCTCCTTCTCTTAATTCATTTGGTTCCAGTCTTGATTCGGTGGCTCCTTCTTCTAACACGTTAAACCGTCCAACCAGTCGAGAAACTGATCCTGATGGCCCAAATACTGTCCCAATGTTGTCTAACGGGGCCAGCACACCTGTTTTCGAAGGTGCAAGTTACCGACAGCAAGCGAATCATGCTGCTGAATCGATAAATAGAATCAGCACTCGAGCAAAAGAAAGTGAACCCCGTAACGAAAATGAATGGGTCGAACAAGATGAGCCTGGTGTCTACATCACTCTCACGGCCTTAGCGGGAGGTACAAGGGATCTCAAACGCGTCCGTTTCAGGTACACATCTTCTTTTCATTGTTGAGGCTTAGTTGGAATGTTTGGATTTTTTTTTTTTTTTTTTTTTTTGTTGGTGATGAATTAAACATAACCCGAGGATGATTTTGATGGCAGCCGAAAACGGTTTAGCGAGAAACAAGCAGAAGAGTGGTGGGCAGAGAACAGAGGACGAGTTTACGAACAATACAATGTACGCTTAGCGGTTGACAAATCCAGTGTGGGTGTAGGAAGTGAAGACTTGGCTCATTAAATTCTTTGCCCCACCCCCCAAATAACACACAGTAAACCCAGAGTTTGCCACTCATTTTTTTGGTTTGTTAACACGGGCTTTCATAGGTTTATTGGGGGTTATAACAAAACAATAGAGAGAGAGAGAGAGATTAGAAGTGTTTTCACCATCTTGGTTCATTAATAGTGTGGGTGTTTTCTTCTGTAAATTCTTTTGTAAATTCTATAAGCAAACACTTTCGTTCTGTCTCTATAAATGCTATTATTTGATGTTGAATTTAAAACTTCACTGATGATTTGGAGCAAATTGTAAATCAATGGAGTGTAGTTATAAGAGAAAACAACATATTTCTATCATGATTATGATCGATTATACCATTGGAACTTGGAAGTACATTTAACTTAACACGTCACATTTTGTTTGATAATTGATATACTAGCAACCTTTTTTTGGGTCAACCACTACTAATACGGTTTACAACTTTACATATATGCTATTCAAAGTATATTTGATTTGTTGAAGAGATTTATTTTAGTATCGTAGATACGAGCAACTCACCAAAATCAAACAATTAATGACCAACCAAATAGAATAAGCTTACATAGCTTTTGAAGAATTGAGAAGACTGACTAGTTACACCAACCTCTGCCTACCATAAAAACTTGTTTCTTTTGTTGGTCGACCAATCCTGAAAAAAAGTTTTGAACCATTAAAAAGCATGACATTTTTTGTACATGAAGATTGAACAAATACTCATACACATGGCTTCCTGCTTCCACCCTTCTCCAATGGCTACAAACCACCGCGAAGAAGACTCGATCATACTTTTCTCAGCATCCAACTCTCCCGATGAATTCTCCTCAGCTTCCTCTTCCTTTTCTTCTTCACCACTCCCAACCCCTAACCGCTACTCTTTAACCGTGACTAACCTCTCCTACACCATCCACCATGTCAACATACTCAACTCTGTGTCCTTTGCAGCCGAATCCTCCAAAATCCTGGCCGTGGTTGGACCGAGCGGAACAGGCAAGTCCACACTTCTGAAGATCATTTCAGGAAGAGTGAGCAACAAGGCACTAGATCCTTCTTCAGCAATTTCGATAAACGATGGTAGAATCAGCGACTACAATCAGCTACGCAAGCTGTGCGGGTTTGTTCCACAAGACGATGATCTACTTCCTCTGCTCACTGTGAAAGAGACGTTGATGTATAGCGCCAAATTCAGTTTAAGAGAATCGACGGCGAAAGAAAGAGAAGATAGAGTGGAGAGCTTGTTAAGAGATCTCGGTCTTGTTCTCGTCCAGGACAGCTTCGTCGGAGAAGGAGACGAAGAGGATCGTGGCGTCTCGGGAGGAGAGAGGAAGAGAGTCTCGATAGCCGTTGAGATGATCCGTGACCCACCGATTCTGCTGCTTGACGAACCGACCTCTGGTTTAGATAGCCGAAACTCGCTTCAGGTCGTCGAGCTTTTGTCTTCAATGGCGAAATCAAAGCAGAGAACCGTCGTCTTCTCCATCCATCAACCAAGCTATCGAATCCTTGATTACATCTCCGATTACCTCATTCTCTCCCGCGGATCGGTAATCCACATCGGGAACCTCGAACATCTCGAGGACTCGATTGCGAAGCTAGGATTCCAGATTCCGGAACAGCTTAACCCGATAGAATTCGCCATGGAGATTGTCGAGTCATTGCGAAACTCGAACCACAAAGACTCGTCGCGAGCCGTGGAATCATCATCATCATCATCGATCTGGCGTGAAAACAGCAACGAATACGATGGGATGATGATCAGTACAAAGCAAGAGTTTCGTCTCCTCGACATCGCCGAGATATCATTTCTCTGCTCGAGGTTCTGCAAGATCATCTACAGAACAAAACAGCTATTCCTAGCTCGAACGATGCAAGCGGTGGTGGCCGGATTAGGTCTAGGAAGCGTCTACACAAGACTCGAGCGAGACGAAGAAAGCGTAGCAGAGAGGCTTGGACTATTCGCCTTCAGCTTAAGCTTCCTCCTCTCTTCCACAGTCGAAGCACTTCCCATTTACCTCCGTGAACGACGCGTCCTGATGAAAGAATCGTCTCGAGGATCCTACAGAATCTCATCTTACATGATCGCCAACACAATCGCCTTCGTGCCGTTCCTCTTCGTCGTATCGCTCCTCTTCTCCATCCCAGTCTACTGGATCGTAGGCCTAAACCCGTCGATTCAAGCATTCTCCTTCTTCGTCCTATGCGTCTGGCTAATCATCCTCATGGCCAGTTCTCTCGTGCTCTTCCTCAGCGCCGTCTCACCTGACTTCATCTCCGGAAACTCACTCATCTGCACCGTCCTGGGAGCCTTCTTCCTCTTCTCCGGCTACTTTATTCCAAAGGACAAGATCCCCAAACCGTGGTTGTTCATGTACTACGTCTCGCTTTACCGTTACCCGCTTGAGTCGATGCTGGTGAATGAGTACTGGAGCGTGCGAGAGGTGTGCTTCTCGGGAGGGGACTTGGGGTGTTTGATGACCGGAGAAGATGTGTTGAAGAAGAGAGGGCTTGACAAGGACACGAGGTGGATCAATGTCGGGATAATGCTTGCCTTCTTCGTTTTCTATCGATTCCTCTGCTGGGGGATTCTACTCCGAAAGGCTTCCAAATCAACTCTTTAAACAGTTTCATTGTACTTAACTTTTACCATATATCTACACAGGTTTCACAATAAGTTATTACGGACGATCAATATTCAAGCCACATTAGTTAAGACCACAAACCAGAGTTTAGTAAACTTGGATACTCATTGAAAAAAGAAAAAAAAGAACAAACTTAGTTTGCAAAGCGAAATGGCTTGAGAGAAAATTATTCTCAAGCTCTAGTGACTCCATACTTCGAGATTCATCATCAAGCCTTAGCATCTTCCTTGGATGATTCTTTCGACATAAGAAAGCATATTGACGCCAGATTAAACAAACGATACTGTTTTGAAACACGAGTTCTTTTTATTCAATTCCCAGAGGTTCAAGACAAACGTAGACCAAATGAGAGGAAACCAAAGCAACCCAATAGATAAAGTATAGCTGCACGAGTACACAGCTAGACATTATTCGCAAAAAAGATAAAAAAAGAGGGCAAAACAGCCACCAACTGCTTCAGATATCGAGAGCGAGCCACAAGGTACGTTTCCTTTCTTAATTCATTCATTCATACGGTCTAACATCTCCTCCTCAAGTAGCAATAGAAAGGCACTTTTTTACTCCTATCAATTCCGCAGTAACCATTCATTCTTCACCATATATCTCTTTCACCAACATGAGCTGTGTCCTGAGAATATCATCAATAAGCATTGAATTTGTATTTAAAACAAGGACCTGCAACAGTAGCTTAAGGACAAGGATGAACAAGGACGAACCTGTCAGGTAGGAAGTGCCCCACAAGATGCCAAGGCCACAAAGACTCCAACTAGAGACTTCAACAGAACAAGGCTCGATCGGAGTTAGGTAGCAGAAAACATTTCGTAACACTCACCTGAATCATTCCCAATTACCTAGATCAACACCATAAGAATAAGAGTTCACAAAGCATTCGATATTGCATAAGAGCTTTGTGTCTACTCTTACCGTGTTACTCTTCCATTC
This sequence comes from Eutrema salsugineum, assembly GCF_000478725.1. NCBI lineage: Eukaryota > Viridiplantae > Streptophyta > Magnoliopsida > Brassicales > Brassicaceae > Eutrema > Eutrema salsugineum. Next base: position 6,675,807 of record NW_006256829.1, on the reverse strand, counting down.
CCATCTCACACAAAGTGGCGACTCGGCCAACTGGACTGTCCTTGGTATTGCTCGGGGAGTTGACCAGCTTGATGGTTTTCGTTCACAAAGTTATCTTTCTGAGGATTCTGAAAATACGGAAATTCTGGTCTGACCTGTGATGTTGGAACTTGTTTTCCAGGGAACGGAAAGTTGGCAGGCCCGTTCAGTCCATTGCTGGTACTGGTACCCATGTGTTCTGGTTTCCTAGAAGAAGCGTAATTCAAAGAATTGTTGAGTCCAGTGCCTCGAGACGATCGAGCTTGATATCCATCCAACCAGCTGTAATCATCAACCAGTAGGTTGTTGCCAGGCAGATCCGAAACAGGTGCTGGCTCCTTCAGCAGCTTAGAGGGGACGGAGTTAAACCCAGGCGGAGGGCCAAGATGCCTAGAGGGTCTACTGATTGGATTTTTTCGTGCTAATGAAGATTGGACGCCCAGGCCATCAGCAATAACTCCAGAAGACGAAACAGCATCAATTTGGGGTGGCAAAACAGCTTCAGGTGTTCGTGACTGAGAATATGGCATGCCACCCATACCATTGACATTGAAAGACTGGTGGGTTGGCAATGAGTGTGCAGGGAAATAGGAAACTCCATGATTTCCATGCGTCTCATTCCTCATGACAAGACCATTAGCCATCTGAGCAAAACCAGATAGGCTACCTCCAAGGGAAGCAGATTGTAATTGGCCCGGTGAAACATGTGAAGCCTGTGCTTGAGTTTGTTGAAAGTGCACAACCCGTGATTGCAGTGGTTGAAGTTGTGCGACCTGTGATTGCATTGGCTGAAGTCGTGCAGAAGCTATTGATTGGGCTGGCTGAGGGTGCCCTGCTGGTGTCTGAAGCTGTTGCAAATGCATAGCCTGAGACTGGGTTGACGGCTGAAGAAGTCCCAGAAGGTTAGAACCAACACATGCAGGAACTTGAACACTTGCGTTGCCTCTTGCTTGTAGATAGAGATTTTCATGAAAAGCTGCATCTGAACCACTCAAAGCCTGCAAGTCCCCGATAGTAGCAACTTGATCAGGATTCCTGAAGCCTCCATTAGGAACATATGTTTGTTCAGAAGCCCCTTTGCTCTTCTCAGCAACTAGAGGCTTGAAAACAATTACTTCATCATCATCATCCTCCTCACCCAAATAAATTTGTTGATCTCGTTGCATCACAGGCAAATTATGATTGATCATTGCTTGGTCATCTTGTAAAGCATAATCAACTTCTGGTGGGCTTGAATGAGAATCCAGCAAGTCATCTGACGGTTTTACACCAACAATGAACTTCTTCTTCTTTGAATCAAAATGCACATGATTCTGATCAATTTTGATCACACTGGTCAAAGCTTTCCCTGCTGCTAGGATCCTCTTTATACGAGCTTTCTTTTCCTTGGGACCTTCGGTTCGAAAGGAATGTTTTCTTGAGAAGTCGAGAATAGTCTGAGCTGGAAGCAGTGGCAAGAATCCTCTTATTTCATAGTCTTCCCACAGTGCAAGCCGGTTTTCAGTTTCTCTTTCATCATACAAGCTCATGTTTGAGAAGCAAGTCTCATCTTCGACATCATCAATAAACAACGGCCCAAGCGACAAGATCTTATTGAAGAAAGTAACACACTGGTTCCAAAAACTATTTCTTACAGCAGTCTGTCTATCATCCGGATCACTCCCGAGTGCAATATCAGGACAACAGGCCAACCATTCAACAAAAACTAACACACCAGGCAAGAAGTAACTCGACGAAGGATCACCCAGTTGCGCACACTGCTCTATAACGTGTCCAAGTAATTCAAAACTTGCTGTTACGGAGTTTCTGGCAGGCTCCACACGCTGTACAATTTCTGCATATGACTGACCTTCTGTCTCTTTCTTTGAGTTATGGACGCTAAATATAAGAATTGTCACAAGTCTAACAATGAAAAGTGCGCTGTCACTGGTGTCTATACCAAAACTCGGCTCTTCCATTAAGCTCGAAGAAATCAGCTCTCGTAAACTGCTGCTAGTCGAGGCAAGAACATCAAAGAATGTCTCCAGGCTGACAAAGACAAGTGATAAATATTATATGAGAGACCCGTAACATAATCTAGAACAAACTAATTTCAGAAGAAAAAAATTTACCTTGTTCGGGTGAAAAGAATCCCGTTGAGACGAACAAATCTAATGCAGAATGCTTTGAGAATCTCATTTGCACTAGTTACTTTATCCTTCTCAGGACCAGCTACCAAGTTCGCTTCTTTCGATGAAACATCTCCGCCTTTACCTCTTCCTTTACCAGTCACCCTCCTAGATGAGTCTTTGGAAGCCGCAAACAATTGGGCATAAATCTGACGATTCTGCTCAACCGTACAAAGAGAGAAAGATGCATTATATTTGGTAACTAAGAAAGTGGGAGGATAATCGCTGTTACGCTAAGTCACTAACATAATTATAAAAAAAAACTTGTTAGTTAACCTTTTCAAAAGCAACAATCAAGTTGTCACGGGCAGTTGGAAAAGGACTCTCCACAGCCAAACTCCGGAAATAGCGATATGTTGCTGCAAACTCATCTCCGGAATAAGAAGCAATTATAGCAAGCTGAGACATAAAGTAAATCTAATCAGACAAACTGTACTACATAGCTGTAGCTAACTATAAAATATCATGAGAAAGAAAAAAATAGGAAATAACCTGATGATGAGGGTTTCCACTGGCTGGCAATAGAGAAGCTGCTTGCAAATAGTAACTTGAAGCAGCAGCATACTCACGGTTCTTGGAATCTCCTTCTCCATACAATCCTTTATACCGAGCCAAATCACCAAGGTATATTAAACAACGGTGACAAGATACCAAGCCTTTTTTAACTTCTGCTAACTTCTTTCCATCCTTATCAGCCAAATTTTGACTCTCTTGATCCTCCGAAAAATAACCCAAGGGAAGACCATACTTTGATCTAATTTTTAAGATCAGATCATGGTAAAACCCAGTTGCTTCGGAAAGGAATGTTCTGAACTGGAGCTTGAGTTTTGCAACTCGTTCGGGTCCTTTCTCGGGTCTAGAGGGACCTTTTGCATTCTGCGCCACACTTGAGCTATTAGAAGCCAAAACAGCATTGATGTGCGATCTAAAGTCTTCAATCCGTTTGTAATGCAACTGCCACAGAGTAACTTCAATGCCGTGCTTCTCAGAAAAGGCATGATCTTCAAGAATTATTGCTTCATAATTCTCACGAATTTGCTGCCACAGATTTGGGTCAGACGGATTTCGAGCCTGAGCAGCCTTCCGACGCTTGATTTCTAACTCAACAGTCTGCAAATTACGCATCTATTGTCACTGTAATGTAGAGCCAAATTTTAAAAAGACAAAGGGCTCAAGTGAAGAGACGAAAACATGCAGTAAGAAGAAACCGATATATCCCCTCCAAGACGCATACTCCAAAAACAAGGATAAGCCAAATTCAGAGAGGAATTAAAGTAAAGAGAGAGAACCTTGTCGAATATGGACTGGGCTCGCTCTCTTGGCGAGCTAGCAGTATTTTTATCCATCTGTGAAGCCATCATCCATCAAAAAATTCAAGGTTATTATGTCACATGTAACCTGCAGTAAGAGAAAGGCAGAATCTCAGGCCAGGATCAAAGCCTAAACCTATGCTTGTGTTTCATAGCTAAACAAGAAATCCATACTCTTACTATAAGGAGCTTAAACAAAATCAATCATCAAGAGTGCTTTGCAGCTGTATACTAAAGCAGACAGACTAAGAGGAACATATTGCTACATTCATGCTTCTAATCAAAATTAAGACCAGAGTAGATATGAAGCCACAATCTGTTTAAAAGTCAAACCTTGAATATGAATCAAGACCCTTGAAAGAAAACAAACGATTGTTCCAGTGATCAGCCGTGGATATTAACATAAAAAAAAAATCCGATTTTAAGAGACTAAAAATCTTCAGAAATATATAATAGAAATAATCACGAAGACCCTAAAGGTCCTTCTCTCTGAAATTTTTTGCTGCCCATAATCATGAGTAAAATCGGAAAACGAGAAGCGAAATCAAGCAGAATCAGCATCAAATCAGAAAGGGGGAAAAACCCTCATCCCAAGATTTTATTAAAAACAAAAAAAAAAACAACGAAGGAAGAAGAAAACGACATAAGTAAAGAGAATTATTGAAATAGGATCAAAAAGGGAAGAAACATAACCTGAATAACCAGATCTGCGAATGGCTATGCGACCAGGAGCATCGGAAGGAAAAATCGGTGAGAGGAGAGAGAAACTAGGGTTTTTTTCGACAGAGGAAGAGAAAGAAAAAAAAATATATTGAGACGGTGAAAGGTGTACAAGGTCGACTTTTCCTTAATATAAGAGAGAGAAAAATAGAGAACGAGGGAAAAAAAAAAGGATTGTCCAAGTGTTTTCTTTCCCTCGCTTTGGGCTTTGAACGTCGTCGTTCTTTAGTCTTTTCTTTTCTCCTATGAATGAATATCCGGAATTCTTTTTTGCATTATTTTTCACATCAAATATTTCTTTTGTTTTATTTCTTGCTTTTCTTTCTTCTCAACCAAGAATCCAAACTGAAGTTTCAAAACCCTAGGTAAGAAACAATATAATTCGGACATTGCTATAAACACACTAATAAACCAGTCAAAATATGATGTACTATAGTATAACAAAATAATAAACGTAATAGATTTTGAAAATGTTAAAACCAACTAAATTTGAATAAAATAGATGAAACCAACAACCTAAATGAACAAAGTCTTTTGTCTTTTAAATTACTTTAACTCGTCCAAAATCATCTTAGTAGTTGTATCGTAGTTTTGTAGCTTTACAAGTCTTCCAACAACACTCTCATCGCCTATACGAATACAAAAGTGTGCAGGCAGTTCCAGATTTAGCGGTTATATAATCATGTTAGTACATTATTGAATACGACTGGAGAATCAAAGACTTTAAGTTTGCATACAGAGACCTTCTTTTTTTGACGTCCCATAAAGAGACTACTAACATAATAAGTCGGCTTTAGAGTTAATTCTTATCTTATAAACATAACCAATCACATTACAACAAAAAAAAAAAGAATTATGTATTACAAAAAACAAAAAAAATCTTTATATATATATACACACAAGACTGTTGCCCAAAAGAATGAAGTGATTCTTGTCTTCTCGGGAGAAAACGAGCAGAGTACATGCTAACATCATTAATCAACCACCAAAAGGATATACAGAATAAACAGAGCCTTTTTTATTTTTATTTTCTCATATAGTTAGTTCCAAGGTGGAGAAGAAGGCCGGTGTATGAAATCTTGAGAAGACGAGCCATAGTTAAGGTCGAGGTTATGGAGCTGCTCCATGAGCTGCGACCGTCTTTCTTTGAAGAAATCAAGACGAGTTGTTAGCTCTACCAGAGCTGCTGATGCAGCGGCTGAAGGATGATTTAGCCTTGGGTACTCTGTTATCTGCAAAACCGTCAATTTCAAGCATGTTACTATGCATTGTCATGACTAAAAGATGTTTATTCAGAGCGGTCAGCTGTGATTTGCTAGGCAGAGAAGCGATCATGCATGTCTCTGTAGTTACCAATGTTTACATCTAACTCTTTTGAGGAACTAATGAACAAACTAGATAAGACCAATCGCACACTATATGCAACCCAAAAGAAAAATTATCTTCCTTAAGTCTCAATCCTTCCAACCACGTTCGTTTTGAGGTTTATAGGAAATTCGTAGTAAGTGAATATAATCGTAAGGACCAAAATGTCTTACATCTAATGCTCTTGAAGTCGAGGGAACAGACGGAGAATCCATGGCTGAGAAGTTGTCCACAGACATCTTTCCAGACTCTTCACTGTTTTTAGAGTCAATCACGTTTGTTGACTCTGGTATTTGCTTACGAGATGATTGCCTGCTATTGCCAACACCAAAAGACCCTGCTCCTTTACTATTTCTCCACTCCACTCCCATCATATTCTCCTGGAGGTCAAACAGTAGTAAATTCTATTGGTTTAAACTTTAATCTTAGCTATGAAAGACGATGATCGACGACGGAAACATCAGTAAAAAGTACCTCATGTCTTTGTTTTCTTTCATGATTTACATAGGCAAGAGTGGAATCAAAATCTTGCTGAAGAAACCTTCTGTAGAAATACATAACATGGAATTAGAGCAGAAACATAGATGTAAATTAATCATATTACAGTACATATAAGATATGCCGTGCAAAAGTTACTTCCAACATAATCTTATCAGCTGTACTGAGTTTAAAGATTAACAGTGGATAAGTTAATCTGAGATATTTGTTAAACACATCTTCACTAAAGTCAAGAAACACGCCACAAAATGCAATTGAAAGATAAAAGCTTTACAGTATCAAGGATAAGTCATCACAAAAAAATATAACATGGATTATGAGCTCTTCTGTAGGAAAGTAGAGGGATAGTTATGCAACTCACTTTTGAGGATTGTGATTCTGGAGATACTGATGATTATCACGCGCGTCTGAGAAGGAACCAAAGTTAGTCTGACGTTGCTGGTTAAGCTGATGGTGAAGTTCTGCAACTTTCTGCTTCAGCCTGGCCACATCAGCCTCAGCAAGAGCAATTTCCTCAAGCTCCGCCCTTGTCTTCAAATATTCTGAGATCGTAAGTATTTCACAAGAACTAATTGTTTAAAAGAAAATACCATATTTCTAAAATGTATACTTACTTTCGAATCCACACCATGTGAGCTAAATTGTCCAGAAGACATGCTCAAACCAACCTCTAGTGCTGCTCGGAGATCTCTTTCGGCTTGCAACTGCTCTTGTAATCTCGACACCTATATAAGTATTCCCCACCAAACCAAAAGAAGATTCCTTTGACATTAGGCTTAAATTAAAGATTTATAAACACTGATAGTTTGAAAGAAAAATTGTATACATCTTGTTCAAGCGACAAACGACGTTCATGCAGTGCCTGCTTCCTTCTCTCCAAGCTAGCCTGTAATATCGCATTACCTCTGGCCTATAACAATAATGGTGACCCGTGTTAATGACTTTATGAAGTCAGAAAATAAAATTTTCAGCAGCGGATGATTACCTCCTTTGCAATTCGTTGTCGCAGTTCATTTTTAGTGGTCTCGAGCCTCTGTATAGCAAGCCTACAAACAATTGATGAACCATTTATTAGTACAAAAACACCAAGCTATTGTAATCTCAATTGTCAATCGAATCAAGCCTATGCCAAAGAGATAAGTAGTAGATTACAATATTTGCATAGATCAACATAGAAAGTACGTATATACATGTATTACGTATATTCATTAAGCAATGTTTTTTTTAGTAAGTTGTTGAGACATCAGCCGCGTCATTCTATGTCCACTAAACTAAAAGGATTCTTAGATAAAGTACAGCGTTAAAAATGAATCCTGTAAGTATTTCAAGCAAAGGAAAAATTCAAACTTGAAAACATGTGGAAAGATAATTACAGTCATAATTTTGGCAGAGATATTTTCGATATATACACATATGGAGATAGAGAATACACCCAAGATTGAAAGCCTTACTCATCTTCTCCTGAAGAATCAAACGATCCATCTGTGGATATCTTTCTGGCCTGTGACAAACAAAGAGCAACGAAAATGTTATTAATTCCACCCGACATTGGTTTATTATCACTATATAATTCTGCTCAGGCATGACACTTGATAACAAATTGGAGGAAAATAGTTTTGTATCATGCATCCAAATTTACTTGAACTAATGTATCAAATCTGAGACATGTACAGAATCAGAACTATTTGATCATGATAAGCAAACACATACACTGCCTCGACCCCAGAATGTTGCGCGCTTTGCATGAACAGAGGACGGCGTGCCCTTATTCACGGGTTTCTCACTTGATGATTCAAGACCAGGAGCAGCCAAAGTATTTCCATGAGTGAGTACATTTAGAACCTTCCCTGATTGATAAGACTCACCAACATTTACGAGAGATGAGTTTTCTCCATATTTGGTTCGATCATCACTTATCTGCTCTCCAGCTTGTTGATCCGTGGAGTTGACAAAAGGATTTGTCACAAGATGATCTGTTCGTACGTTTGAATTACGTGTTGGACCACTTCTCTCTCTCGGTGATTCGATATCAGAGTCATCAGCAACAAATCCCTAGAAAGAATGCATTCAGCGATCATGAAATAATTATTTTTTCTACCAAAGCTAATTCTAATTCATTAAAAATAGCAGAGATAGGATACATATATAATAGCTGAAAGCTTTTAAACATATTCTATATTCATGAACAATACTTCATATGTTCAAAGGCATTTCGTTATATCACCAACACTATACAAATAAATGTTTCATGTAAACTTGGCATGGATGCATGAGTATATTGAAGGAAAAATAACCTTGTATTCATAGAGATCGCTGCCTGTGCATCCGCTGCTCTCACTCATTTTTCCACTCAATGCACGCTCATTATCATCATCTGTCACTGGTTCAACTTCTTTCTCTGCATGATCGTATTCATTTTTCGGGTTGTTGTCATCATCACTAGAATCATCAGGCCCACTATTTCCAATATGTGATTCGGTCGAAATGGAACATCTTTGAATATTTTCTTCCTGAAAATTGTAGAGAAGCATATAAGGCATACAACATCAAATAAATTTGAATGAAACTATCTGAGTCCGTCTTACATCGAAAATACTTCCATAATCCTCCAGGAGAATAGTAATGATGGCTTGAGCATTATTGGCAGCATTAGCAGCAGCGAGAAGCTGAGCAGAATTGTCTTCACCGCTATCAAATTCGTCCTCTAGATCACATTCACCAGCCAATAGAGGACGTAAGAGCAGGGGAGCCATGCAAGCAGCTACAGCAGATGGGTTCATTCGATTTTCGTGGGAATGAGACGAGATAGTATGCATCATTTTCAGAATCCTGAGGGTACAACGCAGATATGTAAGAGTTCGAGACAACAACTTATAAATGATTCTCAAGGACTCTTACTCATAAAAGTTACAAGGCATTCATCTGTCCGATAGACTCAGAATTGGCAAGAAACAAGTAATCTCAACTATAACATCTAATATATTAGCTATTAGCACAAAACAAGCCAGAAGGGAGATCTGGAAACATACCGTTGTAATAGACGTCTATTAGGTTCAGGAAATGTTTCCGCCATAGCAGAGCGCAAGGAACTAATGCGAGCCTCTTTAGACTCTATTCCTGATTCAGAAAACCAATTAAGAGGACGTCAACTTCACATAAGTTCAGTCAGATCTCCATAAATTCTTTAACAGAAGACTCATGCAAATTAATAAATTTTCCATATACACACAAAGACACAATTCTGCATGTTTACAAGTACGACTTCATGATAAGGAAGGAGAAGAGGGTAAGGGTACTCACGGTAAGCTTCCAGCAGAGCAGTACAACAGGATGCTGAAACCGGAGAAGAAGGTAACTCCCTCAATACATGCTGCAAGTGAGATGAAATTGCCTTAATATTGTAAAAATAAACGATTTAACAGAATAAGAAGTTGAAAAGAAACTACCTTAATGCAGTCTCCAATAACATGTGGATCTTCATCAAAAGTGAACTCCGTTTTGCCTAAATATTATTTGGACAGTAAGAAGTAAAAAAAAAAAGTAAATTGCGTATTCGAGGGAGCACATACCTTAAGTACCAAGGAAGTCTAAGAACAAATTATATTAGCATAACAATCTATTATATTAAAACAGAAGCACATTTAGTACTTGCTTCCAAACACTCCTAATTTTAATAATTATTTATATTTAATTTCGAAAATTAGTTATTAATTTAAATATTTTTAGAGTTCCTTAAATATAGGTAATTTAGATTTGATTTGATTTGATTAAAAATAATAAATCAGATATTAATTTATATTTGATTTAAAGATTCTAATTTAAATAATTTCTATACTATTAAACATTTTTATCAAAAATATCTAGAATTTTAAAAAAAAAATTCACATATGAAAAATAATGGTCATATTTGAAATATAAAATATTTATAATGATGTAAATGATATGATATTTATGTTGCTTATATAATATATTTACGATTATGATTTATTTACAAATTAATAATAAAATAATAAATAAAATTCAAATATATAATTTAAATATTAAAAATATATTTTTTAATATTCATAGAACTAAAAATATATATAAAAAACCGGATTAAAAATATTTTGGTAACTAAAATCACTAATTTTGAATTATACATGTATATCGAAAATATATTTTTCATACAAAATCAAAACATTAAAAGTTAAAAATTATTGCATACACTATAATGTGGTTTGAAAAACCAGTTGTACACTCCCTTCGTTGATTAAATTTTAGAAAACTATAATGCTAAATAATACTGTTAATACATCTCAAACTTTTAACAAATAATTATATTATACGGTAATATGAACGGAAAAGTTAGAATTATGTTTTTATAATAGTTCATTATGAATTAATATTAGTGGATGGATTAAAATTATATTTTTATAATTATAATTAATTTTAATACTATAAAAATATATCTAAACACAAAAATCAATATTTTCACTTATTAAAAAATATATTTATAAAAATAATTATATCTAAACTCAAAAACACAAATTATATTATAAAATTCGTTAAACAATAAAAAATATTCTCGTGCGGATGCACGGGATTAGAATCTGGTATGTGCTTAAACTTAATCCAGAGAGAAATAAGTTGGCAGATTATAGGTACCTTGTTCGTATTCTTGAACTCTACGTTCCACCTCCTCCACATCAGCAGACTGTCTCAATATGCCTTCAACTTTAGTTCCTGAGGAGACAAAATCACGAAACCAAACAAAAAACAGTTAAAAGAAAAATGCATTCGAAGAATATAAACACATCTGTTTCAGCCGTTGCAAAAAATTGTACAACAGATTGAATGAGATAATAGAATCATGGAAACGGCAGTTAACTTTCACTGAAACGGATACTTACCATGTGATAAGTACCCTGACAAAACTATGGACACATTTTGATCTAAAACCGCATACCCCAGAAAAATCATTTAGGGAATACCTAGCTACCGATATTTTCTCAAGAACTTACCATACTTCTCAATAAACTGCAGAGCTTTCTCAAGGAATGATGGGCTTCCATCAATATCTTCAAGAGCAAGTAAGATTGGTCTTCCAACAACCATGGATTTTAATGGACGCTTATCCCGCCCTAGCAATTATGGACAGTGAAAGCAGAATGAGACATAGATGATGGAAAGTAAACTATTAAGGCAGAAATATACATAAGCAAAATCAAGGCATAAATATGTATAGATGTAAGATGCTTAGGCCAAAGCTGTAACATGGATTAGAACAAACATTGATGAAAGGAACCTTCGATAGCCTCGTTAGTTTCAGAACGGAATATTCCATTCTGACCCATGACGAGTGCTGCATTAGGGGCGTGTGCAAGAGCCTGCTCAAGAGCAGTTTTCCACTCGTACAAATCTTCAAATGTCTCAGCCTGCATCATCCAAGTTGGTCACAAAAAGAGAAATTAACAGTAGTATAATGATCGTTCAAAGAGTAGACATCTATCTAGGGAGTATGTATTTCAAATTTGTCGCTGATATTGAAGTACCTTAAGAGTGAAAGCTCTCCCGTCACGCCCATCAGGAAATAATACGGTCAACAATTTTTTATCCTCCCTCACCACAACACTGAAAACAAAAGTCACTGTCAGTTGAATTCCATGAAATTTTCTAACCAACTAGCAATATCATGCGTACCTTCCAGAGTTATTCAAGTCGATGCCACCCAGAGTTAAGTTAACTTCGCCACCTTTTTGCGGTAATGTACCCTATGAAAATGTAGTTACAGAGCTCAATATATACGATTCTCAGGAATCTTATCATATCATACATTAACAAAATAAGTCAACTACGAAGATTAAAATTAACGGTGGAAAAGGCAGTTTGATTGTAAATACTAACAGGGTCATTTTTGAAGAAGACCAAGGAAGTACGTGTGAGGATGAACCAGCGTTTCTTCCAAGAAGTCCAACCCAATCCTATTGAGTAGAATGCCAGAACAAAATGTTCAATGCACTATGTCATCCCACTAGCCACAGGGAATTGAACAACTGACCAAACATAGTGAACTTTGATAGAAAATAGGGAGGGGCAAAAAGCCACAAGGATACCTTTTGAGGATATGAAAAGTGGACCACTCTTAAAAACCTGCCAAACAATTGCGAGTTACATAGTATTAGTAACGCACGTTCTAAGAAACTAGAGAAAATAGATAGTTGCAGAAACAAGTAAAGCCAATTAAAATATTCATTCATAGTTTTCAGTTCATATTGGGTACCAGACATTCGCAAATATCAAAGATTCAATATCGGCATGCTAGTTATCTGTTCAAGTAAAGCCTCATATCTGTCCTGTATGTTATTTGTACTTAGATGAGAAATCACTTCCATGGATACTGTTTTGTGTGTATTTTGCAGCTTAAGAGTAAATCACCGATCTGCCTAATACTTCTGTTTTTAGGCTCTTACAGTTCGACCAAATCATTATGATCAATTACGCTTCCCTTTCGATATAATAGAAAAATGTACTCAACACAGACACTATAGACCTCATGTCAGCAATGACATTGGAGTAGAAGCACAGGAGCGATCAAGCCAATAGGCTTCAAAGAAAGAATACGAACTTAACAATACAAGGAACAGCTAATGAGAGCTTGTCTCACAATTAATATCTTATACTTGTCCTAAATTTTAGAAATTCGAGCGTCCTTGGTGACCGAAATTCAGACAGCTAAACTAAACCATAAATATGAAATAAATTATCATATGACCCTAACATGTATGATCCACTCAGCGACAAACAAAATCTGCAATTCACCAGCGTCACATTTAATTTATACCGAAAATAAGAAAAACAAAAAAAACCAGAGAAACGCCATTACCGTATTTGAAGCAGCACCTCGTGGCCGCTCCAAAGCCGCTAAAGAAGCCTCCATTGCCTCAACAGCATAATCTCAGATCCAGTCTCGAAACAGTACCCAGCTAATTCGAGAAAGCCAAGAGACTAGAGTTCCGATTTCACCTCTTTTGATACGAACAACAGAAAGAGACAAACAGCAGCAAACAATCACCAAAACCAAATCTCCTCTCTCCTCCTCAAATTGAAGAATCACAACGCCTCAGAAGAACACAGCAGTGCCACCAAACTAGCCGCCGGAGAAAACCTCGCTGGGTTCTATCCAACCTCCGCCGCGAGATGTAGAGCAGAAGATTTTAGCTGTAGATAGAGAAAAGAAGAGACATTGCTTTCCACCTACTTCTGCTTGTGTAAAGAGAGAGAGAGAGAGAGAGAGAGAGAGAGAGAGAGAGTGGATGGATGGGTCATGAGTGTCGGAGAAGTCACGGGTCGGGTCTGGTAAAACTTAAGTCGTAATTAAATCAATCCAACCAATCATCACTGTCCACCTCAGCAACAGCTGGTATGATCCTCTTTCCCTCCTGCTCCACTGGCCAATTTAATAATCCCGGATTAGGTACTGCGATTACCAGTAGCCACTCCCTTTTAAAACGATGGTAATGTATATTCTACTTTCTGCTTTAAACTATATTAAGTAAGTATTAACTACTAATTTTTCATAACAAAGAAACAAAACTTATGAACTACTAATATTCTACAGCTATATATAAAACAGATGGACCATCCAATCGTCAATGATTTAATGCTCAATTTCATATCATTTTGGATCCAGAATTTGTGGTAACGCATCACGCAAAATGTCATCCATGCTTGGCCTCCTAATAGACTAGCTGATTTTGATATGTGTATGGGTTTTCTTCTTCATGCTTTATGCATATCCTGCTCCTCTCTTCTTCTGTTTTTTCAAAAAGACTTTTGCATGATTGTGGCTTATCACCATGAATATATTATGCTATATTAAACCAATTATATTATTTCTGTATAGTTTTTTCTTTATCATGGAGCACATCATTCAAGGTGAGAAAGAACTTCATCTTCAAGACGTCAATCATAAATGGACATTATGCTACTTATATATATTGGACAATGCAACCTAAGCTTGTGTTAAAAATAGCAAAAGCGTATTGAATGTAGGATAACACAAAAATTGGTTACAATACTTACAATTACATGTAAAAGAAGATTCTAACACTTTCAACAAATGTAAGCGCGCGTATTACGTATACATCTACGTTTTGTGAAATTTCGTGTTCTTATCAAACATAGGACGAATCTAAGAGATATCTGGCATAATGTGTGTTGAGAAATGGTGGCTACAACTTCGCTCACTATTGCTCAAAATTTATGATATTGTTACACAATTAGACAATGAAAATTTGTTACAAAATACATATTTTCACAACATTCTAAACGCGTTATATGCCATCGCACTAATTCAGCTAAACCTGGACTCACAATAATTGGAAAGATAAGAGAAAGCATACAATAGTAACATGCTCATGCTTGAGTTATTACAAATCTCTACACTACCGTATAATGAGAAAAAAAAAATGTTGAATAAAATTTTGACAAAGGAAAAAACTCAAACATCGTTCTATCTCTTGAAGTTTAAATGACAACATAATTTAAGATATGATTGTAAAGTATTTTCAATGCATCTAAAACTATAAATGATATGATTTATGAAGTACATCATTTGAACGTTGTTTCATGTGCTTCAATTGTAACTTGTAAGTCCACTTCACATCATTATTTTAGTTGAAGCATCTAGATAATCTAGTCTTAATTTAATTTTGAATCTTAAACTTAAATTATGCACACGTTTTTTAGGGATCTTATGAATAGGAATGTTTCATTTAATAGTATTTGTTCAAAGGTATTATTAGGTAATGAAAAGATCAGATGTTACGCAAAGAAAAAAAGAAATAATCACATGTTTTCAAAACGTGTTTTAATAAAAAAAATTTTGGACAAATAAACCCATCTAATCATCGTCATATTTATTAACATCTATAACAAATAATTTAATTTGTAAATTTCTGAGGTTTTTTTAAAAAGATTGTGAAAATAGACAATGGAAAACATTGACCAACAAAAAAAAATATTTTGCAAATAATAGTCCCAAATAATAAAAGAGCACACGAGGTGGCTTCGTGCGATGTCAGTCGATACAATTACACCTCCGACTCCTCTCATATTCCCTCTCTCTCTCATTTTACTGGTGTTAATCTCGATCGAACCTGTACAACCATGGCAACGAGCTCCGGCCGGTTAATCGCCGGTATGACGGCGTCGATGAGCTCAATCGAATCGCGTAATGCGAACCCAGCTCAATCCATCTCCCTAATCTATCGAAATCAAATAAACGGTGTACCGCCTATCATCCTCCGGTCCTCTCGAAGGTCCAAGCTCTGGTTAATCGATGCGGTTCCCCCGGCGAAGTCCTGGGACAGATCTGACGATGCCGAAGACATCAAGAGGAAGTCAGACGCGATTGGTGGCATAACCGACGCTCACGTGGTCGCCGGAAAACATGACAGGACGATTGAGATAGTTATTGCAGCGGCGGTCACGGCGGCGCTGGGCGTCGGGAACCGCGTAATGTATAAGCTGGCCCTTATTCCTCTCAAGCACTATCCCTTCTTCCTCGCCCAGCTCTCTACCTTCGGGTAACCATCTTCTCTCTATCTGAAATGCTTATAATTAGTCTGTGAGTTTGCTTTTGTCAAACTAAAACAATTTCGCGTTCGATGAAAAAGTTTAAGTTAGATTTCAGATTTTTGTTGTGAAATGAGTTGATACGATCACGATTTCGCTTTATATTCTCCACACACACACACTCTGCTTCTCTAATTGGTGATCTAGCATACTAAATATTCATTGATAAATCATGGAATGGTATCTTTAATTATGAAAGACGATTCCAAAATTGTTCGATGTGGGAAAGTTGGTATCATATGTCGTATGTTTGGAAAGTGCAAAGCCGAAATATTCATTCGTATGCAAAATGGAGTTTTCAGAAGATTCTCATTAAGAAACCGGGTCATAGTTGGCGACTTCGTTCTGTTTAGATACTTCTACTTTAATGTTCACCAAACATATTTTTATGCGCATATTAACTTTTTCTCACGTGCGAGTTTCTCTCGGTCACCTACTTTCCGATATTTGTTTTAATAGCGAGTTAATGGCGTTCTTGTTGGATCTACAGTGAGTTAATGACTTATTGAACGAAATTAATACTAATTATATCCTCTGTGGATCGTGTCAGAATATTTGCCCCTATCTGAATTTAATTTACCACGTGTCAATCACTTTGTTTTTGTTTTTGGCACGTGTCTCACTCTCTTTTGCATATGGGCTACTGTGTGCAAGTTCTGTATGTTGGTTGCCTTGCTATCAGAGTTTAAAATGTCTACTATTAACGAGAACATAAAATCTGTTACATTGTTGGTTCACCGGTTTATTTATTAGCAGTATGTGAGTGAGATGTACACTCTGAAATGTGCTTATGTGAGTCAAATTTGGTGTAGTGTGTAAATTTTAAAGAACATATATATGGTTGTTTGTGCTGGATGGATCCAAATCATAGTCCATAGTAATAATGTGATTTTGAGCTGTGTAATGTGCTATTTCACAGCTTGGTTACCCTTTTAGAGATAAGCTCTTCTCGTTGTTTTACTTATTCAATGTGAACAAACCCATAATACTATTCACATACTCATTTCCTGGATGTAGTGTATCTTGTTTTGTACCACCCACTATAGTACAAAAAAAACAAAAATTCTCATGCTATACTTCTTGCAGGTATGTAGCTGTATACTATTCTATTTTGTATTTTAGATACCGAGCTGGAATTGTTACTAAGGAGATGCTGTCAGTTCCAAAAATTCCTTTTTTGATTGTTGGCATTTTGGAGTCTCTTGCCCTAGCTTCTGGGATGGCAGCCGCAGGTATCTTTTCATTTGTGCTACCCTAACTTTCCCTTTCCGTTTTCTACTGCAGTTTCAGTAGATGTATACTTTCATTTGTTCGATGAAATCACATGTTAACACTATAGATGCATGAAAATGAACCCTCAAACTCCGGTTTATCTTACTTACCGTTGTTTTTCTTGACTCAGCAAATCTTTCTGGACCATCTACTACAGTTTTGTCTCAGGTTACAACTTACAAGCTTAAAACATTACTATACATTCTATCTTCCATAAGATCAAATTACAACATCAATTTCCTGATTTTCGTTCTAGTGTGTCAAAAGCTGCAAACCCGTCCCTCAAATTCTGTGAATTGCTAGCTAGCTGGTAAAAAGCATGGTTGTTGTCTGAGAAATGTTTCAGAATTAACTATAGTCATTTATTTCTTTGCAGACATTTCTTATTTGGCAAATTCTCTTCTCCATTATTTTTCTCGGGAGGAGATATAGAATAAATCAAATATTCGGGTGTATTCTTGTAGCATTTGGTGTAATCGTCAGTGTGGCAAGGTTAGCCAGCTCGTTTAACTTGCTTAATATTAAAGTGACTTGGTTTCTTTGTCTCCTTTCATTTTTGTTATACTTGTCAAAGGACTCAATGTAACCAGTACAACATATTTCATCCATATTGCGTTTACATACTATTTTCTCTTCCATGTTCAGTGGATCGGGTGCCACTCATTCATTTAAAGATGCAGGAATATTTTGGAGTCTTCTTATGGTATTATCTTTTATGCTTCAAGGTGCAGACACAGTAATGAAGGTTTGTCAATCATTGCTAGTTATATCGCCAACTACAAGATTTTGGGCTCTTCTCTTTAACAGTAAATTTCATATTCTTGTAGGAAGTCATCTTTCTAGATAGCAAAAAGCGGTTGAAGGTAATCATGCCACCGAGAAACTTTAGCAACATTTGCGATTTTGAATTCTGAAAGAAATCTGTTCTTATTATTACAGGGTGCTTCACTTGATCTGTTTGTTGTAAACTCATATGGTTCAGCTTTCCAAGTAGGTATTCTTTGTGTAGCTCCTTGTTTTTGGTATCAGATCATATGCTATCTATTTGCTAGCTAATGTGCCTGTTTCTGTGGTCAACCCAGGTCATATGCATAGCATTGCTTCTTCCTTTTCTTTCAAAACTCTGGGGCATACCGTTTAACCAACTACCGAGCTATCTCAGAGACGGGGGTGCTTGCTTTTTGAACATTGGTACTAGAACAATAGGTCAGTTGATGCTACGCTTTGTGCTCCAGTATCTCCTTGGTTTGTGTCCTCTGTGTAAAGTATTCAACACGCTCGGTTTGGTTTTGACACAGGATGCGAAGGGGCTCCCCTTCTTCCTATAATGTTTGTCATGATGAACATGGCTTACAACATCTCCCTTCTACGCCTAATTAAAATCTCATCTGCTGTTTTGTCGTCTCTGGCATCCACCGTTTCTGGTACAAACTTCGCCTTGTTATAGCCTTGCCATAGTTTCATAATAATCTACTTCTTTAGCTAATTAGTAATTGCTGATGATATCCCATGATCACTCTGAGATTTAAACCCATTAGATGGCTTCTCGGAGTTTTTTTTCCATACATATTGACAAATCATATGATTGGTAATTACATAATCATTCCGTAATCACATAGCTCTAGTGTTGATAATATGCAGAAGCAAGCGATCATAAGATTTGATAAACCATACAAATGTATAAAATCATGTTGTATGAAGAAACTAACTAGCATAAGGAACCTTGTTTGGCTTTGGCTGTGCAGTGCCCATAGCCGTCTACTTGTTCACGCTTCCCTTGCCGTACCTCGGGGTGGCATCTTCACTTCCGACGGGGTTCGTGGCAGGCACAGTGATCCTTGTACTCGGCATGCTTCTATATGCTTGGACTCCTTCTCACTCTTCCGATTCGGTTATCCCTTCTCCCCCATCCACCTAACCGGCACGAGATTCGTTTTTGTAATCTTGTTTGTTTGTTTGTTTGTCCTTTCTCTCTTCTCATTGTAGCATTTGCCATTTTTGTGTCATTGAGGAATCCCTTAGCTCATTGATTGTACATTGGTTTTAGCAATTCTATGCATATATAAAGTGTTTGCGGATCGTTTTCTTTCATAGTAACACTAGGTTGAGTGTTATAAAGCATTTGGATTTTGAGCATATAAGAGCATAATGCGTTTACATTTTACCATAGATGTTTTGACATTGCGGAGCTACGATTGCATCTTTCTGAAAGATGTTTGCCCAAGATGTTTTGGATCATGAGCATATAATATTCGTGATCAAAGTTTCACCAGCTTCCTTAGGCCAAAATGTAAATTTGTATTTTATCAAACTAATTTACCATTATTCCACAATTTTTTTCTAATTGGTCAAAAAAAACCCGCGGAATCGCATTAGCAAAAGCTGTAATCAGAAATTGTGGATCAGAATTATGGGCCCACATTTACACTCTTAAGTGGGTAACCTCTCCGACTTTCCCACACTTGAACTCAACGAGACCCAAAATGTTTAGACTGACCGGAAATCTTTCGTCGGCTTCATCTCCAGCGGCGGCGGCGTCTTTCTCCGCCGCTTTGAGACTCTCCGTTGCTCCGGCTCTCGCTTTGGCCTCTCCTCCCCATCTCCGCTGGTTCTCGACGTTTTCTCGTTCATTTCTCGGCGGACGCATCTCTTCATTCCGACCACGCATTCCTTCTCCGTGCCCGATTATGCTCTCTGGTTTCTCGGCTCTCAAAGCGAGAGGTAAATATCAACTGTTTACCCTTTACTTGCTGTATAAAATATTTAATTGCGAGCTTCTTCTTCTCGAATTTCTAATCGGAACAAAATCTTTACCTCTTATCTGATTTTCAACAAAATTCATGTGGGAATAAGTGGGATTACCCTCTCTTTTTTGAACTGATATACTCATATACCTGTATTCTTGATAATTTCGTTCGTTGATTTCTAATTATCTCTGTTTGTGTGTCTTTTGTTTTTCCAGCTTCATTTAGCAGCGAGAGTAGTGCGAGTAGTGCAAGTAGGGAGATTCTGGTGCAGCATTTGCTTGTTAAGGAGGGTGATTCTGAACTCTTTGCTGAACTCCAAAAGAAAATCTTGGATGGTCTGATTCGTTAAATCCCTTTTCACCCTTTTGATATTTACGTTCTGATGAGACTAAGCTTTTATTTCAACATTAGTTACATAATCCTGTAAGATATTGGGGCTTGGTCAGTTTGTTAACTGGGATAAAAATAATTGTGGAAAAATATTGTACTGATACATAGATGAATTTCTCATTAGTTGTGTGACTGTCACCTTATTTTGTTTGTGTCAGAAGATTAAGGGTGTGTCCTGAATTTCAAGTAACTCTTTGTTGTGAAGGTGAGGATATGAGTGATCTTGCAGCTGAGTACTCGATTTGTCCATCCAAA
This sequence comes from Eutrema salsugineum, assembly GCF_000478725.1. Lineage (NCBI taxonomy): Eukaryota > Viridiplantae > Streptophyta > Magnoliopsida > Brassicales > Brassicaceae > Eutrema > Eutrema salsugineum. The sequence continues at coordinate 6,655,449 of NW_006256829.1, read as the reverse complement.
AAGGAGGGTGGTATACTTGGATGGGTCAAATTGGGTCAAATGGTACGCTCTCTTTTCTATAATTTTAGCCATTTCTTTTGGTTATGAGATTGGTATTGGTTTTGCATTGACACTTTCAAATCTATATGAACCTTGCTGTCCTACCCTCGTTATTACACAAGCAATAGGGTGGTTTAACAATTCCTGGCTGGTTAATTACCTTTTAGCATTGACATTCATGTTCAAATGGAAGTAGTAGAAAGTAACCGATCATAGAAGTAATTCCACGATGGTTGGACTTTCCCATGAATAACTTTGGCAAATTCCTGCTGCAATTAGAGAATAATAGAGCACTTATAATTGTTTTCAGGTGCCAGAGTTTGAGGAAGCAGCATTTGGAGCAGAGCTGAATCATGTGGTGAGGTGTAAAACCCAATTTGGCTGGCACTTACTGCAAGTTTTATCTGAGAGGTAGTTCTTCTGAAAACCATCCTCCGTTAGCGACGTTTTGTATCGACTATTGTAAATTGTCTTAGCGGAAAATTTTATATTGACAGGGAACCTGTGAAAGATATTCAGGTTGAGGAGCTGCATTCCAAAATGCTAGATCCAGTTTTCATGGAAGAGGCTCAGTTAATTGATGTCAGAGAACCTGACGAGATGTAAGCTCCTTTCATCTCTCATCCTGACATACATTTTCCTTCTCCTAGTGGATTAGCTTCATACTCTCTAAACATTTTCGCAACACCATGATTCATGTGCATCTTGCGGAGGTTGATGGTTCTGCCATATAGATACATGTGTACCTCGCACACATTGATTTTAGAAGAAGGACAAAGTATCCATAGTTGTTTCACATTGTCTTTTCTATTTTGTTTCATTACTTTTACCAGAGCCAAGGCATCCTTGCCAGGATTCCAAGTGTTCCCGCTCCGCCAATTCGGAACCTGGGCACCAGACATCACTTCAAAGCTGAACCCTGAGAAGGATACATTCGTCTTGGTATGTTCAGTCTCATCTGCTAATACATATGATTAGCTTTGAAGAAGTTCAGTGGCTCAATTCTTAAATACCCATCAAGAAACATCTGATGTCGAAATGAATTTTTGTGAGTTCTCTGAGTCGCGGCCTTTGTTTCCCATACAGTGTAAGGTTGGTGGCAGGTCGTTGCAGGTTGCGAACTGGCTGCAGTCGCAGGTACAAAGCTTTTTTGCTCCTCGTATTAGTTTGTTTTTCTTTTTATTGACATCCTGATGTGTTTAATGGATTATTGTCTTGTTCCTCAGGGCTTCAAGAGTGTGTACAATGTAGCTGGTGGAATACAAGCCTATTCTCGCAAGGTTGACCCATCAATTCCTACTTACTGAAACTGCCCCCATCAGATTATCCTAGAATTTGCTCCCTTTTTTCTTCTATTCTTATATCCTAATCCAAATAATTGCAAATCGTATTCGGGGAATAATTTAACAATAATAATATAAGGTTCATTTTAGACATTAGAATATATCAATATACTACAAGCAACCTCCGAAATTCTCCAAGAAATGCTCTCAGCCTTTTATACAAAATCCTAAAATAAATACTTAATATTTGCTTTAAATAACAATATACAGACAGGCTTCTGGTTCCTAAAGTCCCTCCCTATCAGCAAACCCCATTATCGTTTTGAAAACTGAAGGCCAGCTAAAATGAAAAAGGCTTGCAAAAACAGAAAAATACTATTCATAGCCAATTTCTTGTTCAAGAAGAAACCAAAAACCTAAACGAATAGACAGAGGAAGGAAGAAGAAAAACAAAAAAAAAGGACCTTTAATTATATTTCTCTTCTTGGTTTTGAGAGCTTACTTCCTCTCCCCTTTATGCAACAATGGGAAATTGTTGCTCTCATGGACGAGATTCAAGGAATAAAAAAGACGACCCCACGCCGGCTAATGCGGCCGGAGGTGGCGGCGGTGCTGGTGGTGGCGTGGAAGCCTCTGTGAGAGCTTCGAGACACCCACCAGCATCTCCTCCTCCTGCAACAAAACAAGGGCCAATAGGACCTGTCTTAGGCCGACCAATGGAAGATGTAAAGAGCTCATATTCATTGGGCAAGGAGCTTGGTCGTGGACAGTTTGGCGTGACTCATCTCTGCACGCAAAAGGCCACGGGGCTACAATTCGCTTGCAAGACCATTGCAAAAAGGAAGCTGGTGAACAAAGAAGACATTGAAGATGTGAGAAGAGAGGTGCAGATAATGCATCACTTGACGGGTCAACCAAACATTGTGGAGCTTAAAGGAGCATACGAGGACAAGCATTCAGTGCATCTGGTTATGGAGCTTTGTGCGGGAGGAGAGTTGTTCGATAGGATCATTGCAAAAGGTCATTACTCGGAGAGAGCCGCTGCTTCGTTGCTAAGGACGATTGTTCAGATAGTGCATACTTGCCATTCCATGGGGGTTATTCACAGGGACTTGAAGCCTGAGAACTTTCTGTTGCTTAACAAGGATGAGAACTCTCCTCTCAAGGCAACAGATTTTGGGTTATCCGTGTTCTACAAGCCAGGAGAGGTGTTCAAAGATATTGTGGGAAGTGCTTATTACATTGCACCAGAGGTTTTGAGGAGGAAGTATGGACCAGAGGCTGATATTTGGAGCGTTGGTGTCATGTTGTATATCCTCTTGTGTGGTGTTCCACCTTTTTGGGCTGGTAATTAAAAGATTTCTGATTCTTTTCTCCTATCTTTCTATCTTTCAAAACAAAGACATAGATAAAAGGGTCTATATATCATTCATGTTGATTTTTCAGAGTCGGAGAATGGGATTTTCAATGCCATCCTAAGTGGACAGGTTGATTTTTCAAGTGATCCATGGCCAGCCATTTCACACCAGGCAAAGGATCTCGTCAGGAAGATGCTTAACTCTGATCCAAAACAAAGATTAACCGCTGCTCAAGTTCTCAGTAAGCAAACTCCTATTTCAAAGAGTAATTAATTAAGAAGCTCCTATATTATCATTGAAATTATTTTTTTTTAACATATTTGTCTTTTTGTAAAGACCATCCATGGATCAAGGAGGATGGAGAAGCACCAGATGTTCCTCTTGACAATGCAGTGATGTCAAGGCTCAAGCAATTCAAAGCAATGAACAACTTCAAGAAAGTTGCTTTACGGGTAAAATTTAATATCTTTCTCAAAAGCATAATACATGTGACAAATATGACTCACTGGCCTCGTCAAAACGAACAAACAGGTGATAGCCGGGTGCTTATCAGAGGAAGAAATCATGGGGTTAAAGGAGATGTTCAAAGGAATGGACACTGATAACAGCGGAACAATAACTCTTGAGGAACTAAGACAAGGACTTGCCAAGCAAGGTACAAGGTTATCTGAATACGAAGTCCAGCAATTAATGGAAGCAGTAAGTCTTTGTTTTGTGTTTGTGTGCTATGCTATAATTGCCATCTATTTATTAAAGATGGCAAAATAAGTGCTTTGTTTTTTCTGTTTTCTATTAGGCTGATGCGGATGGTAATGGTACAATAGACTATGGGGAGTTTATAGCAGCAACAATGCACATCAACAGACTCGACAGAGAAGAGCATCTCTACTCAGCATTCCAACACTTTGACAAAGACAACAGTGGGTATGTAAATTAGCACATATATAACAGTTTTTTTTTATGATATACTAAAATTTAGTTGAAACCAAAAACAAATGATGCTATGTCTCGGTTTGCAGATATATCACAATGGAAGAGCTGGAGCAAGCCCTGAGGGAGTTTGGCATGAATGATGGCAGAGACATTAAGGAAATCATTTCTGAGGTTGATGGAGACAATGTAAGTGCCTTTCACTTTCACATTTCCTTCCTTAATTAGCACATACAAACATCCTAAAAAAAAACAACTATTTCATTGATGTAGGATGGGCGGATAAACTACGAGGAATTTGTGGCAATGATGAGAAAAGGAAACCCAGATCCTAACCCTAAGAAGAGGCGTGAACTGTCATTCAAATGACCCATCTGGGAGAGACAAGTCAGAAGCACATAAGAGAATCAAGGAGAAGGAAAAGTTATTCTAAAGTAGGCTTGGGTTGCTCATGATTGAGAAGAAGATCACCAAGAGAGATAAGTATGGGATTAGGGAAAGTATGTTTCATGTTCGTAAGTATTTTATGCTTGTCTACTACTGAATTAAAGTGTCAAAGAGGTTTCTCAATGTATCAAATTCTTTTTCAGTTTAAAATTGTGCATTACAGTGATGTTTGTTAATAACGGCTGAGCAGATCATAAAAGGCATCATGAAGTCTTCTTTTTTCAGACTTATTTTTCTATGAAGCAAACAGAGAAAGAATAGTCATAATTTCCAGAAAGCTGGAAAAATTCATGATTTAGCATTGTCACTATGTCCTAACAGAACAATCAAACAAAGAGCAGTGACTTGTAATGCGAGAAAGTGAAATGGACACACTAAACATCTCAACGCATAAACCATTCTATTCTTCTCTTCACGATCATTTGCCCACTTGTGATGTGAGCACTGTGGTACGCTGCCACAGTGACCGTCCTAATAAGCCATTTGCATGAACCGAAAGGTAACTGGCATTTAACCTACAAGTGCAAAAGGAACAATCAATTGGGACATTCAACTAATCACCAACCAACGTAGGAATGTGAAAGAAAGTATACTTGTCTACATCAGGAGTGGCCATCGGATCATATAACTCTTGCTCTGCCCCTGCAACTCCAGAGTTTGTAATATCTTGTGTAGCTTCTCCCTGAAAAATTGCCGACAATGAAAAAAAAAAAGTATCCACATATTGCAAAAGCTTTTTAAGTTTATTTCTATACCTGTTGCGGATACTGGGGATAGCCATATCCACCATATGCGTACAAGGATGGGTCTTGAGTTGTCCCATAAGCATATGCATCATAGCCTTGTCCATAACCATAGTACCCACCCCACTGACTCGGATCTGCTTGTGTTACGTAACCATCCTAGAACAAATACCAAAAATCATCAACGACATTCAGTGAACAAGCGAGTAAAGTAAGGCTCTACATCACATCAGTCTAGGCTACGACAAAAAAATTTCACCTGTCCTGGATTTTTACTCCAAGAGATTCGAACTGCTTGTTGACCAATCACTTGCCCCTGCATTTTCTGAATGGCTTCTTCTGCAGAAGGCCTGCGGTGAGCATTGGGCAGAAGTCAAAATTGGTGAGCAGATCTAGAAATAAACATAAATGACAAACCAATACATGGGAGCAATCACAAGTGAAGTGAATTCTGAGTTTTACTGGATGGTTTACCTGGTTTTGAATTGAACAAAACCGTATCCCTTTGTTGCAGGTATTTTGACATAAATAATCTCTCCAAATTGCGAGAATGCTTTCTTCAGCTCTTCCTCTGTAACATTTGGGTCCAAATTGGAAATTGAAATCTGTACACCAAAACCAACGCATGAAGACGACAAGCAAAGAGAATTTCGAGATGAAAGCTCAAGCTCAGACAAAACTTACCGTTGTACAGGTGATGTCATTTTCAGGTGCGAGCACCTGTGCTGGTTGAGCAACGTACGCTGCGACTGGTGCAGCAACTGCAGATGGGACTGGAACTGGAACTGGGTAAACAGCTAGAGAAGACGTCCCAATTAGGCAAATGATACCAAACAGCTGAACTAAACAAGATTCGATTAAGATAATTCAAATCCTGAGTTTTGTTCTCATACCTTTGGTGACATATTGTTGCTGCACACCGACGTTTTTTTTAGGCGTTGCTGCGCTGATACGCATAGGCCTTGTTGAGCAATACAAACCATTCATTTCAGCCATGGCCCGGTTCCTTTCACTTTCCTCAGCAAACTTTACAAAACCATAACCTTTTGATCGTCCAGTACTTGGATCAGTAACAACCTTGGCACCTCTAACAGAAGAATAGTGAACACGGAATGTCTCTTGAAGGAGATAATCTGTGACATCTGGTGCTAAGTCTCCAACAAAGATAGAATGATCGGGTCCAGCATCTACTTTCTGGCCTGAGCCAAAAGAAGCCCAATTTAAGCGGAAAGGTATCTCCGTTCCAGGCATCTGCGTCCCATTGTAAGTCTGAAGCGTTCTCTCAGCGGCTGCGTGAGATACAAACTCTATAAAACCATACCCTTCTGGCTGGCCTGTGATCTTGTTACGTATTACCTTGACAGAAACGAGCTGCACATACATATATCATTGTAATGTTAACTAAAATATGCTTACACACTAACTAAACTATAACAAGGATCATATAACATCTGAACTTAAGAGCTTAAACACTAAAGATATAAATTAGAGACCAAAAAAAGGATCTCCCCTAGACTTTATAACAACAATTCTTACTTGCAGGAAAGCCTATTGTGGAGTCCAAAAGGAGGTAAGAAATTAACAAATGAAAGTACATGTATCACCTACTATTACCTACCTACTGAACTGAGAGCTACCTATAAACAGTGAACATCGAACATGGGAAGAGCCTTTCGAGAAAGACGAATTCATACTAAGAATCAGAGTTTTCAATGAAGCGCACGAAATAGCTAAAACACTTAACATCCCCAAAGTCAAATTCTCTTCTTTATCTTTTCCTAAAACGGCAAAGAACCCTAGATAGTTAGATACCAAACGGTTACAACCCAGAGAAATCGAGAGCAGTAAATTGGAAGTACACAGAGTCACAACACGCAGAGAAGCTGAGGAAGAAGTGAATAGAAACGGAAAAAAAAAAAAAAACTGAATAGTGACCTCGCCGGTTTGGGAGAAGCAGGAAGAGAGGTAATTCTCGTCGACCCAGTACTGCAAATCTCCAATCCAAAGGGTTCGCACTTCTTCCAGCGTCTGTGGATGGTGATAGCCTTGCGGTTGCGTCTGCGGCTGCATCATCGCCATCGTCTTTTGTTTCTTCCTCAAAAACGTAACCTAATAAACAAACACACGACGCGCTAATAGCGGAGGGAGGCGTCGGCAAAATATCCCGGCCGATCTAAGGAATGTGTGAATATTTTCGGATTAATTTAAACATTAGGACGAATAAATAATAATGTCTTTTTAGTGTATTTACTTACACAAAGGTATGAATTATCTGCTAAAATAGCTAACTACTTATTGTGGGAAATAATTTCGTTTGATGACAAATTTCCCGCAATTAATAAGAAAAAGACATATATGAAAACAACACAAACATGATGTCTTGTTAGACTTCCTAACGCTAAGTAAGTAAACAAAATCACTAAACTTGGTTGAGAACATTTATTAAAAAAAATACATAAGATTTTGTGATCAACGACGTATTATCTAACTTGGATCCTGAACAGAGATCGATCAAAAATTTGGTTGGGGAAAATCGCTCATTTCTAGCCATCTGATCACCAAGCTGCTAGTGTTCCTTGAGCGTGGCTATACGACTTGGTCCTGGTGGTTCCCTAATAACTTATCTATCGAGTCAATTATAAATTGCCTAGCTCCTCCATTTTAATATCTAATAATTGTGAAAATCTATCTCCAACTAAATCTCACCCGAAATATATTGGGAGGACTAAGATCATGTTACGAGCAGCATAAACAAAATTAATGTTATCTCTGACTACAGTACTTGGATCAAATTGAATATTCTGGTCCTTGTTCTAAGATGATGTAACCTACGAAACGTCTAAAAGTCACTGAAAGTATTGTAACTTATTGGGTGCACATTACATTATGTACTTTTCATATGATTTCTTCTTTAAAATAACACTTTGCTCAAATTGATTGATTACATATATAAAACGACCCAAGCAGGCGCGACTTATCCTTTCTTTCTCAAAAAACCAAAACATGTACGACTTATCCATCTTTAGATGTTAACACTACCACTTCAAATGGCGACAACATAACAGATGGTGCGTAATGGCATAATGATTAAAAATAGTAATTAAAACCGGTGAAAACAACATACAAAAAGTGATATACTGATAACTAACAAATAAAGAAAGCAAAGTTAAACTCTCAAACTAAATTGATACAGCATTATAAGTGCCTTTTAAAAGAAAATAATAGAAAAATACATATATTCAATACAACTAATACAAAATTCGTTTCGGCTGTTTTACATTTGAGACTAATTTGGATTTTGGATCATTCGCAACCTATTTTTATTAAACGGTTTTGCTCCATTCCATGTACAAAATTGGATTAAGTGCATTTTTGTAATCCGTGTTACAATGAAAAATTAAACGCCGTATGAGACATGCACTATATTCAAACCAATTGACAGCAACATCTTGTAGGTAAATCATATATAAACTCAGATATGACAGTTCAATATATTTCTGGAGTTTGTTAGGGGTTTTCGAAAATATATATTACGATGATAGTACAATAAATCATATACATAGGTGAAGTAGAATAGGAGCTGGTACAACATCAACCACATATGCATATGTTTGGCTCTAAGTGGATGGATGCATGTGCTTCTTTGCATTGAGAAGCGTTTAGTACGTGATTAAGATTCTAATGTGGTCAAAGTCAAAGCTCATCTACACTTTGTTTCTCTTATACACTACAACAAAAATATTTCCTTCCAATTATTAATCATATAGCCAGTAATGTCTTCATTAAATTATGGGGGTGATCTTCATATTTTTCCTTGACCATATCTTCATGTTTATATAAATAAAAGCAAAGTGATATCCATAATTATTCTTCGGGGACCTTTCGTTACAACTATTCTATTTTCTTCAACACCTTGATTCTTGTTTCTTATATATAGGGTCGAGATTTTGGGTTTTTTTTTTCCGTTTTTTTCAGATTATATAAGTCACTTTTAATAAAATCATCAAACTGAAATCATCAATTTGAAATTAGATAGGTTTGGTTTTTACTCAGTTCAATTTAGTTCGATTCGGCTCAATTTCTATTCGATTTAGGCTGAGTTTGGTTTCCAGTTGACGTAAAAACTTCTCAAAGTATTTTCAAAATATTTTTTCAAACAAATATGGTTTATATAGAAAAAAGGTGGTTTGTAAACTGAAAGAGAGACTCGGTTAGAGAGTCTTCTCAAACGATTGCTAACATTTTTGCGTGAATCAAAAGTTGATGTAATGATGAGTTAACAATACAGCTAGTGTGGTTATCGGGTAATAATTAGCCAAAACAACTATTGAAACATATAGGGTAGAAAATAGAAGAACTTTTAACAAAAAATATATGTAGGGTAGGTTGGAATCTTGTATTTTTGCTTTGCATGGAAATGGACAGTTAATAATAAACAGTGACACGTGTTTCGTAGTAAGATCTTAGGCAACATCGCTGTCCTCTCCCTCGCTCCTCTCAACGACAAAATTCAAAACTTTGCACTGTGGTAGAAAAAACAAAAGAAGCATGTACGTTATACTTATACCTTATAAAGATGGGGTGTAATTAATCAATGGAGCTAAACAACACTAGTAATAATAATTTTGGCAATGACAATAACTAAAACGATCTGCACCATAGCTAAAACGAGTGGTCCAACACCGAGAAACCCGCGTTATCATTTTTCTTAACGCTGAGTAATTAGAGTAACCAATACTCGCCATTGTAACAGTATTTAAAAATCGAGAAACCACACTATATTTGTATTAATATAAGAAAGGTTAACCTTGTCATCTGGAATCTGGATCCGATTCAACCAAAGATAAGCAGATGGAAAGAAATGGTGCTATCTCGTCTTATCCGACAATTGGCTTATACCAAAATTAAATGACGATGACCAATTCCGGCGAGAGATTTTCGCGCAGGAACAATAATATTCTTTGTATATTCTCCAAATTCTCTTCTTTCAACCCGATTATATTTTTCAACAATCGGACAACTGTATATATTTCTTAGTCAAAGTGAGGTATTTATATATGTCATTTAATTAACCATTTATAGGTTTTTATCTCTGTTGAAATATAAAATGTATGTATGCAGAGTCTTTTAGTGGAATAAAATTGTTATTTGAAAATATTACTAATTAGTAAAATATACAACGGATATTTATATATTTTTGTAATATATATATATATGTAAAAGAAATTTACATATCGAAAATAAGAGAACAGTAAATAAATACAAAAGAAATTAATAATACACAAGCATTCTTTTTTACAGTATAAAGATTATAAGCGCAATGGTAAATTCAAATTAAACTGTGTGTGTGAAGAAAGAAAGAAAAAAAATATAGATCATTTTGAGTTGTACTTGTTTTCACATGGCAACGACACGAAGCTCATGTGAGGACATGTGTTCACTGTTCAATTATCTCTCCACTTTCCTTCAGTCAAACCCCCTCGATTCCTACTAATTTCAAATCCACATCTATGAATCTATTTTTTTAAATTATATAACTAGCTAGATTAAATGCATCTCCCGATCGATGTGAGTAATATTTTAATAAACAGTTAGCATGTTCATATCCTCTAATCTTCATCTTCCGTAGGTTCTTCATCTTCTTACAGCTCTGTAATTTGTCTGCTTCTTCTGTTTCCATCTCAACGTGTCCATGTGGTCTTACCTCATATCATATCTTCTCTCTCTCTCTCTCATTTTGTTTTTATATATTATCCTCATCATCATTACTTTCTGAATCTTCACTTCCCTCTCTCTCTCACTCTCTCTCTCTCTCTCCAAAAGTCCACTTGCTTTGTGTGTGACTTCATAGATTGTACGATCATATGGTATCAGCGGAAACGGCGACAATGGCGGAGGCGAAGATGATTTTCATGACGGAGGCGCCACCGTCGTTGTCAGGACCTCGCATTTCCTTCTCCGCGGATTTATCATCATCAGACAGCGATGGAGATTTCATCTGCATCAACCCGGACAAACTCGTGTCGGGAAAAGAAGAAAAAGACAAGAGCTCCGTGAAAGCCGGAGACTTTGAGTTTCTGTCGAATACCCAAACGATGCTTACCCCCGACGAGCTGTTCTCCGAAGGAAAGTTGCTTCCTTTCTGGCAGGTAAAGCATTCAGAGATGCTTCAAAACGTTACACTGAAAACAAAAGTCGACGAAGATAAAGAAGATCGTAAAGAAGTGAAAGAGCAGGTTATTAACAACAACAAGGAGCAGGAGAATAACAACAACAGAGGAAGCTGGTTTCTTGACGACGATCCTTCTCCACGTCCACCAAAATGCACGGTGCTGTGGAAAGAGCTTTTGCGGCTGAAGAAACAGAGGACCAACACGACTACGAATTCGTCAACGAGGGCATCGTCTCTCTCGCCGTCTTCTTCTTCGAGCTCGACTTCTTCTTCGTCGAGCTCCATTGGGGATGCGGTGAAGAAGGAGGAGAGAGAGAAGGAAGGGAAGAGAGGTAATAAAGGATTAGAGAGGACGAGATCTGTGACTATGAGGATAAGACCCATGATTCATGTTCCTGTTTGTACTCCGTCTAAGTCCTCTGCTCCGTTGCCTCCTCTGTTTCCTCTAAGGCTTCAGAAAAACAGAGTAGAGAGACGAACTTGATGATAGACATCGTTTTCTCTATTTGGATTTATATTATCTACCCTTCTTTGGTTGGGTTTTGTGATTAGATGGATTGTGTTTTGTTGAACTTTGTGATTGAAATCTGAGGTGTGACAGTGTATAAATGTGAAGACATTTTCATACCCGAAAACAATAAGAAATTCATCATTGAATACACCCATTTTTATGCTTTTCATCTCTTTATGTTTGTGGATTTGAAAGACTTTTTCGTTTTGTATCTGTGTCTGTATCTAAGCCTAAAAGTTTTCTTGGGTTTGGGATTCACCAGAAAGATCAAATCTTTGGTTTAGACTTCATGGTTCGTTAGTTTAAGATCTGAAAAACGTGAGGGAGACAAAAGAGTAAATGCCAAAAAAATAACGAAAGAGCAAGAAAGCAGATTACAGTGATGTGCACATGCAAGTTTCAGATGTTTTGTTAGATCCTTTTCTCTCAGCAAAAATCCACCAAGTGACTCTGCTCAACATTTATAGGACAGGGTCCACTTCTGCAACTCTGGCCTAACATTTTTAACCCAAAATCAAATTAATCCCCAGACATCAAATTCATAGTATTCACTTCCGTTAGATCATACATGACTCCAATTATTATAATAGCCACGCTGTTTTCTATCATTATAAAACAGTACTGAAACAGACCAAAGAATGGGTGGACACAGTAACATATAAACAAGTATGTACAAAAGCATTTCTGTTCGGACGGTTTTGTGACTTACTTACCTAAGATCAAGTCCTGGTTTCTGAAGAATCTTGCTTGAACTTGGCCCGCTAGATTTATGTCTTGAAAGAATCTCTAACACAGGAAACAATGTCAATGGTCTCCTCAAGGAATAAAGAATCTTAGCTTAGTGCAAGGTTGATGTATTGCATTAAAAAAAAAAAAAAGGGTTGATTATTAGCCATCATCCTTCTGTCAAGAAAGTAATTAATATGTAGGAAAAAAAAGAAAAAGACAAAATTATATAAATAAAGATAAACATGGGGTAGAAACATGATATTAATACAAGGCACTGTCTTTGGGAGGTTTCGAACAAAAACATCTAATAATCACTTATGAAATTAGCATGCAAACAAAATTTAATAAATTTTAAAACCATCAAGTAGTTCAGCCATTGGAAAATGCTTATGTGAGTTAGATATGTAGTTTGTTTTTATATTTCAATTCCTAGATATAAGGATTGAAGAACGCATTTATAGAGTTATCTTTTTTTCAGGTCTTAAAGGTTTACATGTCTAATATTGGACGTAGCCGTAAGTCGTGGATGAGCTGAATCCCTGGACCACAAGTGCACACTGCACAGCATGGAAGTGTGAAGAACTCGACAAACACAAGATTTTTATGATTTGGAAAGCATTAAGCTGGATGTTTTATTCTTTAAAAATCGTCTTAAGTTAACCTATATAATGATTACTCTTATGACTTAACTGGTCTTGCGTTTAAGCTAATCTTTACAATAAGTACACTTATTGGTGTTACACAATCCTAATTCTGTAAGATTGTTCTCAACCGATTCATAGTCTAACGAGTTCTACCTAAAAATCTCACCCAACCACACAAATCAATGAAAAAAAAAAATACTCATCTCTAGGCTTCTGTTTGTAATAAACTTCAAGGTACACAATCTCTCAACTTACGGCACCACGTCAACTCTCGAAAAATTGCAAGTAACATGTATATGGACACCAGCTAGAATCACACATCAATTACATTGACCAAAATTTTGCCGACTTAGACCTCACACATATAATTATTTATTTTAGTCTCGTGGTGAATAACTCACATTCTGACAAACGAATTTACATGCTACTGAAAAAAAAAAACAGAAAAGTTATATGCTATTGAGTTTCCATATTTCATCATGAGCTATGAATACTATAATAAACCCTAAAAATCGCTTTTTTTTGGGGTTCCCTTTGTTTCCTCAAAGTTAAAAAAAGCGTGCTCGTGCCTCCGAAGTTTTCATTTCATGTGGTCGCCATTTATAAAGAAATGGTTCCTTTTTTTTTTCTAAAATTTAAAGATAGGCTTCTTTCTTCTCTCATCTATATAATTCTGTTATTTTATTCACACTTTCAAACACGTCTCCTTTGTGGCAGACCACACAAAGTCCAAAAGCCTACTATTTGTTTTTTTTTTATAATAAATATATATCAAAATAATAATGAGATTACCTTATATTTAGAGTTTTTGCAAGAAAACTGTACAACCTTGATCCTTTTCATCGTTCGATAATCTTTTCTATTTATCCTCTCTAATTTTTTTTCCCATACACCCGCAAGTTAGCATCATATGGCTAGAAAAACATTTCGAAATGAACAACAAAAAACATGTAGATGAATTTTTTAAAAATGCGTACGAGTTATATTCTACTTCGTTAGGACATATTTAACCACAGGATGTATTTTCTGTCCAACATTCGATTTTGAATTTTTATTTTCCCACACAGTCCAGTTTAAAACAATTTTAAAACTAATATATGTACGAAAAAAAATAAAAATAAAGGCGTTTTTTCGTCGAACGAAAATACCCAAAGTACCCCTGATCTCCTTTCCGACTGGATTGATTTCAAAACGCTTCTTCTTCTTCTTCCTCTCTGATCTCCTCTTCTTGGCATCGTCTTTGTCTGCGGAACTTGTGAACGATGGAGCAACAACCGGAGAGGCGAGAAGGACGGAGCTTCCCGGAGCGCAAGGGACAGAAGAGAAAGCTAGAGGAAGGAGCAGCCGCTTCAGAGGATCGAGAGATCTCTGCCACAACCACCGACGGCGGCCACGCTCTTCTCAGCGAGGTTGCTGCTCAAGTCTCCGTTCTAAACTCCGCCTTCTCCTGGAAAGAATCCGATCGTGCTGCCGCAAAGCGCGCCACTCAAGTCCTAGCCGAGCTCGCCAAAAACGGTTAAGATCAGCCTCCGATCTTGCTTTTTCTTCGGCTTCTTCATATTTTACGCATGACTAGTGACCTGTGATTGTTCAGCAGAGGATTTAGTGAACGTGATTGTTGACGGAGGAGCCGTTCCAGCTCTTATGACGCATCTACAGGCGCCGCCGTACAGCGACGAGGAGATGGCTCAAAAGCCATTCGAACATGAGGTCGAGAAAGGAAGCGCTTTTGCGCTTGGTCTTCTTGCAATTAAGGTTTTGATCCTCATTTTCTCTCGGTCAGCTACTTGTATAGTGTGTTAGCTTGTTAGAAAGCACTCGCCTTTTATGTTATGTAGCTCCAAATCTAATCTGTGTGATATCGTTGTGGAATTGCCTGGTAACAGCCAGAGTATCAGAAATTGATAGTGGATAAAGGTGCCTTACCTCATCTCGTGAATCTGTTGAAGAGAAACAAAGATGGCTCTTGTTCTCGAGCTGTTAATAGTGTTATCAGAAGAGCGGCTGATGCCATCACCAATCTTGCTCATGAGAACAGCAGCATCAAGACTCGTGTTAGGTCAGCATATTTAAGTGATTATCAAGATTTGTCTTCAGTACAACTATCCTCATGACTTACAGTTCTTGACAAGCAGGCTAGAAGGCGGTATTCCACCTCTCGTGGAGTTGCTTGAATTTTCTGATTCCAAGGTTCAGCGAGCAGCAGCAGGGGCATTGAGAACCCTTGCATTTAAAAATGATGATAACAAGAACCAGGTAAATATTGCTATCTTACAGCTTCTATTTAGATTTGGACGGAGGATGATAGATTACTTTTTTTTGCAGATAGTTGAATGCAATGCTCTTCCCACGCTCATTCTAATGCTAGGATCAGAGGATGCTGCTATCCATTATGAAGCGGTTAGGAATCTTTTTGGGGTCGAAAGTTTCGACTGTTTTGCTACTAATCTATGTACATGGGATTGACATTGAAATAACCAGTTGAGCCATGCTTTTAGGTTGGAGTTATAGGCAATCTAGTACATTCGTCTCCAAACATTAAAAAAGAGGTTCTTTCTGCTGGGGCGTTGCAACCTGTCATTGGTCTTCTAAGGTATTTGGAAACTCACCATTTTGATTTTCATGGTTTAGCATAGAGGAGTTGTTGTTAACCCTAGGTTCATCCTTGTGGTTCTTGAATTTGTCGATTTCAGCTCTTGTTGCCCTGAGAGCCAAAGAGAGGCGGCTTTATTACTTGGACAGTTTGCCTCAACTGATTCTGATTGTAAGGTACTATTTCGTCCCGGGTTTTCTATCCTCAGTTCCTTTGCCATTTCCCAAAGCCTAAATTCTTTCTGTTTGTTAATAAGTTGTTTGTTGCTGTTGATTTGTAGAATATACGTTCCCGATTCCTGCTATCTGTCATTTTCCTTAATTTTTAGGTATCTTTTTTTCATTCTTCACTTCATACTCAAAAATATAACTTTGTAGGTACACATTGTTCAAAGGGGTGCTGTCCGCCCTTTGATTGAGATGCTTCAGTCACCGGACGTTCAGTTGAAGGAAATGTCGGCCTTCGCACTGGGTAGATTGGCGCAGGTACTTGTTTTAAACATTTATTAGTTTTAGTCTTAAGAGTTGAGACATTTCCATTCAAGCGTTCAAAAATTGTAACTTCGTTCTTTAGACTTACAATTGAGTGATATTAAATTACAAAACCGATATGTCTTTTAATTTCTAGCATACTCTTTCTCACAGGATTCCCACAATCAAGCTGGTATTGCCCATAGTGGTGGTTTAGGACCTTTATTGAAGCTTCTTGATTCAAGAAATGGATCCTTGCAACACAATGCTGCATTCGCTCTTTATGGCCTTGCCGATAATGAGGTGCGTTGTATGTTACATTCTGTATATGTTCTAATCAGGATGCAAAATTTGATGGTGAACCTCATTAAATGGGTTATTGACCCATTTTTCTTCCCCTAGGATAATGTGTCGGATTTTATCAGGGTGGGAGGTATCCAGAGGCTACAGGATGGAGAGTTTATTGTTCAAGTATGTATGGCGTTGTTACCCTTCCTATACTTTCCAGAATCACATCGTCATATTCCTTTTATTGGCTAGATAGTAGATACCGAAAATTCTTAGCAGCTTTAATTGTATTTGGTTTACTCTCACGTAGGATGTTTATAATAGACAATGTTTTTGTAGGCGACTAAAGATTGTGTCTCCAAAACATTGAAGAGATTGGAGGAGAAGATTCATGGAAGAGTAAGTGAAATTATGCTTGTCTATTAACTTGTTCTTTCTATCTCTGGTTACTAAAACATACACAATGCGCGGTTTGTACTGAAATTACTGTATCCTGGTCGAGTTTCTGAAACTTTTTCGAAGTTTAGCAATTCTCTGTTCAAGCCTTGAGATTTCTGTGCTTCCATTTGTAGGTTCTGAGACATCTGTTGTACCTAATGCGCATATCAGAGAAGTCTATCCAAAGACGAGTTTCTCTTGCTCTTGCTCATCTTTGTTCACCAGAGGATCAGAGAACCATATTCATAGATGACAATGGTATGTGACAGCTTTCTGAATTTATTATGTTAATACTTTTGACGCGCTAACTTTTCAGTTTAGATGTTCTTAATGCAAAAAATTATATATCGAGTTGTCTTTTGACAGGGTTGGAGTTGCTACTTGGTCTTCTTGGTTCTACAAACATTAAGCAGCAACTTGATGGTGCTGCAGCATTGTACAAATTAGCGAATAAATCTATGGCACTTTCTCCAGTTGATGCTGCTCCTCCGTCTCCAACACAAAGGGTGAGTTTCCTTCTTCCTTAGCTTTTTAAAAAATTAGTGGTGGATGTCTCAATGCAATATTCTGTTTTGTTTTTTTTTTTTTGTGACAGGTTTATCTCGGAGAGCAATATGTAAATAATGCTACGCTGTCTGATGTAACTTTTCTAGTCGAAGGTAACATATCAATCCGGAAGTTGCAGCAGTCTTGTTACGTCCAAATTTTAAATGTAAAGCAGAAAAAAATTATACTGCAGGAAGGACATTCTATGCACACAGAATTTGTCTGCTGGCTTCCTCAGATGCATTTCGTGCAATGTTTGATGGTGGTTACAGGGTAAGTGAATTAAAAAAACATTTGGATGACCAATCCTTGTCAATACGTTCTTGTGGAGAAATGAAAAAATATCATTTACTAGCTATGATGACTATGACCTGTGGGTTTATGCTGCTCTGCTCTCTGCAGAGGAATTCAATAGTATTTACATATCTTGTGTGCAAATTAGAGCTAAAATATCTCATTCAGTTTGTATTTCGTTTATACCGCAGGAAAAAGACGCTAGAGATATTGAGATTCCGAATATCAAATGGGAGGTTTTTGAGTTAATGATGAGGTATGAGGAGCTTCGACAGGCTTTAGTCGTGTGAGAACTCTTTATTCATTTACATGTAATTGACTCACACTTTGATTATGAATGTTCAGGTTTATATACACTGGATCAGTCGACATAACAATTGAGATAGCACAAGATCTTTTAAGAGCAGCGGATCAATATCTCTTGGAGGGGCTGAAGCGACTCTGTGAATACACAATTGCTCAGGTGACCCAGAATTAATGCAAATCGTGGTTTGCATAATAATATATATTAAATCTGAAACGGTTGCTTATGAATGGAAAGGATATAACGTTGGAAAACATAGGAAGCATGTACGATCTCTCAGAAGCGTTCCACGCGATGTCGCTGAGGCAATCTTGTATCTTGTTCATCCTGGAGCACTTCGATAAACTGAGTTCAATGGATGGGTAACATAAATTAGCTCTCATCTTTCTCTCTCTCTTTCTCTCTCTCATCGACATATATCTGAAACACAGTGAATGAAAAATGCAGGCATAATCAGCTGGTGCAGCGAACAGTACCAGAGATAAGAGAGTATTTTTGTAGAGCTCTAACAAAGTCTACTACAAACCTGCAAAGCTTGAGGTTGTAGAATGTGGAAGAAGAAGAAGAAGAAGAAGAAGAAGATTGCATCTAACTAGAGAGGTAAGTAGACAAGGAACTTATAGAGAGAGAGAGAGAAAGAGGGAGCCGCTATTAGAGGTCTTTATCGTCCTGTCCTATCCCGAGTTGCCAGGGCCGTGCCCATGTTAAGAATATGGTTCATTACGGTTCATTCTCGTCACTATATTGTGATTGTATTAGTCTCTTCTTCTTATTACTGTCGTCTTCAAAGAAATGATCACGTTGTATCCAAATGGTAAACTTCCATTATTCATTTCAAAAATCTCGGTCTATATAATACTCTCTGTTGAAGGAAAAAAAGTACTTTAGGTAGGTTGTGAGACTTATGATGATGAGATATGTATAATTCGTAGTGAGAGACTAAATGAGTCCTTGTCTGAATGATTAATAACTACACACATTAGCCAACTGATTATGTGAGGAACCGATATATATATACTGTACAATCATGTGGTTATTGTAAATCTATGTAAGTGCTACTACTACTCTCATATTTGGAATTACGTATTTATATATTTAATACAAAAAATAGTATTGAAAAATAATAGATCAATATTTTTTAATTAAAAAAAATATTTGACTATACCTTAAGAAAATAATAAAAAATAAAATAAATATACGTAAAGACAACAATGTTCTACATCTACAGACGTGGGAGGGAGATTTTAATTTAAGGAGCACCGGTGAAATATTTCTTTCTGGGGATACCCGAAACACAAACCCTAAACACTTACATTTCGCAGCCACAGAGAGAGACTCAGAGCTTCGAGATTCAGCCAATCTTCATCGCTTAGGTACGCCTTTTTCTTTTGTTTATTCTCATTGCATTCGGAGACTTTGCCTGATCCGATTCTCCGATGCCAAATACCGATGTTCCTTCATCAGAGTTCGCGATTAGATGCTTCTTATCCACTAGTGAATGTGATCTCCGATCTTTACGATCACTATCCTTATCTCTATTATAGATTTATGCACAGCATTTTTTGGTGGCTTGTTATAAGATTCAGTCTCATGATATTGTTTTATTTCCAATCCATCAATAATCAATAGTCTTTCTGCTTTCGAAAACTGTGATTTTGTCGAAGATGCAAATGGTGATTAATTGTTTTTTCTTTGATATCATTTACAGACATTGAATAAACTCTGGATTTGTGATTATGGCCGATACACTTGATTCCCGACCTCATGCATTTTCGATTAAGCTCTGGCCGCCGAGTTTATCTACGAGGCAAGCTCTCATAGAGCGCATAATCAACAACCTCTCCTCTAAGACCATTTTCACCGAAAAGTACGGTAGCTTAACCACGGAGCAGGCTATGGAGAATGCCAAGAGGATCGAGGACATTGCTTTCTCCACTGCAAACCAACAGTTTGAGAGGGAACCTGACGGTGACGGCGGTTCAGCTGTACAGCTTTATGCCAAAGAATGCAGTAAGCTCATCTTGGAAGTTCTCAAGAAAGGCCCTGTTTCTAAAGTTGCCACGAGAGATTCCATCTCTGAGGAATCTGCTCCTCTCCGTGAAACTGTTTTCGATATCTCCAAAGGCAAACGGGATTTTATCGAGGCTGAGGAGGCTGAGGAGCTTCTTAAACCATTGAAGGATTCTGGAATTGCTTACACTAAGATATGCTTTAGCAATAGGAGTTTCGGCTTGGGAGCTGCTCGTGTCGCTGAGCCTATCTTGGCGTCTCTGAAAGATCAGCTTAAGGAAGTTGACTTGTCGGACTTTGTTGCTGGGAGACCCGAGGTTGAAGCTCTTGAAGTTATGAATATATTCTCCAATGCACTGCAAGGTAGTGTTCTCTCATCTCTCAACTTATCAGAAAATGCATTGGGTGAGAAGGGTGTTAGAGCATTTGGGACACTCTTGAAATCTCAGAGCTCTTTGGAAGAGCTGTATTTGATGAACGATGGTATCTCCAAAGAAGCTGCGCAAGCGGTCTCTGAGTTGATTCCTTCGACGGAGAAGTTGAGGGTCCTTCATTTTCATAATAACATGACGGGAGATAAAGGTGCGGTTGCAATTGCAGAGGTTGTTAAACGTTCGCCACTGCTGGAGAATTTCCGTTGTTCTTCCACAAGAGTCGACTCAGAAGGGGGAATCGCCTTGTCAGAAGCACTTGAGCATTGTGCTCATATGGAGAAGCTTGATCTGCGGGATAACATGTTTGGCACAGAAGCCGGAGTTTCTCTGAGCAAAACTATTTCAAGCTTCAAACACTTGACTGAGCTGTACTTGAGTTATCTAAATCTAGAGGATGAAGGTGCCATAGCCATAGCAAACGCTCTCAAGGAGTCTGCTTCCCCCATTGAAGTTCTTGAGATGGCAGGAAATGACATAACAGTTGAAGCCGCTTCAGCTATCGCAGCCTGTGTAGCAGCAAAACAAAGTCTGAACAAGTTGAATTTGTCTGAGAATAAGCTAAAAGATGAGGGATGTCTCCAGATTGCAAAGAGTGTGGAAGAGGAACATTTGAAATTGCAGTACTTGGATATGAGCAACAATTACATAAGAAGAGCCGGAGCACGGGCCTTGGCTCATGTTGTTATCAAAAAAGAAGGTTTCAAGCTGTTGAACATTGACGGGAATATCATATCAGAGGAAGGCGTTGAAGAAGTGAAAGAGATATTTAAGAAATCCCCAGAGTTACTTGGAGCGTTGGACGAGAATGATCCTGATGGAGAAGAAGAAGAAGAAGAAGAAGAAGAAGATGAGGAAGACGAAGAGAAGGAAGGTAAGGGGAATGATGAGTTGGAATCAAAGCTGAAGAACCTTGAAGTCAATGAGGATGATTAAGTCTGTAACGTTGGTACTTTTGAATGTTTATCGTTTGTTTTGTACTACCAGGATTACTTTAGCTGCGGCTACAAATACCTAAATATTGAGACTTAGGTGTTTGTTTTTATATTTGCTGATATCTTATTAATCCTTTAAAAAAAAAGAAAACGATTATATCTCTATTCTAAGGCATACATATGAGGCAATCTTAAACTAGTAGAATTATTGAAGATGACACATTTACAACAGTCGCCATATTCACTCTCGAGGATATGTCTGTGTTTTTAGTCAATAAAAGCAAGACAAGTAAAATAATGCACTAACATAATTCTACGAAGGCTGTGCAAAGGCAAGAAGAGGTTTGATCAGTTGAAACCAACTTCATTGGTAGTTTTTTGTAGCATTCTGTTATAAACTCTTTCTACGATGATGACTGGTTTGTGTAGATGTAAAGACTCATCTCTCACACTTGCATAACAGATACTCACTTTCCAAATAACATCTGACTCAAATTATTTGTGGAAGAAGAAGATCACTGAAGAAAGCTACTAAAGAAAAAAAGGTTTTTAAAATGAATTTATTAGATAAGCTTATCTGAATGTATATCGGTTGGTAAATGTCAATACAAAACAAAGAACTTTCATGGATTTTATATCAAATCCGCAAGCAGAACAATACTGTTGAAGAAATCAAAACCCCAAATTTCGATTTCTTACAGTAAATCAAACCCAGAATCAGATTCTCCTACCCTTTCTAGTAGTGACAGTTTTCATCGCACTCACAGTCACGTTCAAAGGAAGCGGAGGCTTCCTGTTCTCCTTAGTCATGCTCCTCAAAGAATACCTCGGCGTAGTCTCAACCATGGAAACAGCCTTCTTCTTGGAGGTTGTTCCTCCTCTTCTCTTGGTGGTCATTGGCTCATGGTTGACTCCGAGATTGTAAGGAGTTGCTTTGACTAATCCCTCCAAAGCAACATCTCCTCCTCCTCTCTTCCGCCTCAATCGCTCGTTCCTCTTGGCCGAGTACTCCTCGTAGAACCTCCCTCTCTCGAACACTGGAACCGAGTTTGCAGCCAAATTTTCCAGATTCGAACCAGCAGCTCTCGACTTTAGATCCTCTTCTTCAGCAAACTCTTTCTCGACCATCTTCGCTAGCGCGTGTATCTCGCTCGAGATTGACGAGTATTCGATCGGGAGTTTCGATTCCAGATCTGCACCGCTCAATCGTTGTACCGACTTCTGGAATTTCGTCAGACCTGGTTTGAGGGGAGAATCATCAGATTCTTGAAATCGATAGAGAGATAGGGAAATTAGATGATGGGAGAAAGTGTGAGAAAAGTACCTGGTGGTGTTTGCAGAGATGAAGAAGAGTTAACCTGGCGTGATCGGAGACGGATTGGCGATTTGGGAAGCGGTGGTTTCAGGTAAGAAGATCTCATCCTCGACATTTCTCCAAAAACCTTTTTTTTTTCCTGTCACAGAGGTTCAAATTTCTCAAAGAGACAGAGAGAGACTGTGTGAGAGAGAGATTTGTTTGCTTTATTATCATTTTTGGAGGAGCGCCCCTTAACGGTTGTATTTTGCTTGATCCGACGGCCTAGATTGGTCCAGATTTCAAAAGGAAGGTTTGTTTTTTTTTCAATTAGAAGAAGAAGGCGCAATAATGTTGAACCGTTTTTAAACATTAATTATTTTATTCATTCAATAACATTACCTTATTGGGAGGATTCGCCTTTAGTTAAAGGGAGAAAATCTAGGAATGCCAAGTATGGTTCGAAGACTAGTAATTAAGATATACTAGTAGACAAAACGTGTCTTTACCTCTTATCTTGTGAATTAAATTTGTTGAAATGAGAAAGAAATATGGTCTTGTGGTTACTTGTGATTCATAAGGGAACTTTTACAAACTAAAAATACGTTACACACTTTTGAAAAAAAAAAAAAAAAACTTGAACCGTAAGAGATTGTCTTCTCTGTTATCTCGGGTTCATTCAGAAACTAAGATTGAACCACAAGTACACAACCATGAAGTGAAACCCACAACATGACCAACACCCTCCTCGTAGGGGTTTTATAATGTAACCCTCTGTTTCAATCATCGCAAATTAACCCATATACAGTATATTAATATTGCAGTAGCATATAAAGGTCTATACATATGTTCAGTTTAATAGCTACAACTAATATGTATTGTGTGAGATTCATAAATCAAATGAAAACTATATTGCAATCAATGCAAACACAAAGCATAAGCATATTTTTAACAGTAACAATGGCATTGTGGTCTACTAGGAAGACGTTTGCAAAAACCGCCTTTCTTGTTCTTACACCCTTTAAGACACCAAGTGTTGCATCTCTTCTTGTCTTGTTGCGTTTTGCATACTCCAAAATTCGGATGTGTGTTACAGCACAACGAACCGTCGGACTCGGACCCTTCAACATCTATATAATGCATGCAAACATTTTCACCTTTAGTAACCGCACGTAGAGATCAAACTAATGCCTAAAATTTTCGTTCCCAAATACAGCCAACACAATGGTGAACCACATAAAGTTCTGTGTTTTTGTATCTTCTCGCAATCCGTTATAACAAACTTGTTCTTTATTATTATTATTTTTTTTTTTTTGGCGTTTTCATCAATTTTCATGCAAACGCATATTATTTGCTCTTCTTCTTAAAAAACTCGATTCAATTATGTTTTTCATCTGAGATTTTTTTTTTTACATTTATGAATTTTTTGGTTGCTGCAAATATATTGTTATTATAAATTATCCAAAATCCAAAAAATCATAAACCAAAAACTAGTTTAAAAGTACGAACATTTTTTTTCCTAGAAAAAAACTACAAACATTCATGTAGAGAGACTAACCAACAGAGAGCAGAAGGATAAGTAGCATTGCAAAAGACACGAGTTTCATGATGGTGCTCATCTTCTTCCCCTCCTCCCTACGACTTTAAGTATTTTTTATCTTTTTTCGGAGTACTCTTCCATCTATTTATCCTATTTTGCCAACGTATTATAGATTTAGATAAAAAAAAGGCAAATGCTATTTCCTGTTTTGATGGATCACACATATCCTTTTCTCAAGACCAATTAATTTCTGTAGATTTTTGTAGATTTAGGCCTTAAATATTTGTGGATCTTTTACTGGCTTTGGTTTTAGACCAAAAAAAAATGTTAAACGCGTATTTTACGTAAGGAGTCCTACAATGGCGTAAGTACAGTTGCAAGAAGGCACAAAACAAAAAACAAAAATATTGTACTAAGACAAGTTGAGGAAAGGACCAAACTCAAAAATGTCTAATATTTGAAGAAACTTCTTCTCAGTTTCGTCTACTTCCGTTTGAGCTTCTTTTACCTCTAAAAGAAGTCATAAAAGAGTATCTTGACCTTTTCTTCTTCATGAGTATTCCAACTGAATATTGGTCTCTTCTCATTTTCTTCTTCACTCTGTATCCCGCTCTCCATTCTTTCCTCTTCTTCGTCTCCTTCGTTTCTGAGAGACTTTTGAACCATCTTCTTCTTCACTCTCCATCGCTTCCATCCACTGCAATTCGCTTAACGAGTCGCTGTACACTGCTTCTTTTCGTTTCCGCTTGCCCGTGACGCTACCAAAATGGCATTTCGAAGTCTTAGACTCGTCTTCTTGAGTCTGTGAAGTGAAAGCCCATTCAGGAACTTCCTTGTCTTCCATGAGACGTGTCCTGTAGTTCTCTTTTTGACGTCTTTCCTCGTCCATTTGTTCAAACATCCAAAACTCATCATCAGTTCGAGCTGCGAGCCGGTTAATCTCTCTTTCACTCGGTACATCCGTCCCCAGTGAGCTCGTTCCTTTGCTCATGATCTCTTCCAGCATCTCCCTCCTGTCTTGAGCTGTTGATGAATCAAAGAGATTATTAGCATCTAGTCCAAAATCATGTTTTAGTTGATAAGAATATATGTACGTGTGTTTGACGACATTTTACCATAGAAGTTGTGTTGAAAAGTCCTGCTTGTATGACTTTGGCATCAATGCCCATCTTTTGCTTTGCACGCTCCAATATCACTTCTTCAATGGACCCAATGCTCACCAAAACAAACACTCTCACTTCCTTCTTCTGCCCTATCCGATGGGCTCGATCCTCTGCCTGCTGGTCCATTTGTGGATTCCAATCACTGTCGAATATAATAACAGTGTCTGCAGTTTGCAAGTTCAATCCAAGACCACCGGCACGTGTGCTCAGAAGAAACATGAAGTAAGGAGAGTCCGGTTCGTTGAATTGCTTCAGTAAAATCCCTCTTTGGTCTGTCTTTGTGGTACCGTCTAGTCGGAGGTACTTGTAGTCATTGAGTGTCAAGTAAATTTCGAGAAGGTCGATGAGACGAGTCATTTGAGAGAAGAGAAGAATTCTGTGTCCAGCTCTTTTTAGTTTAGGAAGGAGGCGATCAAGGAGCTCGAATTTCCCTGAAGCTCTTACAATCTCTGGCTTCTTCCACATGTCATAGTCTCCTCCAACGAATAGGTAGGGATGGTTACAACACTTTCTTAATTGCATTGACAGAGTCTGCAGACTCTTTGATCTTCCATTCCCTGCACATAGAGACTCCATTAGCAATTAAGCAGTTGTACTTATTGATATATTTTCTTTATATGAAAACATTTTAGAGAGAGTACAAGTTAAAGATAAGCTACAAACTAACCCGTATGAAGGCCAACCCTGCCTACGTCTGTAACTTGTTTGTAATACAGTTTTTGCCAAGCTGACATATCACACTTCAGTACGACCTGTGTCTTTCCGGGAAGGAATTTCTCAACTTCTTTTTTTTTCCTTCTCAGTAGAAACGGCCTTATGACCTTGAAGTGACATTAACACTGATTGTTATTCCATATAGCGAATTTGCTAAAACATAGTTTAAGCAAAGAAAGGTGCATAATAAACTCAGTAACTCACCATATGCAGACGATTAATAATCAAAAGCTCCTCTTCATCTGTAAGACTGGCATTACCACGTTCTGCGAAAGGAGAATTAAACCATTCTTCGAAATTCTGAACCGAGTTAAAAATCTGAGGAAGGAGAAAATTAAGCAGCGACCATAGTTCTTGTAGACTGTTCTGTATAGGCGTGCCAGTTAATAAAAGCCTGCGCTTAATACGGTAGCTGCATCCAGGGAAAAAAAATACTGTAAGCAAAGTGTATTCCAATTTCCTCTGTGACAGCATCATGAAAAGATGTATCAAAGTAGCTAATTTCGTAATAATGCTTGTCTAAGAAATTCCATTAAGAAACTCGATAGTCTTCTCAAAGAAGAGAGTATACAGAAACATACACTGTTACTAGAGTCCTTGCGAGAGCACATTCATGGTTTTTCAACCGATGTCCTTCATCAACAATTATGTAATTCCAGTCAATTTTCCTCAAAAATCCTTTATCTTTCAAGATAAAATCGTAGTGGGTCATCAACACGTTGAATTTTCCTTCTTCTGCTATTCTTGCTTTTATTTCATTCCTTTTCTCTTTGGATCCATCGTAAAGAAAAGCGACAATGCTGTCAAATGGAAACAAATGCAGCGAATTTCGTGAATAACATCTATATACCCAGTTTGGTGCCCATGTTTGGAATGGAACATACCTGGGTGCCCATGTTGCAAACTCATTTTCCCAATTTGGTAGAACAGCTTTAGGAGCCACTATGAGATGAGGCCCAGGCACATTTTTATTCTCAAGAAGATAAGCAATCAGTGCAATTGTTTGGATAGTCTTTCCCAAACCCATCTCATCAGCTAAAATTCCATTATAGTCGTTGTTGTATAGAGAGACCATCCATTGAAGCCCTTCTAATTGGTAAGATCTTAGTTCCCCACCTTGAAAAAGGGACGGCTGCTTTGTCACCTGTTAAAATCAAACATTGATAGCTGAGTTTAACAGACTTAACCATACTCCTATTTAACTATAAAAAGCAATCAAAATTACCTTCTCTTGTATCGAATGGATAGCCAAGTTATACTGCCTCTGGCCTTTTAGTAAGTCATTAGAGTCGTCATTATTGTCAGACTCAATGATCTCAATATCTTGGTCAGGATGCACATCCTCGGGAGAATCAACTTCAGATAAGTCAGAATCTGAGCCTTTCAGTATGTTGATGCCTTCTGAAAGTTTAGCATCTTTCTGACGCTGGGCTACAGCTCCCAAACTAACTAGGATGTTATTTGTCTCCTCTAGAAACAGGGTTAGTTTTTCGTCCTTACTCTCCTTTGCTAGTTTCATGTATGCCTCTTGATCGTCAGATTTAAGCGCCATGATCCTTAGTTTCTCAGCTCGTGTAGCGCGTTGCCTTTGCCTTCCATGCCAGGCCTGTTAGATAATGTCTTTTTTTCTTTGTAACAAAGTTTGTATAGCATGTATAGTGAGCAATGACTAACATAATGCGAGGATAACATACCTGGACACTATCATTTCTTTGCTTACGGCGTCTCTGAGACACCTGAATCTGCAACTGGAATTCACGAACAGCATTGAGCACTTCTGCAAAGAATTTCCTCTGTGTCGTTTCAATCAGATTCTTCTCCTCTTCTTGCAATCGTAATAACCTCTGGACAAAGACTTTGAAAGCATCAGCAAGGAGTTTATTATGTCACTAATCATCATCAGCCAACTAAGATTTGGTCACAAGTTTTACACACTAGTTCTTCAAAATTCGTTATACAAACCAGTTTCCAAACAAAAGAATTCTTTCCTCTTATGACTGAGGATCAAGAAACACTTCATCAATAGAGGAAAAAAGTAAATAACCTAAACAAACAAAAAAAATATAATTTCACCTCGGCATCACGCTTGTTTCTGAAATGATCATTAGCTTCCATAGCAAAAGGATCTCCAACCCCATAAAGCGGGCGAGGCAACCGCATCATGCCCCAATCATACAGTTGGCTATCGGGACGCGCACAATTCAAACGCAGCCAGTATTCCGAGCTCACCTCAGCTCGAACCTTGCGTTGTAGTTCTCGTAGCTGCCATACATCAAGACGCATTCACCAAGTGTCAATGAAACCATGTTTTTAAAGGTGAGTGACACACAATAAAAAGAGAAAGACATAAAAATACCTTAAGGTCATAAAGTTCAAATAAGCATTTTTCTTGCAATTCTTGGCCTCTAGTGGAAGGTAATCCTGATTCAACACACAAGAGTGTGAGCACACAAGATAAAATTGCAGCAAATTAGGAGAGGCTAAAATCAGCAAATCACCTTCAAGTTGAGATAATCGGTGTTGGATATGACTAATACGCCGAATCTCCTCTAATTCGGTCAATCGAGAGGCTGATTCATAGTTTTGTCGCTGCTTCGAAAGTGCATCTTCGAACTCGCTCATCAAATCACCTCCATAGGGAGTCAAAATTTTTTCCTGCAAACGCCAATTTGAGCAAAATTCGATCCACAAGCACCAAAAAGACCACGAATCCGAACAACGAAAGAAACGAAAATCAAGAGGAGAAACTCCGAGGAGTTGCTTACCGGAGGAGGAGGAGAGGCATCGGAGAGCGAGCCATGGTAGATGGAAGAAACGGAATCGTAAAGGTGAAAAGGCAAGAGGAGATCGCGAGAAACGTAGTTGAGCGCAGAGATCAGAGACTTTGTCTTCTCCACGGGATCGTCCTGAAGAAGACTACCGTTCTGCTCTTTTAGCTTCGTCACCATGGCGGGAACTTTCGACTGTCAAACAGATTTTTGTTTTGAAATAAGGAAATTTAGTTTTAGCCCCAAAAGTTAAACGAGACGGGAAGAAATTTGAGTCGCTCTAATTTCGACGACTTGGATTGCAAACCCAGCGGCTAATATATCCACTTTCCCCTAAAAATCCCCTTTCTTGTCGGTTTTACGGAATTACCCTTTTTTATTATGGGCCGGCCTTTGAGGCTCATTTACATATTTATTATAAGTTAGTGGGCCCATTCACGTAAGTAATCATTTTTTAAGCAAGTTACTTATTGATAATCCATAAATCTCTTGTTCAGGACTTTAATTTTCACTGTAAAGATGACTACATTTCTTGTGCTACCATTGGAGACAAAATTTGATACACCGAAATTGGGATAGTAATGTTGAGAACATAACTTGATCCAAATTCTAAAACATCATTTAGAAGTTTTCTCAACATGAATTACAGTACATCACTCTTCTTCAAAAAGACCTCAAATCCATGAGAAGAAGAGTAGCTTCTTCTTTGACTCTTTTATCAAGCTTCGAGTCTTCTCACTGCCCTGTTAATGGGTTCCTGGAAGTACTGAAGTGATATAAACATCGCTTCCTGCATATTTATCGCACAATTTTCTCAGCTCAATCATCATTGAACATACAAAAGAACAAACCCATTCGCATATACAGAAATAAAAAATCTCATAAGACAATTCCGCAAATACCTCCGTTCGGATGGTTCGGCTTCCTTGATGTGGACAAGTATTCAAGTATATATCGAACGCTTCTCGAACGTTTTTCCCCTGTAAAAATGAAGTCTTTTTCTTAGTGTCCATATCAAAGACACATTACGCACCAAACATTCTTAAATCTTTGAAAACTTTTGAATCTTTGTGAAACATAAAGAGCTAAATAAGAGTTTTATAACAGAACTTTCTTAATCTTATCAGGGTCATGGAAACACATTTACCTTATACTGATTATCTTCTTCAATACTTTCTTCAAGCCCAGCGAGTCCACCAAATGCAATCAATAGGTGCCTGTGCTTTCATGCCACAACCATCTAAGTCAGTCCCCAGATTCAAACTGCTAATAATGTGTTTAGACATAAACTTATACCATGTTAGGGGGAAATGAGAATCACCTAAATGTTGGTAATTTCAGCTCTGATGAACTAATTTTTAGGCCGTGCTCCGAGGTACCGATCAAATAATCATAACCACCCTGCTTTGGTATTAAGAAATAAGGTTAGGAAGGAAATGATCTAATCAAAGAAGGATGAGGAGCAGAGTATCCTAATTATTACCTCAAAAGGGCAGTCATTGAATACTGAACTTAAGTGTGATGCATATCGTACTTTGTATCCCCAATACATTCCTGCTTCTTCCCTTGGCTTAGAGAGCGGAACAATCTGGCGTACCAAATCTAGATGAACCAAATTCAAAGTTTATAAACCTAACATTTTATCTCTAGGTGACAATTTTCTGAGTGAAAGGAAGATTTTAGAAACAAGGTATATGATCTTAACTTAAGTTTGGAGACAGATGCGTATGATAATTTGAAAGGTATACAAAGATTATCACTTATCAATACCTAAATCGTGGTTGGTTCCCATGGCTACAGTGACTCTAAGTCCTGGGCCAAGCACTTGATCAACAACGACACTCTGCATCACGAGCATCAAATAAAAGTCAATAACATTATAAAAAAAAAATAACACTCAAAAAAATTTGTAAAGCAAAGGGTTAAAAATGACCCGACTGAGATATCCCAATTTGAGAGGAACTAACGGTACCTTGCTTAAACCCACATCAACCATTGTACTCTCAGAGTTTGGTGCCTTTTCTCTCAGCGTCACACCTAAAATGTTATCATTTCCAAAACAAAGGTGAAACAAAAACTGAAATGTCAATATCGCAGCATTTCTACAATAAAGAAAGGTCTTAGCTTGAATTATATTCCACAGTAGCTTCTTGTAAAATGATCGGTATTACAGATGGTATCTCCAGAGATATAATAAGCAATTGCTAAGGCAAATCTCATAGGATACCTATGAAACTTCTATATTACCTTCACGGTATTGTTCCCACTCGTGCTTACGAAGATGGTGAGGAGCATCAAGAGGTGGCAACATACCCTGTCAGAGACCACACAAATCTGGTCACAGGACACTAGAAAATAATTATTGAATACAAAAGTGAGAAAATTGAAGGAACCAAGGCTTTAAGAAAAGTCAGTACGCACCACATATCTAAGATCATTCTGCTTGGGGAAGAGAGATTTCCTCAAATATTGTGGTGTCTCTAGATACTTCAAGATACGAACGAGAAAAGAGGCACCACTTTCATTGTTATCAGAAGGATTCGTAACAGCAGAGTCGATTTCTGAGCTGCTCTTATTGTCGAACACTACAATCTGATTAAAGCCAAAAAGCTGTTGAATTCAGAACAAGTTGTTGCATACGCCAATCCAAATGAGTAGCTTCGATGCAACCAGCACGAGTTTCGCGAGCTCTGTGGATGGAAAGGATAGGGAACAACATACCTCGTCGATTCGGAAAATTGTGGATGCACGAGCAATCTGGCCGGCGAGCTGAGAGATGTTATAGAAACACAAGTTTTTAATTGCTAATAGAAATGGAAGAGAGAGCTTAAAATTCTCCGGGAAACCACGACGGAGAAACGAATGGAGAGAGAGAGAGAGTGTACGCGTGTGGCGAGCTCGAGTGATTGAGTGTTGTGGATGATGGAACCAGCTATGGCTATGCTAACAGTGGGTCTGCACTCGTTATTCGTTTCTTCTACATTTCGCTTCTCCTCCTCTTGAATTTTCGTTTGCTCCGGCTCCGGCTCCTCCTCTTGGCTCTTCTTCTTCTTTTTCTTCTTCTCCTTCTTCGCGTCTCCGTCGAGACTCACTTTTTGCTCCGGACCCATCTCCGGATCCTCATGGCTTCTCTTCTTCTTCTTCTTCTTTTTTTGAAAGTCTCCGTCGATTCTTGTCGTTAGCTCTGGCGTCGATTCAAGCTCAGGCTCGTCATGACTTCTCTTATTTTTCTTCTTTCCCATTTCTTCCGCCGGCGACTGCGGCCGCGGCGTACGCAGGGTTTATGTGGTTTTGGGTTCTTACTGGACCATGGGCCTTTATCACCATAATTTACTGGGCCTGTTTTACGACCTATTAATTGGTAACGTGGTTTTTCAAATAAAACAAATTAACTGTACGTTTTAAGGTGAACCAAATTCCTTAGGACAGTTAACCATTAAATTGGTCAACATTTATGATTCGAACATTGCTTGTCGGCACGACATAATTATATCAAATGGTTGACCATAATTTGAAATTGGTTACAAACTATCAATGGTTAGTTTTTCCAGTTTTCTCAAATTGATTCAGAATCTTAACAATATATACTTTTTTTTTTCCTTTTTTGTCAACGATTTTTTTATATATTATTATAATTTATTAATGCCCAAAGGTTATAATTTATTAATGCCCAAAGGTATATTAGATTAGACCATTGGTTGGTTTAATTAAAAACCATCTGCTACGAAACAATGAAACCATAAATAGTTGCTTGCCAGATGGCACTGTCCTATTGAACGACAACACAACACCCAAGGAGTCAAAAGGACTCTAAACTCCGCCGTCAACGGCGGCGCCGGACTCCCGTTTCCTCCCAGCGGCGATTTCCGATCGGCTATTGAGCCATTTCAAGATATCGCCGTAAACCAGATCGACGTTCTCCTCCGATTCCCCAACCATCTGATGCCACAGCTCCGGGTAGATCTTGATCGTCTTATCCTCGCTGCCTGCTCGCCGATAAAGCTCCTCGACGCACGCCGGGTCACAGACCACGTCGTCTCCGCCGTGAACAATCAGAAGCGGAATCTCCACTTCCTCAAACCTCTCCTGTAGCTCCTTACAGACACGGATCAGCTCGTAGGCAGTGGCGGCGCGTGGTCTCGCCACGGTCCTCCTAGGGCTAGCGAGCGCAAGCTTCCTTTTCCACGGCTCCTTGAAGGAAACATCAGGGATCGATCCGCGAGTGGGGATGACTCGCCAGGTAGGGATAAGATTAGCGACGACGAAGAGAAAATGCTCCAACGGCCACGGCGGCTTGAATTTAGCGCTGATTCCACACATGGCTCCGTTAAGGATAAGTCCGTCCCAGACGCCTCTCTGGCGAAGCGAGATGTAGAGCGCGATTGCGCCGCCGAGAGACTCAGAGTAGAGAAAACAGGGCAGATCCGGCGTCTCCTGACGGTTACGGAAGTCATCGAAGAAGGAGATACAGTCGTCGACGACGGGATTGATGTCGGGGATGTGAGCGATTAGCCCGTCGGAGAATCCATGGCCTTGGTGATCGATCGCGCAGGTGATGTAGCCGGATTTAGCGAAGAGGATAGAGGTGAGCTGGATGAGCCAGCTGGATTCGCCGGTGAAGCCGTGAACGACGGCGACGATGCCGATGGGACGAGCTGGAGGGAGTGGGGACCACCATTGGGTGAAGAGTTTTAGGCCACGTGGGTTGGTGATGAAGGCGGAGGAGTGGCTTACGGAATGCTTCGCGTAGAATTCTTCGGCGGAGAGAGAGCCAAAGGGATTGTGCTCGTCGGCGTCGGCGATTGGATGCAGAACCATTTTTTGCTTATTTTCCCTCAAAAATCTTTGGGATGAGGGGAAAAAAGAAAGGGTGTGTTTGTGTGGGGTTTTGGTTTACCGTTGAGGATTAAATGACGATTCATAAATGAGGCTCGGATCTGGTGGTGTAGGGACACATGCATTTAGCGTGGACGCGAACTACTCCTGATTTCCGGGCCCGCTTCTTTGATTCCATATCACAATTTGGGTCTAAGATACTCAACCGGTTAAACCAATATTGTGGGGTCAAATTTCCGTAGAACTTGATAAGAAGGAATCAAAAACTGAATTGACCAAGATTATTATTGATTTCATTCCATCTATATCAGTCAAAGTTAGTATATGTGTTTTAATCATGGCTCACCACTCACTGTCAATGTACCAAGTCACAAGAAGATCTGGCTTTTTCGGACTAGCTTCCGGTTATAAAAAGAAACAAAAAAATGAAAGATCTGTTTTTCAACTGTTAGTATTATTATTAGATAAGCAAGAGATGAAACCAAATATGGCTCGCCAGACCCATCCTAAAGCTCTGCACCTGAGGTTTTTTTTTGTTCTCTTATACCCTATGAATATGATACTACACAGATACAAATCAAAAGATTGTACACGAAAGAAAGACACTTCCCAAATATATTAAAACAAAAAAAAAATTGCAATTTTCTAACATTACAAGGGAGTATCAAAATCTAAGTAAATAATGGAGGTGTTGTCTTTTGTACGCATCGCTCTTGCTTCATTCAGTAGACCGTTTGCTATTTTCTCTGCACTATTTTCTGTCCCTCTCTCTTTCTCTCTCATCTGTCATATTCGTTTTTAAAACATAAACATAAGTTTGATGTTTTCAGACACAGCAATGCCTTTGATGATAATTTAATTTGAAATAGAAAATGTCTTACCTGAAGCACCAGCTGCACAGCTTTCTTTGCACTCACCACATCCCATAACCCATCACTGCGGAATTGTTTGGATTTTTTCCGGTTTTTAGAGTTAGCGACAAGATAGAGAAAACGGTAAAAGCTCATTATGATATAATGTGTTTTTTTTACCTAGCCAATAGAGCAAATACGTCTGTACTGGATTGATCGATACGCAAAGGCTTGCTTATATATGGCTCTGCACTGAAACGGCTATCTTGCTGCTTTGGGAATTTGTCTCCAAGCATCCTTGCAAGGTTGATACCTGACGAAAGTTATCAAATCAGATTTTGTCATTCTGTTACAATGGAGTAAGAATCATTTAAGTGTTCATTTCATTGAGGTAATACCAAAGATCCGAGTCTCTCCATCTCTCAATGATAGCCCTGCCTCTTGAACTCGTTTTCTCTCGGTCAAGCTAGTCACTCGATGATCTTCTGTCATTTGTATATATCTCCCATCAAGACTGTCAAAATGTAAACCACGCCGAAACCATTATTCTCTGAGAGCAAAACAACAATCTGATAGTGATAGGGTTGTGATTACTATTAATTAAGATTGGTGTCAAGAAAATTTTACGATAAACTCACTTTCTATTTCCGCAAATCAAAACAACAATACTCTATCATTCAAATAAGCTTTTCATATTTCACAAATTTCTATTACTGTCTTTATACTCTACCATAAACCCTAGATTAGAAAAAAAGAAGCATAGATCTCTCATCTATTAAAGTTTATTTACTCCTCCATAAACCCCAGATTAGAAATTTTCTACTGTTTTCATAACAAGAGGTTTTCATTAAGAAGACCACACTCACGCTTTAGACACGCAAGATCCTTGTTTCTAATGTGACTTATCAAGTCCCCTCCCTCTTTCTACACCAAGAAATGCTGCTACAAGTTGTTAATGCAAGCCCAGCAACTAAGAATCTTAAGATAGCAATATAAATGTTTAACGTACTTGATTACACATGCTGAATCCCCAAGATTGGCACATTGTGCGAATAAGTTTTCTTCACTGTCTTTCCAAACCAAGAGAACAGTAGCTGTACAACCCTGCATTGATCGACTAGTTCATAAAATGGGAAGCAATGAAAAAATTTCACCCAAGTCGTCGAGAAGACAAACATGCAATCAAGGGAAAAGGAAAAGGAAAAGGAAGCTTCAGAACCTCATATAGGTGATCATCCAAGCGAGCTTCAGTTCTCGCAAGCACATCCCTAAGGACGTCCGAAGCATCTCTTTCTGATAACACTTTCTCCTTCTTCAGAGAGTCTGATAAAATATTCGCCAGAACCTCAGGAATAATTCTGGAGAATAAGTTTGATTAGGTTAAATATTCAGGTATATCATTTTCGTTGCTTAAGACAAAACTTCAAACCAAAGATCCCCCAGTTGTTAATGAAGCCTCCTAACATATAGTGAGTAGATCATTTACAAAAATGAACAGAACAAGTTTGAACAACGATTTTTGTTCCTGGTTGCAACCACGCCTGCCATAACTTGAACACATTTGCATTGCTAATAATTTGCCGTTAAAGGTTTCAATTACATCAAAAGTTGATTAATAAATGAAGCAAAGCCAAAGGACAAACTCAGAAAGGCGGATACTGTTAGAAGTTTAAACACAACCAAACCACAGCCTTTTTCAGGTTAGCAATAAATAAGTTAAGTGGATATCTTTGGTAGGTTAAGAAGATGAAGAAACCCCGGAATAAGAAAAATCAAGAAGAATTTTCTAAAAGAGATAGTGAATAGAGGTCATCTAAATTAAAAACAATGACTCACTTGCTAGCGGATTGAGCAGCCCCTGCTCCCCCATGTCCATCACAAACACAAAATAGCCCAAACTGAAACCGTATAGATTTAGAATTATGTTAGCAGAAGCACTGAAGTCTATCATCACACAAACAGTTCAAGACTACAAATCAAGGCAACCTTATTCGCCCCAGGAAGCGGCCACTTGTAATAACAAACATCTTCCATTGGAAGTTTCCTGCCCCCTCGACGTGCAGCCATGGGATCTGAGGCCACACCAATTCTGAACGGTGTCTGAAACTCGTTCTGAGATGAGATACGGACCTTCCAAAGATGAAAAGAAATTGCATGAAAGATTAATTAAGAAAAAAAAAACTACCAGCAATTACCTCCAATCACTCAAACCGACTTACATAAACCTTTGTAGTTGTTCCTAGAGTTATTATATCTTCACTTGCAAGCTCGACAGGGTAACCCCACTTTCGCTTGCCTAAATCAGGATGACTTACTGATCGAGAGTTCAAGAGAGTTCCATTTAGGCTACCCAAGTCTACCAGCTCCCATTTTAATTTCTGAAATCAAAGCCAGCCAGGTGTTACAAGCAAGAACTGACATGCAGAAGTCGAATAAGTGCAACTATGTAGTTCCTTACAGTAGAGTTCCATGTTATTTGTGCATGCTTCCCTGAAACTTCTGCGTCCTTCAATATCAAATCAGCAGGAGAAACCCTTCCAAGTTTCACTGGCAGCTCGGAGGTACTTGTGGACTGCACAGCATATTGAAGCCCAATGGAAGGACCCGCAATGACCTCCAGGGACAGCCAACTTCCTGCACTTCTAACACAAAATATGATATATGTCTTGCACGGCTAATTGAAGAAATGTGTTGAAGTTGTATTACACACCCTAGCAAAGCAAAAGAAAAAGAATTTACGTTGATCTTTAACAAGTCCTGGAGAAAGCTCGGAAAGTCTATCCTTTTCTAGATCATGTTGCAAGTTTTGACTTATGTTATTCTGCAAGTCATATGTTTGCGCTTCTTCCAGGCTAACTTTTTCAGCTGGATGTTTAAGCGTTTGGCCCACCAAAGCATCGTCAGAAGGTTCAGAAATTATTTTTAGAACAAAGCTTTCACCTACATAAATTTAGGGCCCACTGGTTAGGTCAAGAATGAGTGATGCATAGAGTTCATACCACAACAAGGATGTTTCTGATAACACTTGTATCATTTCCATTAAGCTAATGATGTAGCCTCAACCCAATTGGTCTTCACTTGAGCTGCATACGAATTACGAAGGGAGGAAAGAGGGATGCAAAGACTTACCTTGGGTGAGATGGGGAGACGAAGAAGGAAGCCTTTGTTTGTAAACCCGTCCCTCAGTCAGAGATGAATGCAAAAGCCCTTCATTTTGGTAGCAAGCTCCCTCTAAATCATATTCCCTTGTGACCTCACTGGTCTGGCCTTGGATCAAATTTCCATCATCAGATACAAGGGGTCTCTGCAAATCCCCCACCTGCAAAGTATGGCACTAAAATTATCAGGGCTATAACTGAAAGCAAAAATTTGCTTAAAGTGGATATTCCATAGCCAGAAACTAGATGTTCCATATATGAAGAACGTAATAATCAATTACAGTTTTTTAATATGTTGTCTAGGTTATGCAGAAAATGCATACAAATGAAATTTACGCGCGAAAAGCACAAAGATGAGCTGTATCATATTCCCAATGAGAATAGAACGCCTGTTAAATTAGTAAGGCTCCGTCCGACTGGAGTAGAGTTTAGCAGGGTTGGAATATGGATGAAAAAGTGAATTCACCTTTTACCATATGTTTGTTACCATTTTCATGAAATTTCCATTCTCCGGTTGGAAAAAATAAAATACAAGAAACTCACAGAAGTCCTACATAAAAGGTAGCTAATAGTGTTCGATAAAATTCCACCTCACTGAACTGAAATATTCTTTGCAACATTCACATTTTCCAGTAATTCTTCTTGTTACTGTCGCATTTATGTTCCTCTAGTCTATCCTATGACTATCATTGCATAAATATAAGCACCAAGCTCTTAATTCAGAAACAATTCGACCAAAAAAATTAACATCGGTTGCCTATTTCCAGTTTGAGCACAAACCTGAGACCTGTCTCAATCGATTACTGAATCAAAAACATGGAAAGAGAAGAAGAAGAAAACATATAACACAAAAGTGTAGTGATTCAGCTTTAAAAAAAGAAAACAGATTGTGTGCAAATCGAGCAGGCACAAAATGCAGAGATACACTTATATCCTAACGCAGATGAATCTATCAAAAACCCGTGAGCTACAAAAGAACCTAGCAACGAGATCGAACTTTCTCCCAACACTAAAAACTCAATAACACATTCTCATTTCCAAAAGTCAATCAGATTATTCAACACACACACTCGACTGCCCCGCGTCGACACAATCATAAGAAATCGCCAATCGAGTAAAACCCCGTCAAATACTCACGGAATCCAAAGGCATGATTCAGCGACGTAACACATTTCATTGATCATCACGCGTTATACCGAAACTCACGATTGATCATTTGGCAAGGATCGTCCGATACCCGCACCGCAATCGAATCGAACGAGCCCGAGGAACGAAGACACGAGAGATTGATAGAGAGAGAGAGAGAGAGAGAGAAAGGAGGAGAGGAGGAAGGTACCTTGAAGGAAGAAAAACGGGAGGATCGGAAACGGGAAAGGTAGCGCCATGGCTTGCAGGCGAAAAGGATGATGAGGGAGATGAGAAGCAACATAAGCACCATGAATATCCCAATAATGTTCATCTCTAACATCGCCATCGTCTTCGCTCTCTCTCTCTCTCTCTCCTCCCCCTCAGCACACCCCCTCTCCTTCCTCCAGATTGGTTCCCGAGAACCTCGCTTTGAATTTTTCTTACCTCTCTCTTTCTTAATTCCTCCTCTCTTCTTTTTTTTTTCCTTTTTTCTTACTGATAGACGACTAAAGTCCATTACTACCCCTACCGTATATAAGACATGAATGAATTTTTTTTTTTTTTTCTTACAGCGGAATTATGGTTTTTCAAAAGGATTATCAAAACATGTTATGTTTTCTTAAGATCAAGCCTTTTTTAAGATCAGGTTGTCTGTGTTTTGATTGATAAAAATTCTTTAATTTTTTTTTAAGTTGTTTACAGCATTTTAATTTTTCACTTTGGTTTGTAGGTGATTTTACAGTCTTAACAACACGATTATCTATTAATAAAGCGAATTCAAAGCGTGTAAGAATATAGCAAAAAAAAAAGCATTTAACAGACCGTAACATTTAGCTTAGTGGTCTGTGTTAATGTTTTCACTATCCGATTTAAATTAGCATAATGCATATTGCTGGAAACAAAACATTTAACCTTAAAAAAAAAAATAGAATTGTAAGCATCAATGTACATAAGAGATTGTAATAACTGTAAATATCAGTCATGTTACTCAGCTCTACTATGCAACAGGCACAAACAGAAAACGAATTATTTTCCTACAATTTTATAGAACACATAGTAATCGATAATGATTATATGCATGTAAGCAAAAAATGTTATTCAGCTACCTTTATTCCTGAACCATAATCAACATCAGCTTGAAAGTTTGATTCGTTGTTGGTCTGATCATAACAGGCCTCCACAGAAGCTCTCATCGTTTGGCTCCTCCTCTGTTTATAATTTACCTCCATTGAAGCTTTCATCCTTTGGCTTATTAACAAGTACTGTAACTGCCCCATGTTTAAAGTTCTATATACGTATTTATACTATACCCATTGCATACACGAAAACTGGGCAATTTAATGCTACCTATTTTCAGTATTAGTATAGTTTTGGTAACGTTTTTATTTGTCTTGACTATGAATTATCCCATTTTTGTAAAATTTTCTTCATTCACTTCCTTACCAAATTTGATTTTTCAAAAACTCTCTCTCTCTCTCTTTTTTTTTTGGGATCTTGGTTATATGGTCTTACGGATGTTCAAGACAATAATGGGTATGCTATATTGAAAATTTAGGAGTTGTTAGAGTCTTCATCTTATTCAAAAAAAAAATTGTTTTTTATGACGTAAATCTATATTTGCATCTACCTAAAAAAATCTACCGGACCGACCTGTCGAATCTTGTAAAGAAAAAGTTCCAAGTGATGATATTAGTAACTTCTCATGTTGTATTTTGTACTTCTGTAATTATTTTCTGTTAAAGAAGTTACATTTTCAAAATTTACTGTTTACAACGAAGTTAATAATTTTTCTATTTCTTGTGTTAATTATTTTCTTAAGGAATTTGAGAAGGAGCCTAGGGTGGCCACGTGACACACGTGCAATTTCGTTACAGGAAACCTCATTTAGCATTCCTACTACTGAGTACTGATTCTATGGCGATTCCAAGAAGAGAAGGTCTCACACGACGCACACGTGACACGGCCAATTTTGATTCCCGAAGTATTATTCGATAATGTTCGCTATGCCACTGCTCTCCAATCCTTCGTCTTCAACCTATTTTCTTCGCCTTCTCTTTTTTTTTGTATGTTCGTTAATCGCGCGTACTCATGTTCCTATGTTCAGTGTTTTGTGGGATGAGTGACGGCTCGGAAAATCAAAAGTTGATTGCTACGATGATATCCCTTAGGCTCTAATCGCGCGTACTCATATTCCTATGTTCTGTTTCTGCGACAATCTATTCACTAGTATAGGCTCTATGTGAAAGTTTAAAAACTTTCCTCTAACTTGAGATTTGTTTCCAACTGTTAAAACGTTCAAAGACGTTGAAGGCA
This sequence comes from Eutrema salsugineum, assembly GCF_000478725.1. Classification (NCBI taxonomy): domain Eukaryota; kingdom Viridiplantae; phylum Streptophyta; class Magnoliopsida; order Brassicales; family Brassicaceae; genus Eutrema; species Eutrema salsugineum. The sequence continues at coordinate 6,614,519 of NW_006256829.1, read as the reverse complement.
CGGCCCAACCAACACGAGCTCTCTGGTGTGAGATATGAAATCATATTTGATGAATCGACATGTATTTTTCATTGACTAAGACCGAGCTGATGAAGAATCATGCCTCCAATAGTGCATCAACTAAATGTAAATTTACCTGAGTCATGTTAGTTTGTTCTATCAATCCGTACGTACTTGAGTCGTTATAATTAACTAGACCACGCTAAAGCTTTTTTACAATGTTGACATCTAAACCGTGGAAATGTTTAGCTTATTTGGATGATTATGTGAGTAAGACATTAGTTATGGATGAGATTGATATTTTCGTGTGGATGTCATGCTTCCGTAAAAGCAAACGAGAAAGTTCCAATGTATAAGCTTTTATATTCTTTCTCTACCTAAAGTTGTGAACTATGTTAACCACTTACATCTATTTGCGTTACTTAGATAAGCTCCCCATCGCATTCCATTGATATAAATTTTCTTTCTGGGTCAGAATTTAAAAGTTGGAGAATTGGCACATAAAGGTTCCACTAATAATATGGTCAAAAAGATGGTGGAAGGCTTCTTCTTTTTTTCTCTTTGTTATGCAATTTATATTAGAGCCACGAGTTACAATACTCTTGGTTTACTCTATATTCATATAACAAACATGGAAACGTAAGGCTTAAGTTTATGTCTCCACTTAAGCTCAAGTGGTATGACGTATTTCTCTATGCTTTTAGATCCTCCAGTAGTTGAAAACTTGAAACCAATAGCAAACACTGATGGACTTTGATTCGAAGTTTCACTCTGTTTTTCTTTCTTCTTTAACTTTCTTGCGTCATATAAACAAAGCGAGTGATTCGAAGTCAAAATATATATTCTGATTTAAATCTGATGGTTGGTTTTGCTTCTGTCATTACTCACTTAATTATTGTAATCTTAATTACATATAAAAAAAGCAGCTTTTGTTCAAGGACACACTCTAAAGCATTCTCCCTTCAAGAGGCCAAAGGTTGCTGTATTACTTTCTTCTCTTCTATGGGGGGTGGTTCGGATTTTAGGACCACCTATGCTGTTCAAGATTCAATTTGTGGATATTTGTCTGGAGATTACGTCTGCAGGTCAGCTCCTTTTTCCATTTTTATTAGTTAATTAATCATAATTTTCGTACCCTTGCTTACGTTAGAGAATCCTAATTATTATTTCATTCTTTAATTCATTCTAAGCATGTCAACTAGTTGCTTAATTATATCATTATTGATTCCTGCAGCAGAGGGAGAAGCACTAGAAAAAATGACATAACTTGTGGATAACACTATAATTAATAGCAAACATTGATTGTGAAATTACGGAGATTTCTGAGTTACATTGCAAAAACTGAAAACTTTCTTGGCTAGACCTATATACTGCCAAAACCCACAGAGTCTTAATAACACATGTTCTATACAAGACTTATATGTTTACCACATTTCTGTTCTCTATTGCATTTGTGGATCTTCTTGGTAATGCAAATGAAAACAAAACAAATCTTGATTTGCATCTTTTAGTGGACTACGTGATCAACCAGTAAGAATATATAGTAAGATGTTCCTTGTTATAGAAGCTGAGTACTGAGACTGGAAACAATCTCATAAGAGTAGGAATGGTTTTTCTTTTGTTTCACTGTATAATAATATAATCGAAGGTATCTTCGTACAAATCCTTTTAGTGATCATAGCATCTCTTGAAACCATAAACTAAGATCCACTTGTTTTGTTCATGTCTTCAATAAACCTCGAAAAGACGGAATGGGTGATTAAAGTTTATCATAGTACTATACAGCACACAAGCTAGCATTATATTCACAGTTCATGAATGGTAGTAGCTACACATTGTTTATTATAACACAAGTACAAAACTGATATAACTTTTTCTATTACAGGAAGCCCAGGAAGATCTCACAAATCTCTCCCACCCTCTTTGGAATAGGAACAGCTCACGCATTCTAGCTTTTCTTTGTGTAGGCTCTATGGTAAAGTCAGAGAGAACTAGGTTACATTTGTTTATATAATAATAAACCCACATGCCTTTGAGTTAGGGAAAAGTCAGTGACCCTAGGGCATTTGTTTACTATGAAAATAAAAAGTGTCTTTTGTTGTTTAGAAATGGGGTTAAGTACGTAAGCATCTCTGATTTAACAGAGAGACAGAAGAAAGGAAATTATTTAGTGGGGAATCACTTGTTGTTGCTGACGACTTAAATGAATCTTAAACTATGTCTTCATAAGCTGTTCCGTACAAGGTAACATGGCTTCAGAGGGAATATCTTGAAATTTAATCTCAAAACTTAATTTCGTCAGAAAAAAAAAAGCAGCTTACTGTTGGCTAGCCAAAGATTCAGAGGGCAAAGTTTGATGTTAACTTAACCCAACATTGTCTTAGAATTAGAAAGTGGAAAGTTCTGGATGTTGAAACCTAGGTGCCTTATTTGTCTTTTAACCTTATTATATTTCAAACAACTAAAACCTTGGTCACTTTGATATGTTGTGTTTCGTTCATTATTTCTGTTAACATAACAACATCATAATTAAGAAATATTTCTGTTTTGGTCGTAATAAGTGGGCGGAGAATCTTCCTCGCATTCAAATACAGTGTAATTGAGGTGATTGTATTTTTGTCACTTATTTGTTTGTTTTTCCCCTTGTATTTTGTTTGTTTCATGTCGTGGTTTCTTGAACATGGTAACCCCCTCAATTTATGACCATTCCTTTTCAAAAAATTGCATGGAGACACATTTTCATGTATATTCCTTGATTATTGCCAGTAATCATTTTTTGTTGGTTTGATTAATGGGATTTATATTTCAAAATTAGTTGGCTGCTGTTATCATGTTGTTGAAATCGGGTCTAAGAATTACCCGACATAGGTTTTGACTATCCGTCTCCCTGTGTGCCACACGACTCTTTGCTTTAAATATAAAAAAGAGTAGTATTAGAGAAAGAAAGAAAACAAACAATCATTTTCATAATTATAACACTAATGGGGAAACCAAATTTGGGAACTTTCATAGCTTTTGTTGAATTGTTTTATTTTTGGAAGGTAAATATATAAGAAAGCGCAAAACCTGTCTGTAACTTTTTGACATGTTACTCCCATTACGTGTCTCTCTCTAAATGGCCAGCTGGTTTTCAATATATGCGTTTGATTTTGTTATATTCTTCTGTGTTTTTCATTTAGATGTTAAATTAAATAAATTATAAATTATGAAAAGGGAACGCACGCAACAGAAGAAGAAAGTCAGTAATACTCAATTGTTTGACTACAAAAGAAGCAAACAATAATAAACACAATTACTAACGCAAATATTGTATGTTTGAACCAATCGGACTATGTCTAAACTCTAAACCATATTCACTAATTTTCTTTTTCAATAGTAGCTTTCTATTTTTCATTTGTTTTTTTTTCATTTTTCTGTGTAGTCTATTTCTTGCCCAGATCACATGAGGACCAAAATTTCCATGGCTACTGAAAAATCAGTTTCTTTTGCCAAATTAGTCAAAAACGATGATTAACCAAGTTTCCCTCATAGACTAGCTATGCTTTTCAAAATTGCTCCTTTTGTTATCAATTGAAAGTTCCCGTCTTACCAGTACAAATATCACATACACAGTTAATTTTTAACCATGTGTAGTTGTGCATTATTACATCACCTTTTAAGTTTTAACACATATACACATTACACACACATAAGATTCTTTATATACCTGCATTGTGTGGCATAATTAAATAAAATAATTTTGCATTATTCGAGTGGTGCTGTGGAAAAGCTCCTTACCCACCTCTCTAGTCTCTGCACATTGCCCAGTCACTCTTCTCTTTCTCTTACTTTTCTTTATTAATTTATTCACTTTTGTGACACTACAAATTGGCATCCCCTCCCTCTCATTATCCTTCATGCTTATTTCCAAAAGCCTCTCTTCTTCTTTGCTTCACATCTCACCCTAATCTCTTACTCTTTGCTCTCTCTCTCTTAACAGATTTCCTCTTTCCTCTTTAAGAAAATGGGAACTGTTGTGTATCAACAAGGGTTTCAGTCATCTCAGCTTGATGAGCCTAGGGCTTTAAGGCTTAGGCTATCTTCACCAAACCCTCACTTCTCTCAACCCTTTGGTTTAGCTCTCAAGTCTCATTTACTTGACTCCTCTAACGCAGAGGACACCCAAAACCGTAACGATGACAAAACAGTTGCTTCCTCAGGCCCTGACTCGAGTTGCTGGAGCTTTCTCCAGTCTTTATCCTCTGCCTCCTCCAACTCCTCCTCCTCTTCTCTCTCAAACACGAAGAGCTCTGAAAAAGAGAAGACTTATGTCCAACGTCCGTCTTCTTGTGGAGCTCTAAGTAACGAGAGCTTAGCATTGTGCACTGAGAATCTCGGAAGCGAAACTGGCTCTGATGTGACTGATGTCGAAGATCTGTTCTCGCTTTCTGTGTCTGACGTGCAAACCAAGAAACTCAGAGAGATAACAACGGAGACAAAAACGTTAAAAAGTAGGAAAGAAAATGTGAGCCCTAGTGATCTCCCACCTCCGTTGACCAGTATGAGAGGCTCTCAATGCATTCAAATGAGACCACACCGTGAAGATGGGAGATTGGTCATGACTGCCACAAAGGCACCGCCTCGTAACAGGTGCTTTCAAGCTGACCGAAGCAACGGTCGTCTCCGACTCTCTATCATGAAAGACTCTGATGAGTTTGTAGAGAACAAAGAAGAGACGATTGAGCCTGAAGAAACCGAAGAATACGAGGAGGAAGAGGATGATGATGAAGTGATGGGCATGGAGAATGTTCAAAGATCAAGAAGATGTGTCAAAGGCGATCGGAAAAACAGGGGATTGCTAAATTGGGAATCTTTCTGCGTTGCTACTTCCTAAAAATATGAGAATTTCTTAATTTGCTCTGTTTTACAATTTCACAATTTTTCAATGTATTTTGTTTTAATTTTTTTAAAGAATATTGACGTTTCCTACCTCGGGAAAAGCAGATTAAAATTGAATTATAAGGAATTATTAATACATTTTTCACAAAAAATCTAAAAAAAAGAATTATAAAATTAGAAGAAATGGGCAGAGGGAATATGCTCGTGGTCTGGTCGGCAGTTAATCTAGTTTGGTAAGAAAGATTCTCTGAGTGGTCCGAAGATAGTAGCATTTTCAACTTCGTTAGAGCGATTGTACCCAGGAAAAAAAGTATATATGCCTCAATTTTCTGTTGTTTTGTTAAAACGTTAAATTTAGTATTTACTACATAATATAAACAGTGTTTGTGTACAAAAAATAAAAAGTATTAATTTATCATCAATTCAGTTTCCAATAAATTAATCAAATTAGTAGGTTCGATTTAAACGTCAAAAAGTATTAATTTATCATTAATCTGAGTTATAAGCATCGATTTGAACGTCAAAATCTAGGTAAGTTACTTACTATTTTTTAATAAGATAATGAAATTGAATTTTTGACATCGGATAAAAATTGTATTATTAGAAAATAATATGTTTGAACTCAGGTTCAACCGTTCAAATATACCAATTTAGTTTAAAATTCCTAAAATCAAAATTAATTGTTTGGTCATCCACTTGTAAAGATTTGAAAATCCGAAGAGCAGAAACAAAAGATAAACTAATTAGTTATAAATGAAGAAATCCGAAATCATATATTTTTGTTTGCATTAAATAAATATAAAATAAGGTGTAGCAGGCATATAATTTAAGAGATATTTTTGACGTCAATATGCTCTCAGTTTTCAAAGATAATAATTGTATTAATTATTATTTATTAGTATTAACACTTTTAAATAATGAAGAAAGAGAATTCTTTAGCAAAGAAATAAAGAAATTAGGTTGATCCGTACAATAACGACGTCATCACAACCCCGCATCTCTCCGCCGAATCAGAAGGCTTGGGTGTACGGACGACGGATGTATACAGTGTTTGGTTTAACATTTTTAGTTAAAGTCGTTTGGTTTAACATTTTAAATGAATTAATTAGACTGTTGCCCAAAAAAAAAAATGAATTAATTAGACAATCTTTTTTTAAAAACAAAATTACATACTCTCTTTTTATTTGTCCGATCGTTAATCATTGATAAATAGCCAGTTGCATGCATTTAAAGTCTCGCAACTCAATAAAAGATTTATTATCACATAAGTTTCTTTTTCTAACAAAAACTGTTATGAAGATCAAAGATTTATTATCACATAAGTTTCTTTTTCTAACAAAAACTGTTATGAAGATCAAACTTACAAATAAATATATCATATAAAAAATTTAAGAGCTAGTTGTTAGAAATTATAATTTCAAAATTTCTGTTTTTGGCAACATATTAAATTTTTTCGTTTAAAAATATTTTGTTCTATTTTTTTATTAACTATGAGGAATTTGCAGTTTAGTAATTCGAAGACATATTTAGATAGATATTTTGTTCTTATTTTTTTAGAATGTAACTTTCCTAAATATGTCTCCGACTCCGAATTACTAAACTGCAAATTATTGTGCAAGTGCTCACTCGTTTTCTCTTTGAATAGAATAAAATAGTAACAAAAATGTAGTGAGCGACACGTGAAAGTCATTAGACTGCGCTTTGAAACTCTTTATTTTAATTTTATTTATATAAAGGTTTTATTTTTTGGTTATTGTTATTATTAATTATTACTATGAGTGGCGATTGATATATAAAAATTCCTTTTCACGTTCCTTTTCTAGCAAAAGTAGCCTGCATGGGATCCGCGTCTATCCATTTGGGTATTATTGCATGTCAAATTAAATAGGCGTAGTATTTAGGAAAAGGATTTATATGTCAATAGTTTTGTTTTTGCTAGTCTACAGATATCGAATTATAAAACTATAAATACGAACAAGCGAACCGAAGTACTTAAATATGAAGAATTGAAACATACAAGTGCGCAAACATTTACGAGATTTTATTTTTATGGGGAAAAATCAAAGAAAAGTTATAGATCTCCAAAGTTATTTTATCTTATTATTATTATTATTATTATTATTATTATTATTATTATTATTATTATTATTGTTATTGTTATTATTATTACTATTCACAATTTCCAGTAAACTACTAAATTTTTTATCACAAATTAGTGATTACATGACTAAATAAACCTCGTGGAATCTCAAAACTAACAACCATTCTAAATTAATTTGGATCCATAGATTTTTTTTTTTTAACAATATGGATCCGATGAGTTGAATCTAGATATGTGTCGATGCTTTACATTCCCGAATAAACTGAGACTGTTTGAAACATCATTTGTTTGATTCGATATGAACAATTCATAATTCACTAACCCCACTAACTTGATAACCTATATATGATTAGTGACGCAATCTCTTTTCGGTGTGATTGATCAATTAGGTTAAACTTTATATCCAAACTGAAAATGTAGAGAGGATATTTGGGTTCACATGTGGAAAATTGGGCAGGTTTCTTTGTGGCTAAGTAGACCAAAAGGATTGATGAGTGATTTTAAGTACGTGGACGTCTAATGTACTATATATTACGACCATGACGTCCTCTTTCTATTATATCCTCACAACGGCCATACCTCATATGAACTTACCCGTTATCTTCCTAGACATATTTTTATCATTTTTTTTTTGGTTATAAAACTGAAAAGGAAGCATTTATTTTAATAAAAACTTTTTTGTTCTTTGAATGTGGGCTACTTTTAGATTCTTTATGTTGTCGCTCTCATTGACCGAATAGCTAACCAATTAATTCATGAACTTTATTGCAACATGATCAAGATTATATGTGGTGAGTAATAATTAAGATTATTTATATGGCCAAATAACCTACATATAACGACGTAATCAACCATGCGAATGAAGTCGCTTCTTGCTAACTAGCAATAAGATTTTTTTTTTGTCTAGCGAAAGAAAATTTGCGAAAATGGATATGTTAATTTGGCGGGTGTACTGGATGGATCCGTGAATTGTGAGTAGTGGCAATATGGCGACAAAACAAAATCCTAGCTGGTACTCTATAGGTTGATTTGCTCCTGCCCTAAATTATTATACTGTATATACATACAAGGGCGACCCACATATATACTATTGGATTTAGGATCAAGAAATTTGGCACCAATTACATTCTAGTTTATTAACTGCGCACCCATAATAAGTTTATGTTTGCTCCCACTTTCCTATTCTTATTTCTTCTTGGCTTGTTGCAAGACAAAATTTCTGTTATTTTATTTCGAAACATTTAAATTAAAAATCTAATATTATCTGTCATTAAATATCAAAATCTAATTTTAACACTTTATTCTTTCATCTCTAACAGGTATTTTGAATTAGAGGATAAAAACTAATTAACATGTATATAATAGGAAAGAAATAAATTAATTGAGGACATATATACTCCAAGGACCAAGATTGTCGGCCTGAACAAAGATACAAGAAATACGAAGCAAGCTTCTAAATTTCGAAAAAGACAAACTAAACTTCTAAAATAACTAATAATAGAAAAAGAATCCTAAACTGAAAAATTTCAAGAGATGATTTAATCTTTTTATAACCAATTTTTATTTTTTTTAAAACCCCTATACGGGTATGTGTCAATGATATTACGCACCTTCCATTTTTCAACAATTTAATAGTTTACTTCTGTTTCCTTTGGTGACACGATCAAACCCTAGTATAGCTACTATACTTGCCCTACCAAAATGCGTGCATCAGTGACGATCAACTTCGTTTGAATACACACACTGACACATATATTATTTGTTCGATAATAATTAGAGAGAGGAATAGAAAAAATAGTTGAAGAGATCCAAAATGGTCAAAAAATTATAATTCTTGGACACGAATATAAGAAAGTCATTCATCACATTCACAGCGCACAGCCTTTTCTTCTTACATAATTTTAAGAAAGTTCTTCTTTTCTTTGAGTCTCAATGATATAGTATCTTTTGTTTTTGAGTCTCAAAAATATATTGGGTTTTTCTCAATATATATATATATATATATTTTTTTTTCCTCAATATATTTTTCTCAATATATATATGAATAAACCAACCAGATAAAAAGTTGATTTTTTGTTTCATAGTGGATTAAAGATTGAGTTACGATCCTATAAATGATCATGCTTTGTATTAATAGTAAATTAAAACTGAATTTATTATGCTGAAGACATTTACTTCTGTTGGTTATCACTAAAAAAAGACAGTTTCCTCACTATTTCGAGTTGCTTTCTGAGTTCTTCTCATTTTTCACAAACTTCGAGTGTTGTTCTGGAGAACAAAAGAATTAGATGTTAACAAAACCAAATAAGTGTTTTTCTGTGGTTAATACGGTATATTTGGAAGGCTCGCAATGAAAAAATCTTTGATGGTGTAGTTAGAGTCTCCTACGAAAACTCTCGAGATATAGCAATTCATGAAACCGAATTTTAGAAGAGCGCAACACGCCTTGAAGATATCTCCAGAACTGTGTTGTTAAGTAGATGGGTCCTGTCATAGGAGAGAAAAACTATTAAATGGCTTGGATTCTCCTTGATGCCCATGACATGTGTCTTCTGGGTTCTCACATGTGTTTATCTCCTATATATTCGCACTAAGTCTTTACTCTCTACCATTGACACCATCTCAAATCAATCTAATTTAGAAAAACACCGATAAAATAAATATTATTGCAAGAATCATGCAAATGTATAATTTGTATCCAACAGATAGTAAAATCTTCTCCATTTAAGAGTACTGAGATCATGCAAGAATAACATGTTCACTCCCTTCATCTGCAACTAGTAAAAATAAAATTTAGAAAGTTAAGTATACAAGATTACTTCCTTTTTATTTTAACTAAGCGAGACTAAAGATATATGCTTTGGTTGGTATATGTATTCTATATATTTGCATTATTTTAACTCTGAAAAATATTTTTAACTCACGAACTAATCGTAAGCTAACTCATGACTCATTAGAATTAGCTCATATAACTAACATGGATTTCCGTTAAGTTGATTTCTTTCCGGTTGGCTTACGAATTTGATATAGAAAGTCGTTTTTTTTGTGTTTAATATATAAACGAAATTTTTTTACAAAAAAAATATATAAACGAAATAGCCTTGTTTGTTCTGCACTTTTGATTAAAAAAATGATTTTTTTAATAAGAACATAAGTGGCATTGTAGTGAAATCGTAAGATGAAATATAATGTCACTTTGCTTTAGTTTCTTGTACCAAATGACTCAATGAGAATCATGAAAAAAATTACTTAATAAGGTTTTTCTTTTCAATTTGTTTATCTATTTTTTTGAATGATAATTTGTTTATTCTTCAGGATAGAAAACAGTTACAAAAACTAAAACTAAAAAAGGAGAGAAAGAAAAAAGTGAGGGTGAGAAAGTAGATACGATTCTCTCTCAATAATCTTCTATGATATTTCAGTCATAACATGAGAGATCATGAATTTCATTGTTTGTTAGTGAAAAGAAAGTGACGTTTCAAAGACGTATCCTAAACGCAAAATTCACTTGTCTTCTTCTTTTTTTCTTTAAACAGTATGTGTCTGAATATAGTCAAGTCCCTCAATCAAAACGCTCCCTCACACTTAGAACACACAAAAAAAGGAGGCACAAAATCTAAAGATAGATTATAAAAATCGAGACAAAATCATATTTCAAAAGTGAGAAGATATTCTTGTTCCTTTGTATTTTACAGCTCTGTTTTTCCTTTGACATCCATCCACCACTACCAACCAACCAAACTGCACTATGATAAGTATTACATGTTTTTACTTTTTACTCTTGTGCTTTTTATTTATACTTTAGATGTTTATTTTCCTCTCTTTTTTTTTGTTCAAAGAAGATTTTAAATGTGTAATGACTGGGGCCGGTAAATAGTAAAGACAATAAGGGATTAATACACAATTATTAATATTCAAAATATTGTAGTAATTTATAAATGCAAAAAATATTAACTACTATTTTTTTTTTATTATCAGGAGGTTCTAAACCGAAGTCTATAATTTCTCCAAGCCCAAAATTACAATATGTAATATTAGTTTGGTCCCAAAAGTTATTCGAACCAATAATTTTTAGATTTTATTTGAGATACGTTTATCATATATATATATATATATATAAACTATTTTAAGTTAATATGTTAGTTGTTGTCTATTCAAAAAAAACTTACAGCTTATGAAAATACAAAATAATTATTTTTTTCAAAAAAGCAAAAGCATGATTCTGATTTTCTTTTTCTTTTTAAGCTTGATATATAAAATGAACTCAGAAATTCGAATTCAGAAACAAAAGATATCTGAACGAATTATATCAATTTTAAATATAACCACCATGAAACAATTTACATCATGGAGGCTTAGTAGTCGTTAATTAAATTTCAATCCAAGATGGTTCGTCAAGGCGCTTTGGAAAATCAACGAATCATTGAAATCTGAGAGGGTTCATGGTTTTGGGCCTGATTGGTTGTGATTTTTCTGGCTAGAAAATACACAATCAAGGATCTGTTTTCTTCTTCCTTTTCTTTTGTGTGAAAACCATAGTCAACATATCATTTGACTTAACAAAATTAGACTGAGTGATTTTAAGAAAATGAAAATCCATTTAAAACTAAAGAATTCTCGAAACACTGTATATGATTTTGAAAATGTAAAAAGCTACTATATTGTATATATAGGCTATAGCACATTAGCACATGTACAACAATCAATCACTTCATGAGAAGCGTGTTGGATTTCAAATTTGAAAGCTTTAACCCATTTGTCTTCACTAATGGGCCTAATTTGTAATAGGCTCACAACCCCATTTATAACCAGCTAAATCAATCTTTGGCTCCAGCGGCGGCGTAGACAAGAAATCAATCTTTCAATACACAGAGAACTATATTTTTTCTAGTGCTCCCCTATTAAAATAGACTAAAAGTTACTTAAACCAGCTACATTACGTATAGCAAATCTTTATAACCAAAAATGTTTACTTGTCATAAACTATGTAAAGCTTATACGCGAGGAGATATTCAAGCAGGTAATTCTTGTTTATTGTAGAATCTTTAGATGATACGTACATTTGCCAACAAAGAGAAGTTAAAAGAAGAAGAATCTTGGCAGTGAAAACAAGCTGATCACTACCACATAATCCCGAGGAAACAAAAAACGATAGAGAACACATAGACAACGAGATAATTTTAACATGAAATAAACAAGCCAAAAGATATGGGACTCAAAACATGAAGAAAGAAAAGAGAAGAACCAACAAAGATGAAGAAGAAACGACGCCATTAACTCCAAATGTGAAACCACCCGACTTAGAATAGCCACCTTCCGTTGTGTTTGTAGTGAGGATAATCACAACCCAATTGACATCAGAACCAATACCAATTCCAGTGAACTTAGAATCATTTAGGTTCTTGATTAGTGAATTCGTATAATTGGTCAAGACATGGCTCGCATCATGATTATGAGCACAAGCTGGCATTATCACACCATCTCTAGTTGCGTTTATGTTGAGACGGCATTTGGTGAGGAGTTTCGGAAATCCAGGTTCGGATCCAGGGTCTAAAGCTGAGCCAGTGTTGCTTGTGCAAGGTCGGTTCTTGAACTCGTCTGCGATTTCGTCAGCGAGACATTCTGCGTTGTCGTTTTGTGTTAGTGTTGTTAGGTTGATGGAGGTTCTGTAGATGTTGATGGTTTTGAGAAGAAATTCTTCCTCTTCTGTGGATTTCAAAAGACAAAGACACACACAAATTATAAATCTTAATCGCAAGTAATTTAGTAACAAAGGTAAATCCGACTTTATAGAGACGGCTTTTCATGTTCAAGATCTATCGAATGAAACAGATTCGACGATTTTCAGACCAGACCTATGTCAAAACCACGATCAAGATACCTTAAGTTGAGGAGATTCGAGTTTAATTACCGTTGTCTGAAAGAACAGGACGATGGAGGGAGAGAATGACTACTGAGAGAAGAAAGAGCTTGGAAATCGCCATGCGTCGCAGAGGTTACTTAGCTTAAGCTTATCTGATTTTGGCGATGACTCTTCTCTCTTTCTCTCTATTATTTGCGAGAATTTTTGTCACTTTCGCATTGACTCTTCAAAGTCGTTGATTCTGTTTTTTTCTGTCCTTCTCCACTCAATTATATGCCAAGCAGACGCCTTAACTAACTCAGCAAACGCTGTCGTTTAAAAGGAATTCTTTTCCTTTTCACTCCAATTTTTAGAGGAAATTCTCTAAATGCACTGCATAAGATAAGAAACAAAATTTGCCAAAGTATTTAAAAATAATACTAATCAAGGAGATTTTATTTTCTTGACGTAGTCTCTTGTAGAGAATATGCCATTGCAAGACAGGTCAAGACAAAAGAGCCATGTCTTGAAATCTGAATACAAAAAAAAAAACTGGTGGTGGATGTAACTTGTTGAAGATAGGGTGGAGCAAATCCTTCCAAAAAATCAAGTAAATTGCGAGTCCATGCAACTCTCTTTCCTTCTCTTTTATCTTCCCCTCTCTTCAAACCCTTCAAGAGCCAATATTTCCAGCGAAAATGGTGGTTTCTGCTGACTGCAGAATCTCTCTCTCTGCCCCGACCTGCCTACGCGGCTCCACGGGATTCACCAGGCATATTAAGCTTGGCAGCTTCTGCAATGGAGAGCTCATGGGGAAGAAGCTCCATGCTCAGCTTCCAAATGTTCGATCTTCTTCTACCAACTTCTCTCAGAAAAGAATCTCAATGTCTTTAAGTAGTGTAGCTGCAGAGGCCAAGGTAAAAAGTTTCAACCTTTTTGTTTCTGCTTCTTCTTCTCCTTCAATCTTTGAGCTCATCAAAAGTGCCCTGCACTGTGTTTGTTTATGACAACAACCTCCAGGCACAAGAAATTGAGACTGACAAAAGGGATTCAAGGACAGTCGCTTCCATTATTCTTGGAGGTGGAGCAGGAACTCGACTCTTTCCTCTCACAAAACGTCGCGCCAAGCCTGCTGTTAGTTGCTTCTCTATTGCAAAGTTTCCAATGTTGCTGAATTTCCTGCAGCAAAAAATATAATCAATCGGGAACATGCGTGAATTGCAGGTCCCTATCGGGGGAGCATATAGGTTGATAGATGTACCGATGAGCAATTGCATCAACAGCGGAATCAACAAAGTCTACATACTCACACAGTATAATTCAGCATCATTAAACAGACATTTAGCTCGCGCTTACAACTCCAATGGAGTTGGCTTTGGAGATGGTTATGTTGAGGTTTGATATTCTTTCTTCATCACCCATTCTGATCCAAACTTGTTTGATTCATCTGAGGCGATTGTTTGAAAATATTCAGGTTCTTGCAGCCACTCAAACGCCAGGAGAATCTGGTAATAGGTGGTTCCAAGGTACAGCAGATGCGGTTCGGCAATTCCATTGGCTTTTCGAGGTAAAAGTCAGACTTTCACTAGCTCATCTTCACATGAGAAACAAGGGTCCAACATTTGTCTTTTTTTAATAGGATGCAAGAAGTAAAGAGATCGAAGATGTGTTGATCCTTTCTGGAGATCACCTCTACAGGATGGATTACATGGATTTTGTACAGGTGAGACAAGATTACCTAAGCCCATGTCCTTCATCAAGAGTTGGTTACTCTCAGAGACTCATACATTTAACTTCAATCTGCAGGATCATCGGCAGAGTGGTGCAGATATAAGCATTTCCTGCATACCTATAGATGACAGGTGAATGCAAAAGAGTATAAAGGTCCTTTCATTTTTCCCAACTTATTATACTGAATCAAAGATCATGGTTTCTTATAGTCTCTTTCTGTGTTACATGTTAGACGTGCCTCAGATTTTGGTTTGATGAAGATAGATGACAAAGGAAGAGTCATCTCTTTCAGTGAAAAACCTAAAGGAGATGACTTGAAAGCAATGGTACGTTGACAATTTCGGGATTCATTTTTGAACAATAAAAACATTTTGGAACAAAACCTGAAGATTGTTCTAACCTCGGGTATCCTTAGGCAGTCGACACAACTGTTTTAGGACTTTCCAAGGAGGAAGCTGAAAAGAAACCATACATAGCGTCAATGGGAGTTTATGTTTTCAAGAAAGAGATATTGTTGAATCTCTTGAGGTAACACTTTTACTTCTATATTCTGTCTCTGCATTCTAAGAACAGTGCAAAATGAATATCTTGCAAGTGTTTTGAAATCAGATGGCGTTTCCCCACAGCAAACGACTTTGGTTCAGAGATTATACCCTTCTCAGCTAAAGAATTCTACATGAATGTAAGTAACATTCAGTTTAAGCACACATTTACATCCAATGAGTAACGTTATCATATCAACTGGTAATAAGATCCTTTGAGCAGGCTTATCTCTTTAATGACTACTGGGAAGATATAGGAACGATAAGATCTTTCTTTGAGGCAAATCTCGCCCTCACCGAGCATGTAAGGACAAAACTTCTCTAAGACAACTTGATTTTCCAAGATAATGTTCATATACTCATCTTAATATCACTGACGTCTACTTTTTATACCTTTTAGCCACCGGCATTTAGTTTCTACGATGCAGCAAAACCAATATATACATCAAGGAGAAACCTGCCACCATCAAAAATAGACGGCTCTAAGGTAAGTAAAATATTTCCTTCTACTTCTACGTATTTCGGTTTTGGCCAACTTTCTTCAGAATTAACACTTAAGTTCATTACATGTGAAGCTCGTTGATTCGATAATTTCTCATGGAAGCTTCTTAACCAACTGCTTAATTGAGCACAGCATTGTGGGAATTAGATCTAGAATAGGCAGCAACGTTCAGATGAAGGTAAGCAAAACGAATATCTTTCTAACTCATAATGAAAGGATTATACTCTAAGATTATATAATGATCTAAAAGCATGGAAACTCTAGGACACTGTGATGCTTGGGGCAGACTTCTACGAAACTGAAGCAGAAGTTGCATCACTACTTGCTGAGGGAAAAGTTCCCGTTGGAATAGGGGAAAACACAAAAATTAAGTAAGACTAACTATCAACTTGACATGGTTTACCTTAAAAGCAGTGCTCGTTTATGGAGTTTCCTCATTCATTTCCTCCTTTTCTTTTTGCCTTCTCCTTTTCCCTACAGAGAATGCATAATAGACAAGAATGCTAGAGTCGGGAAGAATGTAATCATCGCAAACTCGGAGGTAAAATTTTCTTTTATTCAAGAAAAAATGGACCCATCATACATACAATTCTTCGTTTGCTTATCTCATTTCCACTAATGTAATGGTTTCCAGGGAATACAAGAAGCAGATAGGTCATCCGATGGATTTTACATCAGATCTGGCATTACAGTAATCTTGAAGAATTCAGTAATTGGAGATGGAGTTGTGATATGATACTTTTAATCTTAAATTGTAAGAAGTATGAACGCAGAGCAGAAAAGTCAAAACTATATTAATAAAGAGATATATCTGATTATGACGACATTTCTCATATAATCTTTCCATGTTATTGATAAGTTGCATTAAGCTGATGGCGTTTTGACTCACCTGTATTGGCGGTTATGAAAAAAAATGGAGAAAAGGCAAAGATGCAGAGTTTTATGTACATCGAAAATTAATACTGTACCTACAAAATCAGTTCCTCGCAGCTGAACATTAGTTCATTTTCGAACTTTTGCAAGACAAATCTTTCCTCCGAAGTAATCAGATTGGTGACAATGCACTTCCTGTCCGAAAAGGGTTTTCGACCAGCTCTTCCAGCTCGGTGCAGGTAATCTGTAGCCGTTTGTGGGAGATCAAAGTTGAAGATATGAGTTGTTTCCGGTAGATCAATCCCTCTTGCTGCAATATCAGTAGAAACAAGAAGAAACCCTCCTCCTTGCCGGATTTCCTATGGGAAATCATGAAGATTGGGAACAAAGAGTAAGCATCCAGGATAAGAATCCGAGGATAACAGAACCACTTACTGTTAGTGAAGCTGCTCGTGAATTGAAATTCATGTCTTCCTCTAGTAGGAGGATCTCCAGCAAGCCATCATATGAAGCTTTGAGGAATTCAATAAGTAGAGTTGTAGATGGATCATTTCCAGCCTTTTTTGACTTCTCGGACTGAAACGAGGAAACAGAAAAGAGAGTTACATGGTTAGATTAAGTGAAGTCAGAAGGGAAATAGAGGTTTCCAAAACCTGCTCCCCGGCAAAAATGATAGCTGATTCAGGTGCATCAGACTTCAACAAGGCAAGCAGTATTTGGTGCTTGTTTTTCTTCCCACACACCTGCCAAATACAGATCAGATGTACTAACAGACGCATATCATGATAAAAGAAGTGGAACAAGGTTAGATCTTACTACAAATCTGTGAAGAAGGCACAAAGGCATGGGCATGATTGCGCTAACATGAATATGAACAACATCCCTCTGCAGATATATGAAAATAAAAATGAAAAAAGACAAGTGAATTGCAACTCAACAATTCAGGCGGGAAGTATCTACAGCACCCCAAATCACTGGGTTCATAAACCAAGCCAGGACATAATTCACAGTAAGAGAACCATTCATAAGCTAACCTTTGTCCACTTTTGCTGTATACAGTCATGCACAAAATGTTTATGCTGGGGAATGGAAGCACTGGCAAAAACTGTCTGACGTTTATCGCATGAAGAAAATGTTGTCAGAAGCTTTCGCACAGAACCGACTTGTTTTGATGAGTAGAATAAGAAATCAACCTATATTCCTGGGTGAGAAAATGTTCTGAGCATGATGTTCAATGTGCAAACAGCCTCTATCATTCATAGTTGAGAAAGTTTTTACCTCATCTACAACAAGAACTCTCACCGAGTCAAGTCTCAATATGTGCTTTTCTAGCATGTGGCACAAACTCGCTACCGTAGCGACTACAATTGCTGGTGGCTCAGCCTGAAAAAGGATAAACTTGCTGAAGTAAATCACAAGAAGAAGTGACTAAAATCTCTAGCTAATTGTAGAAAACAAGAATGTCCAAGTCCTACCTTTAGCCAGCTTTTGTGCCTTCTTAGCATCCCTCCATCTAAGAGAGCCATGACTGTACATCCTTTGACCTCAATATCCGTAGATTTCGCAGCCAACATTCGAGCAACTTTTGTAACCTAAACCCAAAGAGGCAAACAAGTTCGAGTATGTCATAAGAAGATCGAGCCAGAGGAAGATTGAACATCAATGCCTAAACTTACTTGCATGCCGAGCTCCCGAGTGGGAACAACAATTACAGCTTGCACAGAAGATCGTTGAGGGTTTATAAGAGAGAATATAAGTAACAGGTAAGTCAATGTCTTGCCTGAACCTGTCTACATTACCACCAAAAAACAAAAAAAAACATCATATCAACATTAACCGTTCTGACAAAAAGCATAACAGGTAATAACAGAGAAAAGATTGATGGGATGAGAAAAGGACTTGGGCGTGGAGGATGCAATCACGGCCCGTAAACAGAGTAGGCAGAGCTTCTCTTTGAATATTCGTTGGAAAGACAAACCCAATCTCCTCCATTCTGCACCGTTTTTTCAAAAAAAAAAAAAACAAAATTTCGAATTCCATACTCGTCAAATTCAATTCTACCGGAAAAGAATGAAAAAGATAGAAGCTTGCCTGTGTATTATATGCTCCGGCACAAAACCTTCGCAGATGTTTCGTAGTGTCAAATCAGTCGTTTCAGTGACACCGTTGCTTTCGATTTCAGAACAAGCGTCGGCGACGGCTTGGAGGTTAATAGTAATCCGAGAATTGGAGGAAGATTTGATAGCTCTCGTAGTAGAGTGAAAGAGAGTAAGTTTTTGTCTTGCGAAGAGGGATGGATAAAAGGGTGAGAATTTAGGAAGGAGCGCGACATGAGGAAGAAAGAGAAGCTGGGACGCCATTGATGAGCACCTCCGCAAATGGAGAAGAAGGAGAAGAAGGATAGCGAAATGGACTTGGGACGAAATAACTCTTCCGTCGCCGTATAGTAATGGTTAATAAATTTTACTGGGGACAAATTTACATTTCATTTGTCAAGTCATTTTGCTAATTTTATGATGCTCATAGTGGTTTAATCATGTATTTTCTGCAACACAATAGACAAGACAAGTGAAGCTTCAAAATATGAACCTGTTCATTGTATTTCGGCAAATCCTATACTGTACAAAGGCGTGATCATATACATTTCATAAATCTTTGTCTTTTGAACCTCTACAAATCATAAACCTGTTACAAAGAAAGAATGGTTTATACCAAAGATAAGATGGTTTGACGACCTAAGCTATCTTACTCTTTGCTTCTTGTCTTTTTTGCTCCACTTTTCTATGGTTTTATACCAATCCCATTGGAAAAAAAAGCCTACGAGTCTAATTAGACCACCGAACATAACTTCAGTGAAAGCAAGCCAAAACGATCGCAAGAGATAGTAAGAACCCAATGAAATGGCACGTCACAGTGAATTTTCCTGCTTTGATACCATCAAGACATATCTTGGCTACTTCTTTAGTTTTCATTGAACCAGAGGATCCGGCTATAATGGAAGTGAGCTCTGGCCTCTTCTTCTGTTCTGAGATCCCAAACAAGAAAAATCAAATAGAATATCTCATTATGAGCCTCAACTGAGAACATCAATCAATTGTGTCCTACACTCATATTTCATTTGCAGTATTTTCACTGGGGCGATATCGTTACCAAGATCAGAGGTCACACAGGAAGAGGAGGAAAAAGACACACTTTTTCTGAGGAAAAAAGAAAGAACTTTTATTTTATTTTTCAACTTTGTCAATTGCTTGCAGAATAAATGCATTTTTTCCTTCATCCATACTTTCTTCTACACAGAGTTTCACAAGACTCATAATTTAAGTAAAAACATTATCCACTTTTAAAGTATCACCTTAGTTTCGCATATGACCTCGTAATGGACGCAACATTTATCAGTTCCCTCTAATAGAGGAAAATATTCGTGCAGTCTATCTACAACTCTTAATGAAACCAGAACTGGCAACAAATCTTGAGGTTAACTAAGTCATCCGCTCAGTATAACGAGACACCCAAGTGTTAGTCCACAATCCTAGCTTATGTTTCCAAGCGGTATACTTAGTCATATTCTACATATCCATGATGAATCAACGAAAGTTAATAGCTTTTGGACTGTCTTACCTTCTTCAAACCCGGGTGTATCAGTGTCTGGAGGAAACAAGAGAGTCACATGAATGTCATGAGAAATAACTTCTTGCTGCAATGCTTGCGCTAAACCTTGAAGCCCAAACTTGCTCGCTGAATATGCAGTGTAACCGTAGATACCTGCCTGAACAAGTAAAAAAAAAAAACAAGCAGGAATCACAGAATTGATTTGAGAAGTGCATCTCTCGAGTTCCACAATCACAAAAAGTTACAGTGCTATCTAGTGATTGAGACTGACGAAAAAAAACCTTAAAAATGGAGGCAGGGCCACGACTTTCCCTGGCTTTCATGGAAGGCAAAGCCGCCTCAATCACATTGAAGCTTCCGAGCAGATTCACATCAATCATGAACTTGACCTCCTCAGGACTCTGTTTCTCAAGCTCCTTGCCAATAAACACGCCTTGATTGACGACCAACACATCGATCGGCCCCGATTCGTCAACCGCCTTCGAAACGGCGTCGTAATCGCGAACGTCGGCAGAGAACGTGTCGACCTCGACGCCGGTCGCAAGCAGGATGGATCGTTTGGCCTCGGCGAGCTTTTCAGGGGAGCGGGCGAGGATGGAGACTCGAGCGCCCTCGGCGGCGGCGAGGTGGGCGAGACCGAGACCGATGCCGCTGGATCCACCGGTGATGAAGACGTGGCGGGACTTGATTGGGATCCTGACGGATTTAGGCCGTACGATCAAAGCCAAGATGATGAGAAGAGAGACGAGGAATAGAATGAAGAAAAGGAAGAGAGAAGAAACCATTCACTTCACATCAAGCTCAATGGCTCATCGAAGAAAAATTGACTCCGGCATGAGTGAAGGATTTGCTCAGCGAAGAAAATTAATTTGAATTTGAAGAGTAAATGACAAACAAATTAATTTTTGTTGTGAAAACTTAGAAACTTTATTAATCACTGGAATGTATATATAGAGTACATAGGGAATTTAGGTTAAGTACAATGTCCTGATGGGTCTAATGGGCCGGTATAAGAGTCCATATATGATATGTGTTATAACATTCCTCCTTGGACGAGTGAATCGGGTCAGCTACTCAATCGGGATCTCGATAATGCGCTGGGGAATGTTGCCTCATTAAAACCTTACCAGGAAAAACCCAATGAGACAAAACCATGGTGAAGGAAAAAGAGTACAACACGCATTACTCCCCCTGATTGTAGCATCACTGCAGATCTCTAAGTCTATACATTCCTATCTGTTTGACGAGCTTCCGGTGTGTTGAAGTAGGCAATGATTTGGTGAAGAGGTCAGCTGAATTCTCACTGGACCGGACCTGCTGAACGCTGAGAGTGCCGTCCTTCTGCCAGTCTGAGGTTGAGAAGAACTTCGGTAGAATGTGCTTCGTCCGATCTCCTTTGATATACCCTTCCTTGAGCTGAGCTATGCATGCCGCGTTGTCTTCATACATCACCGTGGGCTGTGTGTCTTCGTCCATACCACAATCTCTGCGGATGTGCTGAGTCATGGAGCGCAGCCAGACGCATTCCCTACTAGCCTCATGAATGGCTAGAATTTCAGCATGGTTTGATGAAGTGGCAGTGAGTGTCTGCTTCATTGATCTCCAAGAGATGGCTGTTCCTCCATGCGTAAAAACGTAGCCAGTTTGAGACTTGGCAGTGTGCGGATCTGATAGATATCCTGCATCGGCGAAGCCGACTAACCCATCTTTATTTTGGTTAGTATAGAAGAGTCCTAAGTCTTGAGTACCTCGAAGGTATCTTAGGAGATGTTTTATACCGTTCCAGTGCCTCTGAGTTGGAGATGAACTATATCGAGCGAGGAGGTTCACGGCGAAACATATGTCTGGTCTAGTGTGACTAGCCAGGTACATTAACGCTCCTACAGCACTGAGGTATGGCTTTTCAGGACCAAGGATTTCTTCATCATCCTTTTTGGGACCAAGAGGGTCATCACTTAAGCTTCTAACTACCATTGGGCTGGTCAATGGGTGAGCTTGGTCCATATTAAATCGCTTGAGTACCTTTTCGATATAAGCCGATTGATGCACAAGGATTCCTCCTTTGATGTACTCAAGTTGTAATCCCAAACAGTACTTTGTTTTGCCTAGGTCTTTCATTTCGAATTCTGCTTTTAAGCAGTCGACTGTTTGGGAGATCTCACCAGATGTTCCGAGGATGTTTAGATCATCCACGTATACTGCTATGATTACAAATCCTTTGTTTGAGTACTTCTTGATGAAGATGCATGGACTGATGGGGTCATTTTTGTAGCCTTCTTTGATGAGGTAATCGCTGAGGCGGTTGTACCACATACGCCCACTTTGTTTCAGTCCATACAAGGATTTGTTCAGCCTCATGCAGTATTGATCTCGAGATGCATTTTTGTCTTTTAGTTCAATGCCATCTGAGAGTCTCATATATATTTCGTTGTCCAGGGGCCCATAGAGATATGCGGTTACAACATCCATTAACCGCAGATCAAGATTTTCTCT
Organism: Eutrema salsugineum; assembly: GCF_000478725.1. Classification (NCBI taxonomy): domain Eukaryota; kingdom Viridiplantae; phylum Streptophyta; class Magnoliopsida; order Brassicales; family Brassicaceae; genus Eutrema; species Eutrema salsugineum. The sequence goes on along the minus strand of NW_006256829.1, from coordinate 6,591,948 downwards.
TATGGCCAGACTTATGAGGAATCGGAATGTTGTTGCATCCACCACTGGAGAATAAGTCTCCTCATAATCGATTCCGGGTCTCTGTGAGAATCTTTGTGCTACAAGCCGTGCTTTGTATCGAACGACTTCACCGAGTTCGTTCCTTTTGCGTACAAAGACCCATTTGTGGCCCACTGGCTTGATGTGTGATGGGGTCCGGATGATCGGACCGAACACGTTTCTGAGTTTGAGACTCTTTAACTCCACGTTTATGGCTTCTTTCCATTTTAGCCAATCTGTTCGATGTGTACACTGTGTTATTGACATGGGTTCTAGATCCTCTTGCGTGAGCGCAACATCAAGTGCTACTTTGTATGCAAAGAGTGCATTTAAGTCGACTTCTTTTCGATTCCATTGTATTCCGGACATATTGTAATTGATGGAGATCTCATTGTTATCTTCTGAACCTGGAGATTCGGCGTCCCGAACTTCCATTGAGGGTTCATTAGATTGAGTCTCAGCCGCGGCTATGTCTGATATTGCAGGAATCCCGGTTTCGGTTATTGCACCTTTCTTTGATTTCCGAGTATTCTTATCTTTGGAACCGAGAGGTCTGCCCCGTTTGAGACGTGGTGCAGACTCTGTAGCAACTTGGGTCTGTCCCGTTGGGACAGCTATTCGTACTGGTGCATTACAAGCTGGGATGTACGATTTGGTTACTTTGGTCGGGTCAGCAAAGGAATCTGGCAATTGATTAGCTAGCTTTTGATAATGAATAATCTTTTGGATCTCTGAATCACATTCTAGAGTCCGAGGATCTTGCCAATTTAATGATGTTTGATTCCATGAAAGATCTTTGACCAGCTTGTTTGTCTCACCACCTAAAGAGGGATATACCGATTCATCGAATTGGCAATCCGCATATCTGGCCTTGAAGAGATCTCCAGTGGTTGGCTCGAGATATCTTATGATGGTGGGAGAGTCAAAACCAACATATATTCTTATCCTTCTTTGAGGTCCCATTTTGGTTCGATGTGGTGGAGCAATGGGTACATATACTGAACACCCAAATGTTTTGAGATGGGAGATGTCTGGCTCATGACCCGAGAGTAGTTGGGATGGGGAATATTTGTGTTCACTAGATGGCCGGATGCGTATGAGTTCAGCAGCATGTAATACTGCATGTCCCCATGCTGAGGCCGGGAGCTTTGATCTCATGAGTAATGGTCGGCCTATCCATTGAATGCGTTTAATGAATGATTGAGCCAATCCATTTTGAGTATGGACATGTGCTACAGGATGTTCCACGGTTACCCCCATGGCCATACAGTAGTCATTAAACGCTTGTGAGGTAAATTCACCAGCATTGTCAAGGCGGATAGTCTTTAGTGGGAAGTCAGGGAAATGGGCCCGCAATTTGATGATTTGGGCCAAGAACCTAGCGAAGGCTTGGTTCCGAGAGGACAAGAGACAAACATATGACCAACGGGTCGATGCGTCTATAAGGACCATGAAGTACCGGAATGGTCCGGAAGATGGATGTATAGGTCCACAGATATCGCCCTGGATTCTTTCTAGGAAATGAAGTGTTTGTTTAGAGATTTTAACTGGTGAAGGCCGAGTGATCAATTTGCCTTGAGAACAAGCTGTGCACATGAGGTGTTGAGGATAAGCTCGGTTTTCTTTGAGGGTATGCCCTTGAGAGTTTTGAATTAGTTTACGCATCATATTTGCACCGGGATGACCGAGCCGGTCGTGCCAAATAGTATAATCAGTAAACCGGGCTTTGAGAGTGGTATTAGCTTCAATCATACTGACTTTAGCATGGTAAAGTCCAGTAGAGAGCGCGGGTATGGTTTCGAGGATTTGTTTATGGCCGTCTACGGTTTTAGTGACTAGGAGGGATTCTTTGTTCCCTTGACCTTGGGTCTCTATGTGGAAACCATTCTGTCTTATATCCTTGAAGCTCAGAAGATTTCTCTTCGAACTAGGAGAATATAGAGCATCTGGTATTTCAAGTTGTGTGCCATTTGATAGCAACACATAGGCATGGCCATATCCTTCGATAAGGTTTGAGGGACCCGCGATGGTGCTAATATTTGCGGTTTGATAGGTTAGGTTTATGAAGTAACTTTTGTTTCTTAAGATAGTGTGGCTGGATCCACTATCTACGACTATGGTTTCCATTTGCTGGTGTGCTTTTCCACTTTTGGATTTCTGACAGGCTAATGAAACTGAGAGCTAATAGACCTCAGTTAGCCGCTACAAATTCCAAGGATTGATCACCAAAACTGGAGAAGCTGCTGGTTGACGTAGGAAAAACTCGGATCTGGTTTTTTTTTTTTTCGGTTGATCGTCGTGTACTGTAAGTGTGCGTGAGAGCGCGTCCGACGTTGGATCGACAAACGGTTTTCACCAGTAGATTCGTCTCGTCGAGGGCTTCGATTTGATATGTAGATCGTCTTCTGGTTCCTCACGGTTTGGAAGATATGCGTCTTTTAAGTTTCGACTTGCTTTTAGGGTTTTGGTGGTGGCCGGATTTATTAGGGTTTTTCGCTCAGAGAGTCTTATCGTGCTGATAACGTGTTGTGAAAATTTAGAAACTTTATTAATCACTGGAATGTATATATAGAGTACATAGGGAATCTAGGTTAAGTACAATGCCCTGATGGGCCTAATGGGCCAGTATAAGAGTCTTGATATGTGTTATAACAATCTTAATTAAACTCTCAGTCCCTTTTTTAGTGAAAAGAATCTCGTATTGATTCCACCTCCAATTATAAATAAACTAAATTATATAATTTGAATCAACGCTTGTATGTTTTTTGAATCTCGTATTTTTGCCTTGAGGGTTTGTTGGTTGCTGATGGGATTACTGGTTTTTCTGTTATTTTTTAATAGTCTGTCTGTTTATTATAGTAAGCTCTTATTTCCATTTTGGTGCTCTCAAGTTATATTGATTAATAGTAAACCTATTATCTTCGTTTGTTGGAACTTTGGTTAATCGTTAGCTATGGTAATTTCCTGTCTCTGTATGACTGTGTGAGCTCAAACTATTTTTCTGTGAGTTTCGACTATGTATTTGCATTTTCTTTCTTTTCTTTGAAATTATCTAAGAAAGAAACAAAGATATGTGATATAAATATCCTGAAAACTAAGAGATTTTTATGAAAAATGGAAAGGTCATCATCATATTATTTTTGCTCTAAATAGAAATACTAAAAGAATGAGAATTAATTATGGTAGAGACTAGAGAGAGATGGGCATGTGAGTGTGAGTGGCAGGACAGAAGATATGTGAGCTTGTGACAGTCTTTTGGCTCTCTTTAGATCTGACTTTTCTTTTATATATTTCAGACAGTGTGGCAAACTCGTCTGTGATGTCCCAAAGATACATTTTGATTGATTGGAGAGAGATAAAGACAGACATAGAACATTTGCTAATCCCACATGGGGTTTGTCTTTACACATTCCTCCACCAATCTTGTTGTAATCACCCAACTGATTTCACAAGTTGATTTTAATTAAATCCTTCAACTTTTACATTTGGAGAAGTCAGTGAATCTCTCTAAAAATGACATGAAAAAGAGTTACATTCAAACAATAACACACTTGGAACAAATCTCCAAGACCTTCCTTATTCTTCGCTGATTTACAAACAAATAAATCTTATGCATCTATAAATAAAGAATATTACTTATATGAATCAATCACACAAAACCCATAAATTTTGCAGAATATTTGTTAAATTAATCAAGTGTAGATAGATGCTGCATCTCTGTAGGTTCTTCTTGGGATAGAAGCATGAACGTTACTAGCTATCATGCTGCTCTTGTTGTTATTGTTGTTGTTGTGAGTGGTGACAGTACTTCTTGAGTTGTCATGATACTGTTGTCTGTTTTGATGAAGAGAGTGTTGTTGCTTGGCGTTGAAGGAACTAAACCTACCGTTCTTATGATGAGGCCTTCTTCTGGGATGAGAAGATTTCGGGATGAACACACCAGTCCCTTTGCTCTGTTCTTGACGATACATATATGGAACCGTTTGGTAGCCTCCTCTGAACATACCCTGTTTCCAACAAGATTCAAGAAACACAGTTAGACAGATGGACATAAAGAGATATCAAGTGTGTAGACTCCTATGAGGAACAAACCTGGAATGAGAGAGAGTCGGAGGAGGAGGAGAGAGAAACAGGGTTTAACTGTTCATCTTCATCCATGATGAGAAGAGAGATCTGTTTGCTTATGTCTGCAAAGAAGAGATCATCATCAAGCTCTAACTCCATAGCTTTCCAAGTATCTTGAGACTTGGATGTTCTGTAGGAACAAGTCTTGTGTTTTTTTTTCCTGGGTTAGCTTCAAGTGGAGTTCGAGGGAATGTTGAAAGAGTCAAATAAATAGGCGAGAAGTTGGCCCTTAGAGAGAGAAGAGCATGTGGGTGGGAGAGTGGGGCCAGAGAAGAAAGAAAGAGATTTTTGAACAATGTAAATCTAATCTGGCTAAGTCCCCACACAACACAACATGTCAACATGAAGGACAGAGGGAGGTTGTGCATTGATGTTATCCAGTTGTTAATTGTTTTAAAGATAGATAGAAGAGAAATCAAAAGCTCACAAACAACCCACATCCACACTGTTTTTTTTATTACATTAACATATCTAATACAAGACCAAAAACTTTTATACCTTTACGGCTTTACCAATTTACTACCAATAGAATCGAAACAATCATTTAGATATTGTCAAAAAGAAAAAAAATACCTTTGATAGGGGCTAAGAAAATCTTTGGTATGGCTATAAGATCCTAAAACAGCCACATCGGAAGACCGTTTGTGGTGGGCAATTGAGGAAATGGACAACACACAATTTGGATTTTGAAGAGAGAGAGAGAGAATCTAACTCATTGATATGATATGGTTTGAGGATAGTGTTTGAGTGAAGTAGGGTCACACACCGATCTTACTTGACGATTTCCCAAGCGAAGCTTGATGGTCCATATCGTATGTGTACACAATTATATATTTCTACTCACTTTCCGAGTAAAAGGAAACATGAAGGAGTTCTTATCACCTTTTTTCCTTTAAAAATATGATTTTAGTTCATTTTTTAGTCTCTGATTAGTGATTTGCACGCTGAAATCTGACCTTTCACTGGTGATAACGAATCAACGTAGAACTACCTTATCTCCTCGACCCATACTACGTTTCAAAAGGATAGTTTAATGTCTCCAAGATCAGATGAAAGGAAAGGTGCAAGTGTAAGTATAGCCACAAACGGAAAAGGAGTAAAAGGAAATATATATATATATATATTTCTGTTTTCTAGAAGAAGTTAAAAGACGATGTATATATAACTTTTTTTTTTGTCGTCGATGTATATATAACTAAATACGTTGAATTAGTTGTTTCTACAAAATAAAAAGGTTCTGAAGAATATAGCTGACGGTAAAAATAATAAATCATCAAAAATAACACCATGTCAAGTTCAATGCAATTACTCCTTAATATTTATGTTAGTGCTACTTCCATATGCGACATAAGTCCGAGTACCTGATGTCTACAATATACAGAACCAGAGAATCCTGATCATACTGTCCCAAAAGCAAATATCAAACATACGATCAACATGTTTCAGGCTCTATGTTTTTTCTTGTCACAGATTCGCATCTTCGAGGTTAAAAATAATCATATAAACCCATCTGTTTGGAGTAAAACAATTTTTTTTTCCTTTTTCATCACGCAGTAAGAATTTGCTGTCAGGGCTATTAACGACAGAACCAAAAAAGACCAATAATAAGAACAGGACAAGTAAAGCTGCCCAATTATCTTAATGGATCTAGCTGCGAGAGTTCATGCTCCAATGGCTGTATCCATGTCTGCAACACCATCAGCTCCTTTAAAAACAACCCTTAGCTTCGTTAAGCTTGACTGTTTCTCTTCGTTTTTGAGGGCAGTGCCAAACACATGCACAGTGTCCTTCTGGACTCTTCCCATCAGGTCATAGAGCGACTTGCTTAGGTTTGGTCTGTGCATTTCTTCTAGCACCGGAGGCGCCTGCATGTAGAGGCTGTCTTTCCCGTGTTTGACACTTGCTTTCGACAATAGAAGCTTCGGATGTTCCTCAAGCATGTCAATGAACTAGGAGATCACAAAACATGAACAAAATGAACTGAGACGCGGAATTTCAAATGGACACGAGTAAATCAAGGATCATGATATGGCTAAAAGGGCAGAAAAAAGCTAGGAAGCGGTGAGAAGATTAAGAACAATCACATCCAAGCATGAATATAGGGATGAAAATAAATGCATCAACGGAGATAACATTAGAGAAGAGGATATGTTCGCATGATTAAACAAATAAATGGCTAAGAAAATAATGTTCATGGCGGTATTTAATGGAGAGCGAGACAATAGAGCTAGAGCAAGGACCTTTTGCAAAGTAACTGAGGTGTCCAGCTCAATCAGAATGCCCGGACCACATACAAGACAGTCCTTGTCTCTCACGAACTCAGTCACTTTAGTGTGGAGACCCTCTCCACCGTTATACCTAGCAAAAATAAAAATCAACCAAATTGCTAGGGGATCACACTGAATTATCTTTGCAATTCTTATGTTTAACTAGAAAAACTGTAGTCCGCACACAAGCACGTAAGGGAGAAAGAAAGAAGTAAGCCATACGTCAGATAATTTGCAAGTGTTTTGCTGCATCCAGATACAATCTTCAAGGTTTCAAGTGCACAAGCTGCGGATATAATTGCGTTGGTGGATGCAATTGCCGGTATTATGTTTTTGACAACGCCCTATATGCAAAAACACATGCATTCCATCTTACATGCTTAACAGTCACACGTAGGAATACTTTAGTAAGTGAAAAAAAAAAAAAGTGAGAATAGTTGCATACTTGTGTTAGAGAGTATGTGACACCCGGAATTCCAAAAAGCTCGGCTCTCTTGACAGCCTGCCAAAATAATGCAGAATATGGAGTAAACCAAAATAAAAACCCACAGCACAAGAACGCAAAAGAATGACCTACCTCGTCATAGACCCATTTCATATGTTCTGGCTCATCAGGATCAAAGGATTTTCCTCCATGAACCTTCAGGAAGAATCGATTATAGAGTGATCAAAACAAATACATATTCAATTGGAAACAAGAGACTCTTTCAAAGAGACTACAAAAGAGAATCCATTGACATACCTCATGCCACTTAATTAGATGAGCATATTCGATGCAGTGAGCTGCATTTCTAGGGGTTTCGGCAAGAGTGCACAAAGGAAACTTCACTTGAGGTGGGAAAAGCCAAATTGTACACTCAAAACAGGGTGTAACTCCAGGCACGATAACTCTAGCATGACCCTTGAAACCCTCGGTTCCACCATCTACCATCGGCTTGATTGTTTCTCTTCTCGGGGTATCATCTTCATCATACTCTATTTCACAAGAACATGACCAGAAACAAAATAAATTTATAAAAAAAAAAAACACAAAGCCAGATAACTTAAAGAGCCGAGAAGTAAACGATAGTTAATTTTCATACCAAGAAACCCGCAAGCTACCCCATTGATGTATCTCCGAGCTTCGATTGAATCAAGACCAAGTGCAATGATATTAAAATTGTTGTAGAATTCAAGCTCTTTGTCTTCTATACGTGAAAAATGCGGCACAATCTCCACTCCGCTCACTCTCTCCATGACACGCTTTGCTGCTATCTCAGCCTTAGGCTTTCCTACGTCTTCAAGTCTAATAAATGACCAAACCAAATTAATCAAACATCTGTGCCATCAATTTCAACATACATAGCTATCAATTCCAACATACATAGCTATACTAGAAACCTGACTGAGATTACCACACAGGCACACACTAGAGACACAGGGAACATGAGAGATTCATCAGGTCAACGAAATTTCAATTATGAGGGTTTCTATTCCCTTTTCGATGAAAACCGAGAGACAGAGAAGGGGAAATTGCCTGAAGAGGAACTGGCGATTGAGATTGGTGACCTCGATACGGTCCATGTCAATCACATCCAGATTACGAAAACCCGAAAGAGCCAAGTCCTTGAGGAGCTCACAACCTAATCCACCCGCACCAACCACCAAGACTCTGACATACTCCCGTATGTCGTCCCTCAGCTGTATGGAGAAATTTAGCTCAGAAAACCATCATGAACAATACAAAATTACAGAAAACCTCAGTGAAAGCAATCGAATAACAAAATCAGAAAAACTCGAAGAAACGATAGAGAGCTGAGAAATTAAGGCTTTTACTTCGGTTCCGGGATAGAAGTCGGGGCCGACGAGATTCCCAGCTCTGAGAAGAAGCTTGTCGAGGTCTCTCGACTTACTCTGGGGAGCTTCGAGATCAGCCATTGAAACCGAAGGACGTAGAGGAGGAAGAGAGAGAGTGGCGATTCACCGAAAACTGGTGACGGAGGAGAGCTCGAAGAGTCGAAAAGAGGCAAGACGAAGCCGACACACTGCCACGGAGCTCCGAAACCTCTCTGGGCTCTCTTGGGCACGATCCTTATACTTATTGGGTCAACAATGGGCTGGGTCCAAAACTAAATTATATTAAGAAAAATGTTAAAGAATCTTCCTTGGTCGGTTAATCTGGTTAATCTGGTTAATCTGCCTATTTTTTATTAAAAAAAAATGCATTCTAAATATTAGTTTAGCAAATTTCCTTTTTCATGAAAATAATTGTGGATATTTTTGGATATTTATATCTAAGATTTTTTAGAATGTTGAAGCAAATCACCATTATATTGTCTTAAATACTGTCTAAAGATGGGTGATATTCAGATAATTAAATTGATATCTTACCACAAGGGGTTTTACCAACCAGTTCTCTCAAAATTTCTTAGACCTACTTTTTTTTTTTTTGGTTTTTGGCCTGCGCTATAAACTCTTATGCGAAGAACAAACCAATAAAAACACAGAAACGTATCAAGATGGTAACTATTTTTGCTGTCATAGGCATCGGTTGTTGTCTGGCTGTGCTTATGGGTTGTATCATCGTCGCCGTTAGTTGCATCGATGGCGATGAAAAGCAGAACAATCTGGTCGACGTGGAAAAGGGTGAAACAGCCAGACTCAGACAAGCTGATGTTTCAAGGTCGAAGATGTTCTCGCGTACCGCCACTTATGGCACTTTCGTAAACATTCATCGTCATCATAATGTCCAGGCCTCTCGCCCTTATCATCATCATCATCATCATCACCATCACCGTGGTAGATAATTTTCAATGAAACCAATCGACTACTAGATTTTATATGAATAACTTACGGAGCTAGCTCTCTCATCTTTCGATTTATTTTAAAACAGTATTAGGATTTTTTTTTTTTTGTTGATTCATTGTATAATAATAATACGGATCTATTTATGGCGTTACTCTTGCCACTGAGGTGCGAATCCCTTTGATTAGTATAAAGAAACACCTACTATAGTTTCCAATATTTCTTGAGTAAAAAGGTAATGAGACTAATCAATCCTTTACTGATGAAGTTCACTCAAAATCTTTGAAGGTAATGACATCTACTTTTACAATCAAAGATGCTTTAACCTAATTTGTAATTACATACCCCCACCCAATCAAAAAACACACCGTTGAGGTCAGACCTTTTGAAAAAAAAAAGCCTCTACAGAGCAAGAACAGCTGTTAGGTTAAGTTGTCTGAAACGCTATTCTTTGATCTTGAATAACCTTGATGCTTAAGAAACAGCGCATAAAGAAGCTCATTCCACGAATCAGGAACTCCAGGGAGACACCAATGGCTGCAATCTTCCCTGTGTACCGGCGCAGGACCAGCCGAGCCCAAGTAGTACAGTGATGGGTGACCATCGTTTCTTTGAGCAGCCATTACCGTTATGTTCAACAGTTTCAGTTTAACCGTCTTTGATATTTTCGAGTAGTAAAGAGACGACAAGACATCTTGAAGGAGCTTCATATGTTGCCATGTCTCTGATGGAACCAGAGACGCTCCAAAATCAGGGAATGTCTCCATGTGACATGTTCCTCCTGTTCTCCAATCTCCTCCCCTGAAACGCAATTAAAACGAAACTTAGACAGATTGATCGAAGACTCTTGTTTTAAAGATTATGTGTGTCAAACCTGAAATGCACGGGGGCAAATGTGCGAAAGAAAACTTGTGTTTTGCTTGAATTAACCTCTTCTTGTATCCATTTCAAGACGGTCTTCATTGCTCGTCTATAGGCATGGTCTATCTTCATTTTCATTCTCACCTTGTCTCCTTCCTGAAAGTAACAACCTCTGCAGTAACAAATCCAAGATCGGTCAGGGAATCCAAAAACCAATCTGATTGGTCCAAAGATTGTTAGCAAGAAGAAAGAAGCTAACCCGCGGATAGTTTTCTCGTAGTTCCACCAATGACCCGTGTTAAACACTAATATGTCGGCGTCTCTCCACTTGTCGGCACTCCAATCCATCGTCTCTAGCTTAAGAGTCGTCTTTACCTTTTCTGGTGATCCTTTAGGTGGACGGCTTTGGAGAACCAGAAACGGCGCTCTATAGTACTCAACAGTGCAATTGTAGTCATGAAACTTGAATACAAAGAAGCCCATGTGCTTTGAGATGGGCTTATTGTTCACTTCGTAGACCAAATTCTTGTTCTCGATTGCAGATGATAGCAGACAAAGAAGAGACTCCCACTGGTTTCTTCCAATAGAGTCTCCTACAAATACCAGCCGCTTGTTCCTTAGTTTCTCCAGCATCAACTTCGCATCGAATCTGATCCATTTTCATCCCAAAAAAGAGTGGGCTAATTAGTAACCGAATTCAAAGAGACACATAGCGAAATCTACATTGGTATCTTCTAAAGTTCGTCTTTCTATGTAATCTATAAATCCATGCCAAAAACTCTTCAATAACATTTCTAATCCCAGACAATCTCTAAGGAAAAACTGTGGTCATACATGTTCTTTGGATCCATGTTCATGAGTCTCACGGGTTCATATAATACATCTTCAGTGACATCACAAGGAACACGCAAGACAAGGAAACGTGAGAGGTAACGCCAAAACTTGAAGAATACTGAAAGTGACTTAAAATGTGTAATTTTTCCAGAGGAAGATTGGATAATCTCAAGCAAACCTTTTAGATACCGAGAAAAATGCAGGAACTTAGCAGGAGAAACGGATTGCAGAAACTGTGAAGAACGTAATAAAGAGCCGTTTTTTTTTTCTTCACTTCCCCACATTTTTCAGGTCAAAAAGACTTGTTCGGGAAGAGAAAAAGAAACATTACCTGGGCAAATTACAATGTGTAGGTTGCCATTTCCACTTGGTGTAGAACAAATCAGGTCTCCCGAACTCAGTGCATCTGAATCCTTCATCAATAAAGAAGCAATCTTTGGACTGATACAACGGATACGATTCGTCCCAAACCCATTTCCCATCGAACACATCGCAACCATTCCCACTTTCTTCAAGAAACTCAACTCTGTCTTCGTTGGTGTTGTTGTTAACTCCAGACCCGTTAACATCGAGCTCCTTGAGCCACAGGAATCTCTCCGACTGATCCGAGAAGCCGTGACTTTTGGTTTTAGCTACGGTTCTGTAATCGAGGAAGAAGAAGCTGAAGACTAAACACAAACCCACCAAGAAAAACCCCAAGATTCCCAGTGAGGGCTCGAACACGAGCCTTAAACGCTTGAATCTCTTGATTACTTCGGAGATTGGCATAGCTTCATCGTCTTCTTCGAGAGACGGGTTCTTCGACATCTGAGGTTTTAAAATGAGGAAACAGCTGCAAAGTAGAAGACTTTACTATTCCCTGGGCTGATTCTTCTACTTCTTCGCCTTCTTCTTGTGATTCTTTTTCTTCTAAAAGAAATCCAAAAAGGGGGAAAATGAATGAGAAACAAGAAAGAGACAAGGACAGTGGCCAGTGAAGCTGAAGAGGCAGCAGCGTTGCTTGAGATATTAGATTCTTCAAATTAAGAAATGGATTAGCGAACTAAAATATAAATCCAAAGCTGCAATAAACGATTTCGGTTCGCTTTCAAAGTCTAAACAAGTGAAAACAATGAAGAACACTCTCAACTTTTTTCTTCACCGCCTTGTTTCACAAAAGAGGGAGACTTGGAGTGTGTATGAATCGTGGGGTCCTTTTAAGTGGTGGGACCCGTAGATCCAAAAGATGACACACGCGCGAACGTGGCGCGTAAAGGAAATGTTCGCGAAGAGAAATGGTGAGAGTGGTGGGGCCAAAGACGGCGTAGCTAATTTTAAGTACCCATTAAACGGTGGCGTTTGGCGCGTTTAAGAATGGAACGTGATTCTTTTTCTTTTCAATATTTAAAGTTTTTTTCATATACCAAAAATAGCGTTTTGGTCAAAAAAATTTGTCTACATGTGATTAAGATGATGGTTCGAAAGCTTAGCAATAGTGTAATATGTAATGAATAATGAAAAACTTGATTTTGGTAGGCTCAATAAATTGAATATGGAAACCAGATGGAATCTTCAAATGATTATATCTTTTTGAATTCTCTTAATTTCTTAGCTTTTTGGAAACTTATTTCTATGAATTAAAGTTTCTCTTTAGAAGATTTTAGAATATTTTAAGTTTAATTGCATCTTTCCCGTATCAATCGTTTATTTATTACCAAGAATAGCTTTTAATCTGCACTGCGTTTTTTTTTATTGAACTGAGTTTTAGTTCTTGTCTAGAGCCACCTATTGAATGGCTTGTTGGATTTCTGTATTTAGGTTAATTAGGAAATCAGATGGAATCTTCTAATGATTAAAGAAAAGTAAATTAATTTACGAAGCTCGAAACTCCGAATCGAAGCCGTCCATGCCGGAGATTTGCATGATCACATCACATGTCAATTGTCTAGGGACAAGATTCAATGAGTCAGAGAGTGGGAATCGAGAAAAGGTTGCGTACCAGCCAAGATCAAATTACCTTTAACCGTCTTATTAGGAGGTTCCCAAGATCATTAAAAAGCTTTTGTCTTAATGATGATTGCTAATATTAATGTTTTTATAATGATGTGGTCGAATGCTAAAATGTAGAAGAGAGAATGGATCTCGTAATAGTTCCATTACAATGTTACTTCCTCTTGTGTTTCCAGTAACAATTCAGCCAATCAACTTTGATTTGCAAACGCCAATCGTCGTAGAAGAATATCTTCGTAGAGGACCAAGAAAAACTGTAATTGTAGTTTGAGTTCACAATTGTTCATGGTTTGCTTGAGATGGGCCAGTTTCTTACAGAACAGAGATTGCTTAAGGTTGCCGATATATGGGATGGTTGTTAATCCTTGCGTTAAGTAAGATTCAAATTGTACTACACTAAGATAAGATTCTAAGGTTAGAGATTGATGTTAAGGTTGATCTGAGATCAAGAAAATAAAGAAGCAAGCATCGACAAGGTTCTTCCTTACACATTCCTAGGCCAGTCGTAGAGAAAAAAAACACTGATATGATCTAGCTTTTCTCCTCCCACCCCTCCAAATTGTTGTTATCGTCCCACCTCGCTTCTTCTTGTTCATCTACAAGATCAGAGAGTAAGAGAAACATTGTGAACGCTCAAAGTTCTAAGTTAGAGCTTCTAACAGACAATGGATTCCCTTTAAGACGCAATGATCCAAGGGGGGAAAAAAAACTGAAGGAGAAACTCTAAAAATGGTCAATCATCTTCTCGTATTAGCACACTGCATTAGAGTGAAAATGTTCTGGTTGGTGATAATCATTGGCGACTCTACATGATTTGACTAATCACACATATCATCAGAATCATTATTTATGTTCAACCATTTCGCAATTATGCTGGTTTAGTGATCGAAGTCAAAGAGATTCCGTCACTATGCGCTTCTCATTCTGCCATTCTATTCATAATCCTTGTATTTTTACGAGATTCTGTGACTACAGCTTGTTACCAATCGGAACCTGAAGCAAGATACTAGGACTGGAGAAGAAAAGATCGAAACTTTCTTTTGCAATAGTGCCAACACTACAAATAAACTAAGATGAGATATCTACAAATTTTCAATGAGATGTATCTGCAATATTCAATCCGAGCAAAGAAAGATTTTGAAATACCAAAACCCAGATTGGGATTTTCACAAATATCTGACGCATCATGAGATTTTCAAGACGCATTGTTCACTTCCACAGTCCAGAAACAAACCCCCTAAAGTAAATCGATCCATCAATTAACCAATCATTCCCGACACAAATCTATCTCTGGTTACACAGAAGCAAAAGCAAGAATCGAGCGATTGAAAAAGATTGAAAGAGAGGATATAGAAGACCTTGTTGTTGGTGTTGAGAAGTTTGAGATTGAAGAGATCGTTCGTATTGTTCAGCCTTTTCAAGGAAAGGCTTGTAACCAAGTTCAAGTGACAAGTAACCAAAGGCCAGTGATCCCAACACTACCACCGATGATCGAATCGCGTTGTCCATCACCGTCCGCTTCATCTTCTTCCCCTCTGTCTCTCTCTCTCTCTCTGTGCGAGAAAGTAAAAGCCTCCGATTCTGTAAGAGTTTCTTTCCTATAAAATAATAAGACCCTGCGAGTCAGTCAGAGTATCCGTCTCTCGGTGCTGTATCCGAAGCGGTGGGTTTCTCGGCTAGATTCAACGAGAATCTGATGTTGGCGAAGCATGGCGTCATCTCTGGCTTGGGACGATTAACTTCTCACTCACCTTCTTCTTCTTCTTCAACTGTGCTCAGAAGGCAACTGTTCTTGGTACGAACGCTTTGTGGCTCAAAAATCCATCGCCTTAAGCTCATCAGAGCAATGAGTTCCACATCGGAGGCCGACGCTGAGAGTGTCCTTAGAACTGTGACGCCATCGCTCGACCCCAAACGACACAAAGGCCAAGCTGGTGAGAACTCTCCCTCGTCTCTGCGTATTTTGTTTTTGCCCCTTCTTGTTTCAGTTACGCAATATTTCAATTGTGTGATCGGCAATGAATCAAATTCGAGTTTCAAAGTTTGAGTCTTTTGGATTTCCTCATGTTTAGCTCCTGTGTTGTATAATTGATCTGTGTCAGGGAAGATAGCTGTGATTGGAGGCTGTCGTGAATACACAGGAGCTCCATACTTCGCCGCCATTTCAGCTTTGAAAATCGTCAGTAGTATTTGTTTTTATTAGCCATTGCAGCTTTTTTCTACTCATCTTTGGTTTAAGTTAATCTGTACACAACAAAGAAGACTGACTCTTTGTCCATAAATATGTAGGGTGCTGATTTGTCTCATGTATTCTGCACGAAAGACGCAGCTCCTGTTATAAAGAGCTATAGTCCTGAGCTTATAGTTCACCCTGTGCTTGAGGAATCGTACAGCATCAGGTGAATACTCCTACTCTGTGATTTCATTCATTAGGTTTTTTTATTACAAGCCTAGCTTCATAATCTCTTCATGTTGTTATCTGGACGCAGTCAATACAGTGAGGAAGATAAAAGAAAAGTCCAGGATAAGGTGCTCGGAGAAGTCGATAAATGGATGGAAAGATTTGATTGCCTTGTAATTGGTCCTGGTTTGGGAAGGGATCCATTTCTCCTGGTACAGATTTCTCTGCCCTTGCTTCATCACTTTACAGGATTTAATTTTTCAATGCTTTCGTGGTTGACTTGACGCCTCTGTATTTTCCAGGAATGTGTGAGACGAATCATGCTTCTTGCCAAGAAGTTCAATGTTCCTTTTGTTGTAGATGGGGTAAGCAGTGACATATTGCGTAAAGGTTGGATCTTTCTTCTTTCCGCGAACATTTTGATTGTTTGATCTCTTGTTTATTCCATATGGCGATTCTGCAGGACGGGCTATTTCTTGTAACAAATTCCATTGATCTTGTCAAAAGTTATCCGCTTGCTGTCCTAACCCCAAATGTAAATGAGTATAAGCGTCTGGTTCAGAAAGTGCTGAATTGTGAAGTAGATGAACAGAATGCTGACGATCAGCTACGTTCTTTGGCCAAACAGTAAGTACAAAGTTCAGTTTACAGGTCTAGAAAGAATTAATTAGAGTCTGAAAATCTCCATGGGAAGGCTCATCTGGCGATCTGTAGCGGAAAGTCTGATGATAGTAATGTTAAACGCCTGTGTCATTCAGGATTGGTGGCGTCACGATTCTGCGAAAGGGGAAATCTGATCTTATAAGCAACGGGGAGACAGGTGAGTAACCTTTTCTTGATCTTTTGATAGAGAACGTTGAGAACGCCAGGTTTGATCATGTCTCATTTTGCAGTAAAATCAGTGAGCATATATGGTTCGCCAAGGCGCTGCGGTGGACAAGGCGACATTCTCTCCGGCGGGTGAGTTCACCATCATTATATTGGTCAGGATACGACGGTTAAAAGTCTGAACTTTTGTAGCACACTAATATTCACCTACATGGATTTGGTTTCATCTAGTGTCGCAGTGTTTTTGTCATGGGCGCAACAGCTTAAATCAGATAGTGAAAGGTTAGATACCTCCTTTATTTGCTCTGCACAGCCTTTTTTTTCTCTATCATTTTATAGCTCGACGTTGATTTTGAAATTAAAAACTTTCAGTCCCTCTGAGAATCCAGCCATCTTGGGTTGCATAGCTGCATCTGGCCTGCTGAGAAAAGCTGCATCTCTGGCTTTTACAAAACATAAGAGATCAACTCTCACAAGCGACATTATCGAATGTTTAGGGGAGAGGTATGTATTTCTTTCTTCTTTAAAATTGCTGCATCAGAGAATCCACAAAAGTTTATGTCTCGGTCATAATATTTTCGGCGTTTTTACAGTTTGGAGGATATCTGCCCTGCATCTGTATCTGCACAACAAATGAGCTAGAGTTGTCTTCCCTTCTACTGCATCCTATTGTCTGTGAGAAACTTTAAAAGCAGTTCCTCTTTGTCTTTTTTTCCTCAGTCCTGTTCTTGTCAATAATAAAACCTGAACGTTGAGATTATAAAATAAAGATTACTACTCAACCAATACTCAGGACCCATTCTCTGCCAATCTCATTATAGCTTCTTACATATCCATGTTTGTGAGTGTAGACAAATTGAGAATTGCGAGATTTACTGGAGAAACAAGTTATGAACAAGAGATACAAGGATCAAAAGAAGGTGGATATTTGGGTTTCTGAGACATAACTTATTAGGACGAAGACACTAAAAACAACAGAAGAGACAGACACCGGCTGTACAAAGATGTAAAAGACAACAGAGAGATACAACACTACACATATCATCACCAACCACTGATAGCTTATAGAACTCATAGAACACCTTCTTGATTTCGCCTACATCATTACTTCTTGATTCTCAATCTGCAAGAACTGCTGCTCCTTCCACCTGTTCCCACCACCATTGTTTGTGTTATGAGCCTGAGAAAAACAAAACTAAGTATGATTTGTTTTTGAAGAATCATTCACCTTGAAGGTGGCTCCCCAAATTTCTTCCTCTTTAGCAGGAATGGCAGTGATCTTGTTCTTAGGGTTCTCAAAGCTCCTAAGCCCACCTAACGCCGTCGAGTAATAACAGCCTGCGCCACACGCAAGCACAGCCATTATAAATTGCTTCAATGAGGCCCTCAAAATCTTGAACTTAGGAATGAAAAAAACATAAATATGAAATACCAACCTTGAGGGAAAGAAGCAAGAGACTTGCCACAAGCACCTTTCAGCAACTCAACATCATCAGCAAATGCCACACATCCATCTGCTGTTATTCCCCAATACAATGGAACCTTACCAGCTTGGTCCTGCAGCAAATCAAACCCGATTTTTACCGCCAAATTCAATCTACCTTACAGTTTTTTTTTTAAAAAGGCTTATTGAGGGCGTGAAAAAGAACTTACAGAGGCTACAAACAGAGTGGAGGTTGATTTATCGAAGACCACAAAGGCGAAATCGCCACTCAGGTGAGCCACGACGTGGTTGGCCGGGTAAGGAGCTCTGTCACGGAGAGTCTTATAAGCCTCGATGACCAAGAGAACCTCGTTCGCATTCTTTGCAAGCCCGTATTGCTGCTTCAAGCTTCCTAGATTGTCAAGCGAGCCTTGGAACAAGCAGAATATCTCATCCTTAGCCCCAAATGACCTGCATCAATTACAAAAATAAAATAAAAAATCTTAAGACAAGCCTACGTATATTGACAAAGTCCATCCAACTTAACTCAAATTGAGATCTCTGTAAGAACAAAATAAAGGTTTAAACTTTGAGGCCGTTTGAAGAAAAAGTATTGAACTTGTTGAAAGTTTTAAATGAAAATAGTCAGATGGATGAGTCAGCATCGGATCTTTAAATAGACATATAATTATGAATGTACTGGTATTGATATGGGTTAGAGCTAAAGATAGAAAGTGAGGCATCATAATTCATAAGGCTATCTACATTTAATGGTTGTGGGGTTTATCATGATATGGTTTGGTGGACCAATCAAAGCTGCCTTTGTAGATTGGCCATGCTATGTCATATCCAAAAACACATATAGCCCCTGTAGTCCTGACTTTTAACTATATTAGAGAATAGAGATTTGTGGATGATTTGTCCAAATATAACTTTTTAACCATATGGTGTCTGATATGATTGGTTATTGTTGTGGTTACTGAAGTTACCGTATCGCGAAAAAAAAAAAAAAAAAAAAACTAGTCATTGAGAAAACTGGTTCATGGATAGTAGTAAATCATTGGTATTTTGTAAAAATAAAATCCTATCTAATTATTATGATCCATCAATGATCGCATGCAGACTCCTTTTGTCTGAGCTTGGACCAAATTTTGTCCAATTTTCAATTTTATTTCCTAATATGATATATATCCTCTTCATTTTTGTTTTAAGAAAGTGATTTCTCTTGTGCTATTTTTTTTTCTTCAGTAGTTAGCAATCGGAGTCTCAGTGACATGATGAGGAATTCAGATATGAGTCATGAGAGACTTGTGAATCCAACACAACTTCTGAGACGTGTCTTCGTGCCATCGTCACCGACAAAGTCAACAACTAAAATTTAGTATCTAAAATTTTTTGGATCTTCAATCTATATTTTTTTCATTTTGTTTTAGGTCATGAATATTACGTGTAAATTACATGAGCTGGATCCATATTATATTGATGGATTAATTCTCTGATGATCCCAAAAAGAAAAACACCTGGATCCATACAAATTGAAAGAAATCCTTTTAATGAGCTATATTTACTTGGATATGTACTCAAATCTTAAAAATTTTAATTTTGATATATGAATCATCCATACAATTAGGATCGATACATTTTATAAAAGTTACCTATGATGTACCTTGTCTATGCCTATTTCTCAAAATTTATATATTTCAGAAAATTTATATGGACTTTACTCTTTAATTATTTATAGTTTGGGTCCACAGCCCACAAACACATCACCCTAAGTTTAGTGGAGTGCTTAGGAGGAGAATATTATGTAAATCGGAATCTAGTAGAAGTATTATAAAACAAAAATATCTACGAAATTAATCTAATTAAATGAATTTCACTAATTCCCTCTATGGCTCTATCCACTGCAGTTTTAGATAAGAAATTCGGACAAAATAGCATCCAATTGATCCATGCAATTGCTGTAGTTTTCTTTTTAAAATGATTAATTTGATTTTTTTTTTATAGTAGATACGATCGGACGGTGGAAACTTTGGAATCATAGTAAAGCTGATTTTTAAGAAGAAAACGAAAATAAGTAAATCGCCGGCGACTCACCTCGGCCGGAGAGGATTCTCTTTGTGGTGGCTATACGCAAGCTGCACATCGTCTCCGACTTGTATACACACGGCGGATGGATTTTTTCCGACGAACCGTTTCACTAGAGCCTCTCCGGTTGTTTTCGGCGACGGAGTTCGGCTTCCGGCAGCCACCAGCTCTTCCGGCGGCGATACTACAGCTCCGCTGAAAATTCCCAACATTTTCTCTCTCCTCCGCTAATAACAAGTAATTCCTCAATATAACTCCCAAACAAAAAAAAAACAAAAAACAAATATCTAATTTCTTAGATAATTGTGATCTTTGAGTTACTTCTCTGTTAGAGATATATCGAACATGGAGGTTGAGACAAAGGGGAGAGATGGTGTTTAAATAATAGGAGGATGACGAAGGATATCGTGGGTATTTTCGTCATTTCAGGTTCTCCTGAATCTTCTCTTGATTCTTCTGATTTTTTTAACTCTTACACTGAAATTAACGTCTCGACGTCAATACGTATGGCAGTGACGCACAAATACGTAGGTCCCACACGGAAGAGATGGAATCATTCTGGAGCGTTAGATTCTAGTTTTGTGGGACATATGTTGCCATTTGTGGTTTCTTTGTCTTATCCATCTCCTTTTCATACACGTACGTAGTTACTGAAAATTTACTCCAATCATGTATAAAAAATCTTCTTCTTATTTGATTTAATCATTGTAAATACGTAATGCCTAAAAAAATCATCGTACATGCTTTATTATTGATTTTCTATTTTTGATTATTGCAAAACTCCTAGTAATAATGATCTAAATTTTACTAATTGATTGAAACTTTACCTTCGTTTCTATTTTCAAGCTAACATCTATTTTTCATAAAAAAAAAGAAAAAAAAAACATCCACTTCAAGCAATAAACACAGACGATTTCTTACAAGTTACAGTTTTTTCTACCATTTTCATCACCATATTTTCTTACATTTTATATAAGGAAACCAGCAAAACTACTTAAATTAAACTAAATATGTATGCAAACGGTGAATGATAATAGGCATATATAAAAGCATATAGTTTCCTTTTTTTCATCAACTTATTTTTTTTCTGGGACAGAATCTGTCTATTTCGACTAAATTTAATGTTGACACAAAAATAACAAACTCAATTAAACCGGCGATAATTAATCTTTTTGGTAAGAAAAATCTGTCAA
This sequence comes from Eutrema salsugineum, assembly GCF_000478725.1. Taxonomy (NCBI): domain Eukaryota; kingdom Viridiplantae; phylum Streptophyta; class Magnoliopsida; order Brassicales; family Brassicaceae; genus Eutrema; species Eutrema salsugineum. The sequence continues at coordinate 6,571,116 of NW_006256829.1, read as the reverse complement.
TTAAATCAAGTGATGTATCACCATATTTTTTTCTGTTTTTTTACTAAGTCGATTCTATTTAATCACCAACCAGAACCACGAAACTTTAAAATGTGGTGTGATTCAAGACCTTTAAATATTTTATGTGTTTGTCCAAATCATTTATATTTTTGGAGCGAGGTAAATTTTGTGTTCTGAAAGCAACTTGAACCTGATTTTTTTCAAAGGACATATAAATTTTCGATTATTCGTACTATTATTGAAATTAAAATATATATATATATATATAATGTAAATAAAAAAATGTGTTGACAGAAAAAGAGAAGAAGAATATTAGAACAGTGGACGCCCATTGTTTTTGTTCTGGATCTGGCCCACGGTCTTGGGTAATCTACCCTTGCACATTTCCACTTTTATTCAGTTTTCATATCAGTTCATGCGTGGTTTCGCGACTTATCCTTATGAGTTTTAAAATGAAAACAATGTTTATTTACTAAAGTAATAGTAGAAGGCTGAAAGTTAAGACTTAAAATGAAGACCAAACTTCAGAAACTGAAACATTAAATAAGATTTATCAGAGAAAACACAATATGAGCTGCAATTGCGTGGTACACTGGTAGGCGACAAAACAGTATGAGACTTATTTCAGAGAAACATCTGAACCAGCAAATTTTATTTAGAAATGTGTAAAAAATATTATTATTATTATTATTGACCTAGATAATAATTTTTTTTCTAATTGGTAGATATAAGTTGGTTTAAGATCGTTCGATATATTTGAAGTTTTGGAAAAAACAGTTCTACGTGACCTAAATAATAATTGAACTCCAAGAAAGAAATTAAGCCTTCGATTGAACACAAAGATGGGTGAGTTGCTGAAGATTTTTGACTATTGGTTGAGAAAATGACACACACAAAATGGGTTTTGGGAAAACCCATAAAACAATATAAAAGGTTTGGTGACAACAACCGAGATATGTATGAGATAAGATTTAAAGTAAATATGTCGTGCCAAATATCAGAGACCACAATGTGGACCGAAGAAATCTTGAATAAATCGTTTTGGAGTCGTCATTTTAAACTTATTCTTCGTAGGAGGTATCCCTAATTCAGGCTTTAATCACCCTTTTACAAATTCACACTCACTACCAAAAATTGACGAAGCCGGATTTTACAAAAAAAAAAAAACTTTGGGATCAAACTGGCTGATTGAAATTTCATCCAGCGCGTGTAAGACCAGTTTGATCGGGCGATCCAAATTGGTCAAATGTGTTTTGTTTTCATAGATTTGGCGGCACTGATCTCTATAACAACACGGCTTAATCAGGCCAATTTATATGCACTAGTTTTTCATTGAAACAACTTTACCAAAAACCATATTGACTAGAACCCGACGAACCGGACTAATCTAAAAGCCTCCAACAAATGTTGTTTAGGATGCTGCTCTTGATATTAGAGCTGCACTATTTGACATTTTGAGTGGACGACTATTGTATTAGATATTGTCTAATGTCCACGAATATGGATGATTTAATTATCATCATGTTTCTGTGTATATATATATATATATATTTTTTTTTGACTTTTCTATCAGATTCAACATAAACTATCAAAATAATATTAACTAAAATCAAGAAAAATATTGATTGTATAAAGTGACTGAGAAATAAAGACTGACGTTCCATTTTATTTTATTGTTTTAAAACATAAATCATTATTAAATTTTTATTGTGGAATTTTTTAAAAGCCACAAGTTGTATTATTTTCTTATCAACTCACAAAAACAATTACAGAAAATAGAAAGAGATACTTGAGCAATGGCATTGGCAAATGGCAACCATGGGCCTGGGAGTGGGAACTACTAAAGCTGAAAACGACGTTGATATTGTTTTTATTTATCTTTACAAATTTTCCAGAAATTATTTCAAAACAAAACAATAATTGCATAAGAACATGACCCTTTTTGATCCTAAGTACGAAAATCCAAAATGAAAACTGTTATTAAGTCATATGTGAGATTATTTTATCTTTTTAGCTATATCAGAAACTTCTGAAATATGTTCCATGAAAATGATTTGTCCATGTTAATCTCTATTCAGGAAACTCGTATGATTTAGGTAGGGTAAATTGTGTCAAATGCTAATATCTGTGTCTATGCTACAATTTTAAGTTACGATCTTTTGTTTACTTTAAGAAACACGATATTACTAGTTTTTCTCAAAAAAATCTTATGCAAACAACATGCTTATATATTCATATATATATATATATATATATATAAGAAGTTAAGAGCGTATAATATAAACAACTATCTTGCTTAGAATATTACTGAACTTATTTTAAGGTATAATTGTACTAACAATAAAAAATTCTTTTAGCGTTTAAATAATAAAAGTGAATACAAGTGAAAAATGGATATGAAAATATATGTTTAGATCAAATTTTGACAAATATTATTTCTCATGACATCAGGATATTACTCTTGTCACAAAGAAATGACATCAGGATGTTTGGGGGTAATACCAAGTATTAACTAATCAGATCGTAGTACATAAACATCAAACCCGCATGGAATGACGGCCCTTTAACACACACACAAACCCCCCCCCCCCCCCCGCTTGGGATGATCTTATTAAGTTGTATAAATTTGACATATAAAGTATTTTTTGGAATTCTAAAATAATGGTGTACTCTTCTTCTTTTTCTTCTTCGTTTTTATATTATTATAGTAATTTGAGGGAACAATGCATAAAAGTGGTCATTTACGAGAATTTGTGTAAGAGTCACACGATCAATATACAGAAGGAAAAAATAATATTTCACTACGAAGGATTTTTGTTGCTAAGATTTTTTTTTTTTTTTTTTGAAGATTGGGTGACTCTTAAAAATTTTAAAGCAATATGGTGTGGACATGTAGATCTAAGCACCTCCAATGGTGTATCATGAAGGGTTTATAGGCTGGGTTCATCCATTATTTGGATTTAAAAAAAATCAAAAAACTCATTTTCTTGATGAACTAGTTTTTAGGGAAGAATTTTTAGAACCCAATTTTGATGGGGTTCATCAACGACGTGCAGTTTTCTATTGGTAAATTTTTTTTTTTCTGCAACAATCTTTCTCTTCCCCCGAAATAGTGAACCTCTGGAGAGAATCACTATTGAAGAAGAAAATTTGATGAGTTCTAAATTTTTCATTCTTCAAAATTAAATAAATAAAAAATTAGAGATGAACCCATAAAGAATTCACCATTGAGGGTGTTCTAAAAGCTTCCGTATCATTTAAACTAACAATTATTATTGGACCATCGTTCATCTTTGATAGAATGATATGTAGGCAAAATGGTCACACATCTCAATCACATTAGTACTGCCAATCACATCCCTGATCCCACAAAAGACTTCGTATGCTGATATTGTAATTATTCCTCTTCCTTTTCCGTTTTGGATAATATCACAACTTTTCAAAATGTTCTTGGGGTTTTGTATCTTTTATTTTATTTGATGCGATCATAAACGAGTCCAGCCCACTATTCTCTGTATCCAACTTTTTCTTCCATTCATTTGCTAGTTTAGAGAAAGAAGAATATGTCATTGTGCTTATAAATTATCATATTAACTAGCTAGAGTTACTAGGTTCCAAAAAAAAAAACTAGCTAGCTAGAGTTACTAGATCCAAAGTGATCATGATAATAGTATTGAGAAACGTCTAATTTTGTCAGTTGATTCTATATATCATTTACCAATCGATTTATTTGTTTATCTTTACTCGTACGATATTAGAATTTAATTTTTATTTATTTATTTATTTTCCACAGTGAAACATACTGTATATATCTGTTGCGAAATCTTAATAGCAAAAAAAAAAAAAAAAAAAAACCTCAAAAAAATATTTTGGCATGAAAAGTAGAGAGAGTACTGGACCGTCATTATGTGAATTAATTGTTCAAGCCCGTCGTTGAACTACCCAAATCAAAATAAAATACAAAGGGCTTCTTTCTAACTTTATAGCCCACACATCATATTCGGGCTAACCCGTTTCGACCCGCCGTCTACAATCAATCCCCAAAAGCCACGCGATAATCGGTCACCTCTACGTGGAATTGATCGGGGATCTGTGGATCATGGCGACGGAGAAACGGGAGGAAAAGGAGGAGGCGAAAACCGATGATGGATCTCCTAAAATCAAACCGAGACCGATTGTTCAGCTGGGAATTTTTCTCATCAGTCACAGTCCCGTGTTCAGGTGAGTCTTTACGCCATCATTTCTCTTCTTCCTTTTTTTTCTATGTTTTGACTCTTTCCCTGTTGGTTCACTGATGCTCTGATCGTGTTCCAGTGTGGTTTTCTCTGTCGCTGGGGTTATGGCGCTGCTGCTTTTACCGCTACTTGCAAAGAACACTTACATCTCCGAGAATGCTCTAATGCCAGGTTTTTGCGTACCTAAGAATGCGATGAAAGTTCACATTTCGATTCAAGTCTCGTTGTTAACTTACATTCTTTGGATTATGAGTGTTGATGTTGAATCATGTGAGTCTATGGCTTGCCAACTTCGAATGCTATGTTATTAGGTGGTTTACATTTTCTTTTTTGACTCTATTCTTCAGGATCTGCAAGGTCGATGCTCTCTCATCGGGATGTTTCTGATGGAAGCAAACTGGTGAAGGACATCAAGAATTTTAGGCTGAATCATGAAGGCCAGGGTGTGTATGTCTTTTCTCCATTATAATTCTTTCTTCAAGTTACGAAGTCCCAACCGTGCAGACTCCGTTTCTTTTCTGCAAGTACATTTTATTTTCAAGATTTACCAGTTGACATTCTCATGCATCTTCCATAGACCAAGTAACTTAATGATTCTCCATTTGTGTGATTTTTTTCCCCTAGTGAAGTCCAGAGGCTCATTGGAAAATACATGTCAGAAATGGGTGCTGAAGTTTCTTATCAAAAGTTCCATCCTGAAGGGAATCAATTTCACCCCCTGCACTTCTTCTCTGGTCCTGCTTCATATACATTGCTGGAAAATGTCAGCTGTGCTTCTTATGGGGTCAATGTTGCTGGGATTATAAGAGCCCCTCGTGGTGATGGAAAAGAGTCTATTGTGCTGGTCACTCCCTTTGATTCTATAAATGGTGGTGATCATGAGGCTTTGTCTTTAGGCATTGCCAGCTCTCTATTCTCCTTGCTCGCTAGAGTTACCTGGCTTTCCAAAGACATAATATGGCTTGTTGCTGATTCTCGTTATGGAGACTATAGACCTGTTGCTGCATGGTTAAATGAATACCACACACCTTCATTTCAAGTCTCAGATTTGTCGAAGTGTGACGAGCTTAATATACCTGACAGCTTTAGACGGGCTGGAACAATGGCTGCTGCTTTGGTTGTGAAGGTTGATGGTAGAAGTGAAAGGTTCGAGGACACACTAAGTATCTATGCGGAGGCATCTAATGGGCAGATGCCAAATCTCGACCTCATCAATGTTGTAAATTACTTAGCGGTGCACAGGCAGGGTTTTTATGTTAAAGTGGAGAAGGTTGTTTCTTTACTTTCCTCTAGTTGGCTAAAGATTGTTGGGGAAAGATTTGAAGCTGTTGGAAAAGTGGCTCATACATTAAATCCCGACTGGAATTTCGGTATCCCAGCGGCAGATTATCTTGAAGGCAGTGCTACCCTTGCAAGCTCACTCTATTCCCAGGTGAAGTGTATAGTTTTTTCTGTCCTAATTAAACTCTTCTGGTTGCAGTCACACTGATACATTGTAACAAGGTTAAATCTTGAAGGCTGACAAATGTTTCATTTTTTCTTTTTCTCATCAGGCCCTTGGTATCCCAACTGGCCCTCATGGAGCTTTCCGCGATTATCAAGTTGATGCAATCACTTTGAAAGTTTCACCTAGATTCCATCCTGACAGTAAGGCAAGGCAACACGATTTCTTTCTGCGAGGTGCCCAGTGAGTTTTCTTCTTTATATTTTCCTTCTTTTTATCCCGTATACCTACCTCTGCTAGTTTATGTGAATTTTGTAATGTTAAAAGAACTACAATAAATCATTGATGCAGTATAATTTAAGCATTGTAAACTCTGTATGAGTGTTAGATGATAGCTTTGTGCTTGCTCTTTTTAAACGCAGGTTACTTGAAGGAACTATAAGATCAGTGAACAACCTCCTTGAGAAGTTCCATCAATCGTTTTTCCTGTACCTTCTAACTTCCCCAAGCAAATTTATCTCTGTAGGAGTCTACATGATCGCCTTTGCCCTTCTTGTAGCCCCTCTTCCGATGGTCGCAGCCTCTTTATACATTGATGGCTGTAACGCTCTTACCAAATCCACTCATAATCCCGCCAAAAACCTCAAGTCATGGAAATGGCTAGACGCTGCCAAACAGGTGTTTGCTTTGCACTTGTTAGGTTTCATCGTCACGCTGCTTCCTTATTTCATCTGTCAAATACCGGGCCAACATTCTCCAACAAACCGCTCCATCATGTGGGCTTCTACATCTTCGTCTCTTCTCCTTATAACATTTGTCACAATCCCGGGCTGCTCTCCGTTCTCCTCTCGGCTCCATGGAACCAACTGGGCGGTCTTGAAATCAATAACTATCTCAGCTGCTTTCATCGGTCTATGCCTCATGTCCATAATCAATTTCGCCACGGCAGAGATTGGAGCGTTGCTACTAGTGCCAATGTGTCTAATGGTTCGTCCTATAAAACCCGATTTAAGATCCAGACGCGTGAAGAGCCTTTTGTGTGCGTTGTGCAGCATGATATTGGTGACCATCGGGTTCCCAGTCATGTTTTTCGCAATCTCTAAGGGATTGATAGGAGAAGGGCTCGTGGGGTTGAGCCTTGGAGGAGAGTTTTGGACATGGTTAGAGTCGCTGTGGGCATGGAAGAGCGCGACATATCTATACATAGGTATGGTTCATCTTCCTTGCTGGCTCCTTTGCCTCTGCATATTGTTTCATCCTTGTTAAATCTTCTTTTGCGTATCCATGTCCAAGATTCAGTTTTCCCCTTTACTTCGGCGAAAGTTACCTACACTCTAAGATTTTGTTATGTTTTGTATTTGTCACTTGCTAATTAGTTAAGAAGTCTGATGTATCTTTAGAAAACTGAGGTCATGAATGAATGCAGTGTTAAGCATTGGCTTTTTGGTTTTTAAACATCATGAACTATTTTTCAAAAAAAAACACAATACACTATTTACTTCATCCAACAATCATGTTTTGTAAATTTGTTGTTCTGTTGAAAGAAAAAAGATACCATGTTTTGAAGCTATGCTCTGAAGCTGAAGCTATTAGCGTTAGTTGCTTATATAAAGTATCCATTGATGTCATTAGTACATGATTCATACAGACAAAGAGAGCAAAATTGAGAATATCTACGAGTTAATTACATATGATAGTTTACTATAAAGCTTCTGGTTGCAATGAAACTAAGACAGAGGGTGTTCTCTGCCCAAACCCCATCATGGAATTACCCAAATCGAAATCCAATACAAAACCTTCTAATTGTAGCCCACCCATTGTAATCGGGCTGACCCGATTTGGACCGCCGTCTACAATTCCCAAGCATCGGACGCCACTACCAACATCCACCATTAAATTCCTCCCCTGAATCCTCCACCTCACCATCTCGCTCTGCAACGTTAGATCCACCGCCGGGAAATCTACTTCACTCGTGAAACAGAGCCCGAACGGTGCTACGGGAGCCACCAGTGTAGCGTTAGTGGCGGCTTTGGTGAAAGCTTCCGCGAACACCGCGTAGATCGAGCTCTCAAGCATCGTGTAAAGGACCACCGTGCTTAGTACCGCCGCTAACGGACCACCGTCCACGGAGAGCTTTTTCCCGTTGACTCTGATTGATCTCACGTTAATAACGTAATTGCCACTCGAGCCGGTTAACACAGGCGTGTAGATCAGCGATTTAGACACGCTCGAACCGAAAACCTCCTCCACCGATCTCGTTGACACGACGCCGTCCGACGGCGACAGGTGAATCGTTAAACGACGCCGTTCCTTGGTTTCCGCGGCGAGTTGTGAGGGGAGAGAGATCTGGGCCCTTCCAAGGCCCATTACTCCTTGAGCCCCACTAGCGAGCCCACGTAACAGCCACGGAGGAGCACAAGCGAACAGCAGATCAACGGTTCCCGGAGAAGAAACAGATCCAAATGACACGACGTCTCTGGCGAGCTCTCCCCTTGCCGCAATCTCGACGACGTCGTTTTTCACAAGCAAATCGCAATCGGCGGGATGGTCTCCACGCGATGATACTCGGTCATTGCCAACCTTGGCCTTGAAGCAGCCGCTAGAGCTCCCGGAGATCAGACTCCGAGACGAGGAAATATGTCCAGATGAACAATCGAACCATAGAAGGGGACCGGAGAGATCCAATACGAGCTTGACGGGCTCCGACGAGTCTCCGAGACGAATTTGTGCGACGTATTGACCGGTTGGTATGTCTCGAATGACGGGGAAAACGACTCCGTTAAGCGAATGAGAGATCTGAGATTCGGAAATGAATAGAACGGAGAGGAAGGAGAAGACGAAGAGATTCAGATAAGAAGAAGAAGCCATTGGAACTTGGAAGTGTGACTGATTGGGGGAGGAAATGGATCTGGACGGTTTTAAAGGAATTTTAGGTTCTTCTGGTTTTGGATAAGTTGAGAGACGCGGTGGGCCGACGCTGGTTTAGACTTTAGAGTAGTGAATGTGAATCGATAAGGATTGGTTAGTTTTAAGGTAATTGCTGAGTAGACTGCGTGTCGTTTTGCGAATTTTTTGTGGGGACTTTTTCTTTTTTGTTTTTTATTGGGTCAATGTTTATCCATTTACTAAAGAAAAAGGAGACGCTTAAGGGATTTTGGCACGTGCGAGGGAATTTTATAATTCATATTTTCTTCTCTTTTGGGAATATCCGTAATGGTCTATAGTTTATGCCCAACTACGCTAGTTGGGGTTGTTGATTCTTTAGTTATTTTTTTCACGTGGCAATTCGTTATTTTTAAGTGTACATAAATCATATGCATAACAGGAAAGAAAATGTGGGTTTTATGAATACAGAGATTGGGCTCATTTATAACTGACTGGGCATCATGTTAAATATAAATGGCGATATGACCCAATAATTGGGATGCAAATTGTGTATCGTCCATCATTCATCGACACTTGGCAGGGAGATGATAATCTTGAATTGGTCAAATCTAATTAACAGAAAGCACAGAGATTAGCAACATATTATATGTTATTCGATGGTGGATGAGTAAACTTCCCTCTTGCTCACTTGATCAAGTCAAAAGGGAAAGAAATCACTCGGCAGATTTGTTAGCTAGGAAAGCTTTGGAGAATGATTCTTCGTACTCTGTTTTTGACTTTCCCCCAATTTGGTTTGTAAACAGTTTTTATTTCCCTTTCACAATTTAATAAAATCATAGAATTAAAAAAAAAAATCATCAACACTCTCCACAAAATTACATGGACTTTATCAGTGCTTCCCTTTAGTGGGAAAAGGCAATGGCAATGGTTTTGATTTCTAGGCCACACTTTTGGTAACAAAGTTTACTTAAGTTGGTCAAAGGTTCAAAGGTTTTGCTGGTTGGTTTTCTATAAGACTTTTTGTTCATAATCATAAAACAATTCCTTATTACTAAAATATCCATTAGTATTGTAAAATGAAAAACAAATGTAATAATTCGATTCTGTTATGTGCTTGCAACTTGTAAGAAATCGATTTATCTCTTGCAACATTTGTCTCTGTCCAGAAATAAAGAAAATACAAAAATAGAAAGCTTTTAAAAGAAATCTACCAAAGGTCAAGCTTTCCATGAAAGCTACCAAGCAAGTACCACATAAACCAAAAATATAGTACTTGAATACTATAAATAGACCATGTACTTCATTATGGCAAGTGGCAACCATATCATTTCCCAAATCAAAATAGTAAATTTATACAACAATGCCTTCTTTGATCATTATGTTCCCGCTCTTTATCATCTTAACCCTACAAACTTCCCTCACCGCCGGCGTTAAAAACCCAAACCCACCGGTTTTTCTACTTCCGTTGATCAAAGACAAAGCCACGAGCCTCTACTACACAAACCTCAACCTCGGAAACAACAATCAATCTCCTCTCACTCACAGCCTCGCCGTAGATATCGGCGGTGGCTCATCCGTTCTCCTCCGCTGCAACACTGCCGCTAAATCCACCACTTACCTCCCAATCGGCTGCAACTCAGCTAGATGCAAACAAGCCAAGCCCGACTTGCTCTGTTTCAACAAGACCAACACTTGCGGCAAATACGTCTCCACTTCCTTCACCGAGCATCCACTCAACACACTTCTCGGTCTTGACTCCGTCTCTCTTCTCACCCTGAAACCCAACGGCGTCACTAACACCGTCCACTCTTCGCTGACTTTAGCTTGCACCAACGACGCTAACGCATTAAAGCTCATGCCGGAAGTTGTCAACGGAACCATCGGTCTTGGCAAGTCTTCAATCTCGCTCCTTTCCCAGTTGGCGTCGATGCACAGAATCCGGCGAAATTTTGCTCTCTGTTTACCCTCTAAACCGGCCGGTTTAGGAAGTCTTCACATTGGAGGAGGCTCTGTTTACACTAACGATGTCTCGAAGAGCTTAGCCTCGACGCCTCTGATCGTTGACGGTAAGTCCGGTGAGTACTTCATTGACGTGAATTCCATCGAAATCGCTGGAAAGATCATTCCTTTAGATAAGAAAAGCCGTGGAAACGCTATGATCTGTACTCTGGCTCCTTACACCGTCTTGCAGACTTCTATTTACAAGGCTCTGGTTAGGGAAGTTGTGAGGGAAACTAAGATGTTGAGAGCCGCAAAGGTGAAGCCTTTCGAGGCATGTTTCAGCTCCAAAGGGATGAGACTTGCGGCGTCGGTTCCGGTGATTGATTTGGTGGTGAACGGCGGAGCTAAGTGGAGGATCAATCCGTGGAATTCGATGGTGAAGATGAAGGGAGATGTGGTTTGTTTAGGGTTTTTGGATGGAGGTGTGAATATGAAGACGACGGAGATGGTGATCGGAGGTTTTCAAATGGAAGATCATGTTGTGGAGTTCGATCTCGAATCTAGCAAGTTCTCTTTTTCATCTTCGCTTTTGCTTCACAATACCTCTTGTAGCCATAAGTAATATACTATATTTCTCTAATTACATTTTTGGGGATTCGATTAATGGTATAAAACGATAAAAACCAAATAGCAGGGAAAAGATAACAGTAGGATCATTAAAAATGATAATATACAGTTTTTGGATCGATAGTCTTTTTCACTTTTGTGATGAGTACTATTATCAAAACAATATACATTTTACTGTAACTTAACGGTTAAAAGTTACTAATAAGGCAATTATCGATTGTTAGAGAGTAAAGAATATCCTCAAGAAAATAAGATGAACAACCAAAAAAAAAAAAGGAGTATAGAGGTAGGGAATTTTGATATCATTTTGTGAGTACTTCCAAGAAATTGAGAAATAGAAAATACCCACGCGGAATCCCAAATGCCCATATGCAGCATCATACATTCATCACGTGGCCATCACGACTCACACGTGAATGTCGTTGAATGTCACATAATTAGTCTAACACACGATTTACATGCAAAAAAGCGCCTACCTGCAGTGAATGGTTGGTTTATGTGAACTAAGACTACCTTGAAATTTGTATTTAAGGACGTACTAGTTTTTTTTTTTTTTTTATTAAAGGACGTACTAGCTAGTTAGTTGTATTGATAGTCTAGGGTAACTGTTTAGCATATAGTATTTACATCATCATCGCACAATATACAATATAAAGAAAATGCGACACATAATTAAGTGCATACAGGCGGATACAACTCAACTGGTGTACAGATAAAGTAATAGGACTGTATCATGTCGAGTTTAGTTTGGGAAAATCAATTTAAAATTAATGCTCCGGCTTCTGGTGTGATTAATGAGATATACAGAGCTGTGAATATGAAGACGACGGAGATTGTGATCTTTCGTGATAACGTGACTACTTGAGCAGCGCTCGTTATGGATCTTGCTCCCGGTCCCGGATTTCAACCGCATATGTTACTTAATTCACTTACTACAGAATGTACTAAAAAACTGGTTTATTAATATTTTGTCACGTGTTATTTACTCAATTTTATACTTATATATTTTCGTAGATATATCTACGCGATATTATTCAACTATAGAAAATAGTCAACTTGAACCTCAACAACAATTCAATTTGCTATAAATAAATTATTCATATATATGATATATCTCTAGTAGTCTACCTGATCATCACCAATTGATCTCTTTTTGGGAAAGAGGGAAAGAAAAAGGAAAGAAAGATGCAAGGCCTGACGCGTCACTTGGTCTTCCTCTCCATTTTCGCAGCCGTAACTCTGAAACTAAAAGCCCAATACCTTCTTCCCATCAACAAACACCAACCCACCAAACAATTCTACACCACTTTAAACATCGGATCCTCCCCAAAATCACCGATCAACCTCGTCCTCGACCTAGAAACAAACCTCTCGTGGCTAAACTGCCGCAAAATCAAATCTTTATCCACTTACCGCCGCGTCGGCTGCAACACCTCCCTCTGCAACTCACTCCCCAATGGTCACTGCCAAGAAAACACATGTTACAACAGCCAACCTAACCCTCTCAACAGAATCCCACTCATCGCTCGCTTAGGCCAAGACAGAGCCTCCTTCACAACCACCGACGGCAACAAAACCTCCGTCCGTAACTTCACATTCCTCTGCGCCGGCCAGAAAGACCTCCGAGGCTTTTCTCCTCCGGCCGCCGGAGTTCTTGGTCTCTCTCCCGGAGCATTGTCGTTCCCGAAGCAAGTGACCTCAGCGTTTAATGTCATCCCAAAGTTTGCTCTATGCTTGCCTTCTTCTTCCACTGGCCCCGGCCACTTGTACGTCGGGACCGGTCCTTACTTCAACGATCGTCTTTCGAATATTCCGATGACCTTCACGCCGTTTACGATCACAGAATCTGGAAAGTATCTCATCAGCGTCAAAGCTATCTACGTTGATGGATTCGGCTTGTCGTTGGATCGCGAGTTGCTTGTTCCAGGTGCCAAACTCAGCACGGTTGTTCCTTACACAACACTCCAATCTGATGTCTACACTGCTCTTGCTAAATCATTTACACTCAAAGCAGAGGTATTAACTAAAAACAAAAACAAAAAAAAATCCTTATATTTTGTACTTTATGTTAAATTTTAATTTGATTGAATAATTTTTACATTTAACGTATTTTGTTTTGATTGATCAATTTAATAAAAGTCATTTCTTTTCTTTAATTAACTAAAATAATGTTTTTCACCGAGTGCAGGCTATGGGACTATATAAGGTATCAACGGTCGCACCGTTCAAAGACTGTTTCGATGTAGGAGCCACCGAGAGGGAAAGGAAGGGGCCGAACGTGCCGGTGATAGAGATTGGACTGCCGGGGAGGATACGGGAGGTGAGATGGAGTTTTCACGGGGCTAATACGGTGGTTAGGGTTTTGGAGACCGTCGTATGTTTGGCTTTCATTGACGGAGGAAAGAGACCAAATGACCTGATGGTGATAGGGACACATCAGCTCCAAGATTACTTGGTGGAGTTGGATTTTAGTAGGACGGTTTTAGCCTTTAGTGACTCACTCTTGCTCCACAATACTAGCTGCTCTTCTTAGCCTTCCCAGAAGTAGAAGTGGAAATTGAATCACAACCACAAGCTTCTGAATTTTCTTTCCTTATGTACCGCTTGTTTTTTTGCCGTGTTCTCTTAATAACAAATATTTGAAATGAAGGTTTTGGTTAGCGGGTTATTAGGAAATCGAATTCGAATTTTCACCAACTATATCAGACTTTCACTATTGACTCTTTACCTGGTTATAATTTAAATAAACAGCATATCCAATTTTCTGAATATTTCAAACATTAATTTAGTTTGAGTTTCTTTTTAAGACAAAGAAAGACACTATAATATAATTTGGTGAACTTTTTTTTTTGTCGGGTTAGCTCATTTTGGGTAATGTAAACTTACCAATCCTCATCGTTTTAGAGTCTTAAAATTTAAAAATTAAAACTAAATATATTAACCTTTGAAACACGGTACTATCATAGTATCATCCATAATTATGGCACGTGGTCCATAGATCATCTCATGGCAAAACACATGCTTGCAAATTGCAACCACTTACCGACGATGACAAGGATCACACGTGGATATTAATTTTTAATTATTAATTTTTCCCATTTTTAGCAATTTACACGTTCGTGTCTGATGATTATAAAACAAAATTTCAGGATTCAAAAGCAGCAAGTGGCAATAGTCAAAGAGTCTGAACGGGAATCACGTCCACAGAAGTTAATGTTCCAGACACACTTGTCGGTTGTCACAGTTATGATGCCGTTTCCGTTCCCAACAGCTCACAATAGATTAACCTCAGTTTAATTCGTTGATCGAGATTGTGAGAGATGATTTGTGTTTTTAAGCGTAAAATAGAAAGATTATAAGATATCCACCAGTAAAAACTCGGAATCTTCAATACGTACCAGATTTGAGTAAGAGACACTATGGATAAAAACTCTACTCAAAGTCAAAGGAACCAAGTATCATACACTTCTTGACAATCACCCCTCTAGACTTTTCTGATCTTGATTGAATCTGTCTGCTTTCACTTTGGTTGTATGAAGGTATGTGATCTTTTCCCTTTCAATTTTCCATCTCTTTTGTTTGTTTTTTTTTTTTGTTAGTCTTATTGAGTTTAGAGTTTAGATCAACGACAACGAACTAATCAGTATATATATTCTCCAAATTTCTGATATGATCAAGAGTGTACTATGAAAATTATTTTAAAATCATATGAACAAAAACAACCAATAACAAGTGATCTTTTTTTAATTCCCTTAAGAATCGAGACAATAATTCAAAATATAGCTGAAAAAGAATCAAAAGAGAAGGCGTGAACTTGCCGACGTATTATACAACGTAAACCTAACTTCGCAAACGTTACTTGTAACCAAATTACCAAAACATATTCTTCTGATCTGTTTTTAGCTTTTTTTATTCCCAAGATAGACGAGGATCGGTCCTCGATATGACTATAGGCTTATTTTATTTGGACCAGTAAAAATTAAATTGAATAAAAGTAGGGAAGCACCGGATAAGTTACGAAATTGTTTAATTATGCCACGAGTTACACGATAACATCGAGATATGTAGTTGGAAATGTATCATTTTGTAGTCCTTCCAAGAAATAGAGGAAAATATTACAGCATGTGGTCCAGATATCATCGGATAAATAAACACATACACTGCTGCAAAATTACTAGTGTCTCGAAGTAAAACCTCACATGCGTTCCTACATAAATTATTTTTTGTTACCATTTCTATGTACATTAATCATCTAGTAATAGTGGCCATGTGGAAGTTATGATAGTGGCCATGTGATCACTGACCTAGATGACAAAGAAAATAATAGATTATCCCTAAATTTTTATCAAGATAAGGTTTTTTGTTTCCCTCATTTCTCTAGAAATTCCATCTCTCTCACCCGATTCCTTATTTGTAGAAATATCTCTCTATCAGTTCTCTCGGAATTTTGTATCCCGTACGTGCTCTCTCTCTTGTAGGTATCTCATATTATGGTGGATCATGTTACATCGGCAAATAAAAGATGATTTGTCATGGTAGTCATCATCTGGAACTAATTTGGAAAAAAAAAACCCATTATACTGTCACAAACTAAATATCTTTGTACCGTCGGTACACTTTTAATACAAGATGTGGTAGTGTACTTTCTTATCAAAATCCAACCAACTGAAAACGACCCTGTTAGATCTCGTTGACTTTTATTACTTGGAAAGAAAAATGATAACGATCATAACATAGATGATCAATCATGTGCCTTACATCCCGCGTAACCTCTCAATTGAGCAAGAAGTGTTGTAACGCAAAAGTGAAGAAGAGAAAGAAAATTTGGAAGCCTTGAGATCGAACTCCAACAAATTATCCTCCATCTGAAAACCTCCGATCACTATCGGGTTCTTCACCTTCACACCTCCATCAACAAACCCTAAACAAACCACATTCTTCTTCACCTCCACAAGAGAATTCGACCCCTGGATCCTCCACTTAGCCCCTCCCTTCAGTACAAGGTCGATCATGGGAACTCCACGTCCTCCATTGGAACGGAAGCACGCACCGAAAGGCCTCACAGCCGGAGCTTTAGCCATCTTGGCCTTTCCAACGAAGGCTGTGAGCAGAGCCTTGTAAATGGAAGTGTGCAAGACAGTGTAAGGAGCCAAAGTACAGATCTTTGTGGCTCCACTGGGTAAAGCAATGGTGTTTCCGTCGATTAGGATAGACGTCACATCGATTAAGTAATCACTGGACTTGCTATCACGAAGCAGAGGCGTGGAGGCAAAGAGCGTAGAGACATCTTTAAGAAGAGGAGGATAATAGTAATAAGGACCTCCACCGATCCAAAAGTCACCGGAATAAGTCTTGAACCCTTTAGCGGAAGGCAAACAAAGAGCCATCTTTGGAGAAAACTTGTACATGGAGATGAGCTGCGAGGGAATCGATAAGTGGGTGTTAGCGAGACCGATGGAGCCAGTGAAAGCCACGGGGATACGTTTCAAGGCAGTAGAGTCGTCAGTGCAAGTCAAAGTCACCGTGGAGCTCTTTTCGGAGTCCATAGTGTATACTCCATTATAGGTGTACAATAAGTCGACGGTGTCTCGGATGAACCGGGTGTTGACGGGTCGGGTCGTCAAAGAAGTTGAGAGGTATTTGCGGCACGAGGGTTTCTTGGTGGCGGTGGGGTTGATGGGACAGGAAAAGCTCGGGTTTGCGTATTTGCATCTTGTGGAGCCACATTTTATGGAGTGGTATGAGGCGGATTTGGCGGCGTTGGCGCAGGTTTGCAGTAGCGGTGCGGCGCTGTTGAGGTCAATGAGGAAGGTCCGGGTGGTTGGATTCATCCCGGGTTCATATTCACCGATGGTCAACGGGATGGAGTAGAGATTTGTGACGTTGTCTCTGTAAATAGGGTGTAGAAATGCTTGAATCTTTTCTTCTTTAGAGTGTGATGTGTTTGCGTGGTAGAGAAAGATGAGTGAGAACAGGAAGAATATCACTCGAGGAGCCATATTTTTTTTTCTGTTCTTTTTTTTTTTGTGATTCGTTGTTACTTGGGACTGTGATGTGAATTACTTAGACTAACTATTATGTTTATATATATAGTATGATATGGGGCCTCTTCTTTTTTTTTTTTTTTTTTGGGTGGATAAATCCTCTTCATTTCTTGCTGCAATATATAGTTAACATTTGAGGTAAGTTTTTGTCGTTTGGTAAGGATGAAGCCAGAAGCATCATCATACCACGTGGTCGCATTTAAGATCTAAATAACAGATCTTAACCGTTAGTTAAGGCTCCAATCTAGCCATATGCTGCGGATTCTGGTATCACCATGTCCCCGAGATGCCTATTTGACAAATCTATTTTATTTGGATACTTGTTGTCTTGGTGATATCAGAACGACAGGTGTGGAACTAGAACGATGCAATCAAACGAAATAAGTAAAGTAAATGTAAAATACGATGTGATAAGTAATGCCAAATATGAAACAGAATGAAATTAGCGAATCAAACAAGTGAAAATATAATAATTACAAAAATTCATAAATTTTCTTGAACATTTCAAATATAGATTTTGTAAAAGTGTTGATTTAGCCAAATACACATTGTCATCAAATAATTATGTGGATGAAGACATCACTCTATGCCGTCCCCGCTCAGCCTAGGGAAACACTATTTTATTATAAAGAAACGTTTCTCGAGTGAATCAATGAAAATATCTGATACTAAAACACTTTTTTTTGTAATAATTAATATTATAATTCAATCGATCTGATAAACCTTCCTCCACTTGTTACTAAAGTATAAGCCAGCTTGAAAGTATAAAGTACTTTTTAGTAGATTAACAAAAACAAATAAGAAGTGGTCAAAAAAAAAAAAAAAAAAACAAAAACAAATGAGAAATTATGTTTCAGTATAGAGTTTCTGACAATTTGCAAAAAGAATTGTCGTCCTAAATCCTAATATAAGATAAATGCGACCGACGGTTTTTCTTTTTCTTTTCTGGAGTATGTGACCGACGGTTTCACACCAGATATTATATAGTTATCAAAGAAAAAAAAATGGATTCCATTTAAGAATTGGGGCAGTGGGGGAGCCGGCCCAAAATTTTACGGGGATCAATTTAATTTATTCAACTGATTAAACAAATATTACGAGGGTCAATAAATTGATTTTACAATATTTAACTAAATTTTCTTTTCAAATTACAAGTAAATATTTTTGGTAACAAAAATCCACATGGATCATTTGACCCCCTTCAGAAGAGTTACCTCCGCCACTGAATTGGGGTGGGCCTGTTTTCAGTCTTTCAGGCAAACGATAGAGTAACGATGTTTGATATCGAAAACGATGGGAGTTTATCGCTTTTTACATTTGGAGTTTGAAGCATTTCGTGGAATAAAAATACTATGCAAAACTGATCAGGTTTACTGTAATCTCCTAAATAGACGGTGCAGCTGACTCGTTTTCTCTTATGTACTTTATGTTTTCTTTCTATTCTTGGATGTTTTAATATTACAACCATGCATGGACATCCGGTTTAATCGATCCAAATCGGTTTAGATCTTTCGGAAAGTCGATTCAATTCGGTCCGGATGTTGTTAAATTTTGGTTCGGTTTGGGTTTATAGGGATCGTTGCTAAATGAAAATCGGTTTGGAATGGAGTTGATATATTTAAGTGAGTAGTGGGTTTGATTAAGGGCGACCGACAATATAAAGATTATAAATCTACGATTCTACGTATACAAACGTCTATTTTTTTGTTGTTAACTGATTAATATATATTTTTAACCAGGAAACTGTCCAGTTGCTCATTCAAACCATGCATGCGTAAGTACAAAAAAAAATATTGTAAGGACAAAATTGTTTAATTAAGTATTCCACAAGGTACTCGACATTTTAAAGAAAATTCATAAAGATATTTGAAATTTGGTAGTGGTTCCAAGAGATCGAGGAAAAGATGACAGCAAATCATACCGAAAAAAGAGGAAGATTACAGCATAGACCATACGGTCCATACATAAACACATGCTTTTCTATCTGTATTTCTTTTATTAGTAGTTTCTCGACAGAAAATCTCATATGGATACCGTTCCTATTAGGGGCATCAAAATAGATTACAAGTTATGGAGGTGATTTTTTTTAGTACATATATTTTATATACGACCTAGTATGTCCATTAATCAATTTACCGAACATTCACGTAGCGTGAGTCAAAATCTAATAATAATATAAGATAATTAGGTAAAAATAATACGAGATAATTAGGTAAAAATTCCAATATTTTGATAATATTAAGAAAATAGAAAAATAGTAAATTTGTCTTATTACTCTTTACCTCTTCTTTCTTTATTACAAGTCTTTTTTTCTCATATGAGATCTCTCTCATTATATTTCTTTTGTCATATAAATTATACAATTATATAATTTGTTATCAAATTATATATTTTGTTAGCATGGTAAATTATTAACCAACCATCACGAATTGTTATTAAGACATTAATCTAATTTTATATTTTTTCTTTTATTATATTTATTTAATGATAATAAATATTAATTTAGTTTTATTTTAATGTTTATGATGTGTTAAATTGTAAATTATTGGATTTTTATTTTAATTTAGTATTTTTTCATTCGTATTATGTTTCATACATATTTATACAGTAAAAACTCTATAAATTAATAATATTAAAACTCTTAATTTTTATTAATTTATAGAATTATTAATTTTATAAAAAAAATAATTGGGTTAAAATTTAAATTTAGGACTAACAAAATTTGTGAACCAGGTTCGACACATTCAGGCCAGATTAAACCGTAAGGTCCGTAACCTACATACTTAATCAGTTTGGCTTCGGGCCGGGTTTAAAAAATATTGTTTATGACAATGTTATTTTTCCATCATGTCCAACATACAGTATGATGAACTTTTACATAAATCTCTACTTTCTTAATCACTCGTAGATATTTGAAAATTGGGCCATTCTTTATATGTTAAAACACTCAAATCAGTTCAAGCCCAGTAATACGAAAAAGCCCATAAAATATTCCTTGATGTATTGTATGCTTGTAGCATATGGATGAATGAAAATTCGGCCCAATTTGTTTTATTAAAATGTCGCCGACTAATTACTAAAAGATATCTTACAAAGGCAAATTAATCACGGAGCAGATTCCATTTCAAATAGCCAGTCAAATTCCGATCATGGTAACTGGTAAATCAACTTGTCCATCAACTATTTATAATTGAGGGAATCCTATGATCATTGTACGGTGCAATTGATTGCTATTTAGGAAATAAGATAGGCTTTAATCATTTATATAAAAAAACAATAATAATTTCAAAAAATCCCGATTATAAATAATCGTAAGCTAGCAAAAAAGAAGAAATGTTTACAAACAAACTTCTGCTAAGTTGCAAAAAGTGGATGATAGTATTAATTTTTCATTCTTATTTCATTTATAGGTAGTCGATTTAGTCTAATGATCACTCTCAACTCTTAACGACTTTTAAAATTCATTTCCAAACTACTACAACATTATAAAACACAATAATATATATCTACCAAGAATAGTTAGCTATTCAGTACAGAAAAAAACTCAATAACCTAACATTCCAATTGGAGAGATGTGTGCACAACTAAAATGCAGTCATCCAAATTTTTTTAAAAACGACCCATATCATAATGTTGTGCAATCACTCGCAAGTTCCACTTGCTGTTTTGCTGTCTTTTTGTGTGTCAATGTGTATGGGTGGTGTCTTTTTCATACAAAGTCATCGAGGGATTTTGTGCAATTACAGTCCTCAGATTCTCTGTGATCTCTCTTTTTAAGTTAAACATTTCGTACCAATCACTTTTTCTAACTCCTATTTACACTACACTGTGCTTCACATGCCCAAACATTTGTACCCACTAATTCCTTTTTACTCACATCCGCCAATGTATTATTAACTTCTCTCTCATTTCTTTTTTCACGCGAGATATATAATCAACATTTCTTTCTTCTGATTAGTTGATTGTTTTGGTTTTGTAACGTACTTTCTCTTTGATTAACCGAGAAGTAACGACATCTCTTTATTAAATTTATTAACATAAATTTAAGAAAAGAGAGAGAGAGAGAGGGAGTAATAATGAGGCGTGGGGTGTAGTGAGGTATGGAGTAAAGTGGGGTCCACTAAGCTTGAAAATCCACCGTACATGAGAAAGATTCCCATATTAGATACATGGGTCCCATCGCCTTTCCCGTAACTGACGATCCTCACCGTTTATTATTTTCCCATTTTATCGAATTGTTTTTTTTATAATATATGTCTGCATTGCATTGCACCGAATTATTACGTATCGGCTCGATCCGGCTCGGCTCGTAGACCGTTCGGATTTTCCGGTAAAATAATACTTTATATACTAGTAGAGGAGTATTATAGGTTTCTTTCTCTCTTACATTGTAGCCTTTACCTCTCCTTTTTGACCGCTCATTCGCAGATAAGAAGATTTTTTATTCGCTCTTTTTGACAGACGTAACAAGCAAATCAAGAATCTGTTGAATAATTTTTTCTTTTTAATATTGTGTAGTACTTACTTACTATATAAAATCATGAGAATATCATACCTAGATGAAATATATTTCCATATTTTTAGTATATCAAAAGATCTATATGTTTGAGGTCGTGAATCTTCGAAAAGGAGGATTCGTCCATGTTAGTTATTTGTCACCTCCTCTCCTCCTTTGTATTTGAGGCCGTTGAAAGTATTTATAAGAAATTATCATGACTAGATTGAAGAGTTTTGGGAGCAAATATAGACTCTTGAGACCTAGATAGTTTGTCCAGATTGTGGATTTGTGGATTAAGATGATGTGACCTATTATCTTCCAAATGTTTTGGAGGCCGGTTTTATTAACCTCCCCAAATACCGATCATGTTTGTGTTATTTATTAAATTGCCAGGAGTTGGTAATAACTAGAAATTCACCCCTAATAAAATAAATTAACAAATTCTTAATGAATAAAAATTAAAATTAACTATTCAAGTAACTTTCGGTTTTCTTATAAAAACAAGTTATATTATTAATTAATGTTTTCTGAATGTAAATAATTTTATTATTTATTTTAGATTTAGTATTATTTAGAGAACGACACTGGACCACTGATCATAGATTGTGAATGGTATTAATATTTAGTTTTACCAAGGCAAAGCGAATGTTTAACAATATACCTTAGAAGTCAGTAAAGAATTATTCTTTGTTGCAGTACAAAATAGTTGGCAAACCTTTCATATTCAAGAGAATAATTTTGTTAATCAAATATAGAATTGGGTTCAAACTTGGGAATTAGCAAACAAAATATAAGAAAATAATTAGCATCGGACCATAATTGAAGGGTTTTGTCGGTCATGTTTTAGGCCAATCCATCTCTTTTATAGGGCTAAGTAACAGTTAATAAGTTCTCAGCATCCCAATATATTATTGTGTGGTATGTTATTATATTGGGTTAAGCATTTACAAAACTTTTTTTTTTGGTGCAAAAACAATTACAAAACTTCATCAGCACGAAACGAAGTAGTTGGTGATATATTGATATTGATCTTAGAGCATGTACATCAATAAATTTTTAACAGAATTCTTAATATTTTAATATTTTTATTTTTTTTGGTTTTTAATATTCTTATTTTATAAATTAGAAAAAGTAAACTCAAATTCGAACCAATAATATCACTCATTGCTAAATTCGTATACTGAATCTCTTATTTAAGAGACAGTTCAAGAGTTTTTATCTATTTTTGATTTATTTTTTTTTTTCAAAATACCTCAGAACTTGGGCTGTAAACCCTAAGTAAACCTCTGATGTACATCGTCTTAGGCTTTGTTTTTGTATACTCGATTTTTTCTAATACCAAAGTCGTAATATCGTCGTTTGACATATAAACCGAATTAGGCTAAATAAAAATATACTGATAATTTTAATTTAAATAAAATAATCTTGATTTTAATGTAAAATAAAACAATTTAAAACAAAGTTAATATAATCCAACTAGATTGACTAAATGAGTTATTTTTGAAACTAATCAACATGATTTTTTTTTTTGTGTGGTAATTTTCATTAAAAAAAAAAACAAACCAACTCTATCGAAAAAAGAGTATAGCCGATTTTTGTCGGAACCAATAGTAAATACCTTTGTCTGAAAGTCAATAAAATAGTATAAATTCTCCAAGCTGGATAATGCAAATAGTAAAAGAAAAAAAAAAAACTGAATGTCTACTTCTCAAATACCATGAAAATTTAACGGTGAAATACACAAACGACCTCGGAAAATAAACAATCACAATTATGTCCAAACATATGACATTAAATTGCGTAATTTTGTTTAACTTTTGCCGGTCATTTGATGGGAAGAGGAAAACTGTTAGCCATTGAAGATTGAAGAAAGAATAACCGGAAGCAGCCGGTGAATGGACATTGCCATGTGAAGATCACTGACACTAGACCGTATTGGGTCTTGAGCCATCTCAACTTCGAACTCTTCACTTTGACTCTTACAAGTCTTACTCTTCTTTTTAATTCGCTTTATCATTTTATTACTTTAAACACCTTCACTAATTTCTTCTTCTTTTTTAATAAAATCAAATAAATCATTTTCCCTACACCCTAAGAGCCTAACCGGTCCTTAAGTCATTAATCTGATTATCTTATACAGTTTTCCTATATTTTAATCTTTGTCGTACGTTTTTAGTATTCTTGCAATTGAATTACCAACATGTGATTTAGTATGGTCTTTGTGAACCCACACAAAAGACAAAACAAAACATTGAATTTAAAGACTTGACCGCAACTTTAGTTGACCATTTTCAGTATTTCTGCCATTTTTTAATGGTGTTATTAAGAAACTACTGTATGTCATTATCACATTTAAAATTATGACTATATTGTAGAGCTTTTTTCGTGAAGTAAAGGAAACTAAAAATAAACCATATTCACCTTCATATAAAATACATATTTATATTTGTATAAAAGTATATCAACATATATTTTACACTCATATTACAGCAAATAAATTTATATAAGAGAATATAATATTTTGAAGAGTTTTTTTCAACATATATTCCTTTATTTAGACATAATAATTGTTACTTTGCTACAGAACTACACAAATAAATACTATATGTATATCTCATAATGAATGGCTAAAAAGGTAGGGAGTGGGGTGCAAAAATATTATAACAAAAGTAACCATAAAATAAAAATGCAAGATATTTGATGGGAATTGGGTGAAGTGAGCTCTGACCTGTTTTGTTTAGTTAAATAAATGTTATCCTATCTTTCACGTGGTGCTACCAGAAACATGTCTGGAGCTCGATTATGACAATTTCAATTCATATACCTGTAAGTCTGTAACAAAATATGAAAAAGAAATATAAATTCTCATTACCAATATATTTAGTGTCCCATATATTTATATGAGAACAAATAAAAACAGAGATATAAAGGAAATGAAAGGATTGGCATCGACCCATTAAAGGGCACTCACTAAGTTGAATCATCAATCATATGCATTACAAGGACAAGTCTTTTCTGATGAGCTTTTCTCTTGGATTATATGATAATTGATAATCTGTGCACTATACATTAATTTAAATACAAATATACATAAACAATGCATCTTATAAAGATCAGATTATTATATGGTAAGAGAAAAAGAACTGTTGCAACATTCTGCGTTGTCACAAAAAAGCATTATCTATATTTCCATATTGACCACCAAAAAATCTCAGTGCCTCTCGTTATTATATTCCATGCATAATAGGTCTCAATTGTTTTCTAGTATTCTATTTTTTTCCCCTAAGCCCGTGACCCCTTCGTGTCCTATTGCTTTGATTCCTTCAGCTCTTATGTATATATATATTCACACATGTTTTAATTATCGGTCATAGTACGTACACATACATGCATACTTAAAGTCGACGATTACTGATGCACGTTAATGAGTAATGATATAGTACATATCTATGCACAAATTGAAGTACAGTCTTGAGTACAGCTATGTTCACCTAAACACACTGATATAATCAATTTAATACGAACAAATTGCTCGTATTTGGTAGATTAGAAGGCGAGTGGGATTTTGAATAGCAACGTGAATTGATGAGACTTACACAGATCGAACCAAACAAACTATAATGCAATTTCTATATATTATTGTAGATGCAAAGATCCGAAATTTCATCTGCGATGAGCAAAGATTCGAATGCAAGATTAAAAATGAACAATCAAAGATCAAGGCAAGCGTAAAATATATGAATTGTATCAAGTTTGAAAATGATTTGAATAAGCTTTAGAGCACAAAGAAATGAGTATACGAAGTGAAAGAGAAGTGTTTGGTGATAGAGTTGGCTTGTATTTGTGTCATTGTGTGTCCCTGTTCTTTTGTTTTCCCCCTTTCTCTTTATACTCTCCACTCCCATTTCCCGGTCATGAATCCCATTTATGTCGCAACCAATTCGCTTGATTGTCAGTTTAATCCTCGTGATTTGCCTTTTTTACTGACTCCGCTTCGTTGCTAATTACTTGAACTTTCTAATCAACTAAGCGGTGGTTTATGGGCTTTGGTTCTAATTATACCAATGAACTATTTTATCTAACACATCCTCTGAAGTCTGCAGGCCGGAAATTTAATCTCAACAATTGTCTTATTAATTAGTTCACATATCTTCTGTTTTGAGTTTTTCTGTATTAAGTCGCTTTTGGTCTTGTGCGATTTATAACAATTTGTATATATATACTCTCATAATTTATTTTTTCAAATATTCAAAAAAACCAACCTAGCTAGTTGAAAAGGATAAAAATGACAATTGTAAACGGTTGCAGTCATTGATTTTTCTTTGTTTTTGGGTTAACATCAAAAACGATTATCCGTTGACACAGTATAAATTTGGCTACTATGACATGGTCTTTCAGGCGTTTTAAACTTAAAACTATGTCATTTATCCTATCGGGATGGAATTTTTATGCTAAAAAGAGACTGCTTATTTTGGAGTATGGCTTATATACCTCTCCTTATGTTATTTAAATTTTTTTTTTCTGTTTGGAACAATTGAATACTAGCCGTTAATTGGTGTATGATCTGTTACAAGTCATTTTTTCCCGCTATTGATTATTTGGCACTATATGAATTCCGAGTCCAAGTTAAGCGAAAACTCGGGGATGAAAATTCTACTCGACTTTTAGTGTCAGTGTCCGTATACATAGTCAAACTATGCTTAAAAAGCAATATGTTATTTGAGGAAATAGCAGAGAATAAAGAAAAAACAATACAGACACTAACTAAAATTGGTAACTGAAACAGTCAATAAGTAATAATACTATTAACCAAATAATTTAAGTAGATTAATACTATAAACTGTAAGATAGCGTGTCGTATTAAGTATATATAGTCAAAGACTTTTAGCATACTTGCTTAGTTGTTTGTCAAAGTGGTCTTTGCTTTGCTTCCTCTATCAGCTTCACGTGAGCCATTTAATTTTTCTCTTTCTTTCCCCTTTCCAAAAGTCAACAGATTAATAACTTTTATAATGGGGGGGGGGGGTAAGTAAGTAAAAGCCATCCAAATATGAGAAACAGAAAGAAAAAAAAAGCAGAAAGTGAAGAGTGCACTAAATTTAGTACTTATTTCAGTGAAAATTTGATTTAAAAATTTGTTAGCTTGTATATGAAAATATTTTTGATAATGCGTATGTGAAAACAAAAGTATGCATTGACCATTTTGGGGATGGGTAGAGAATATTGACGAATACAAGTAAGTGTCAATGAGAAGAAGTTAGATATGAGATAAAAGGAATGTTTCAACTTTATTGCAATTTATAACAATTAAGATAAAGCAAAAAATGTTTCTAAACCGAACCCGAATTCAACATATACGAGTTTTGTTTCAGATCGATTTTCTTCGTTTTTGCTAACCATATGTAATTATGTATATATAATAGACTAGGCTTCGACAAACAAGTATCTATCGTCTTTACAATATGTATATATCACACTTTCATGTTAGATCGATATATATATATATGTGTATATATATATCACACTTTCATGTTAGATCGATATATATATATGTGTATATATATGTGTATATATATATATTGTTGATATAAATTAATTATTTTGTAAAATCCCTTAAGAATGTCCTGAACCTCCTGGTATGTTTGAAGCAAAAAAAAGTTTATGGTTCTAAAAAAAAAAAAAAAAAATTCTGAGTGCTCCGGTTGATTTGTTGTCAAAACGATCGAGATCCTTGAGAGTGCCAAATAAGACAGAATTGACTTTTGTTGGTTTGTAATATTCCCTCTTTCAACATCGGAAACACAAACAAGCCTCTCCATGTGCTCACTTCCTTCTCCAATAATCTCTTTTCGGGGCTCTCAATATCGCACACGCTCTTTCTGTTTCTGTCACATCCATCTCTGTATTTTTTAATGCCTGCAACACCAAAACTTAATGCACGTACTTATTTTTATCATCTCAAAAA
Organism: Eutrema salsugineum; assembly: GCF_000478725.1. Taxonomy (NCBI): domain Eukaryota; kingdom Viridiplantae; phylum Streptophyta; class Magnoliopsida; order Brassicales; family Brassicaceae; genus Eutrema; species Eutrema salsugineum. Next base: position 6,543,476 of record NW_006256829.1, on the reverse strand, counting down.
CATATATCATACATAATAGAGATGGTTGGACGAGAGTTTTTTTTTTTCTTTGAATTATTCCGAATTGCTTGACCTAAATCGATGAATCTTCAAATAGTTGGTGAATTATGACATCGGTTGTAAATGAAAATTCTTTTGGTTAATATTCGAGGAGGAAGATTGACATGATCAGGAAGTTTTTTGCGCATGAGACTTTTAGCCCTACTATTTGTCCACATGACGGTCTCGTATTCCTTCATTCTTGAAAAAAAAAACAAGAAATACTATATAACCGTTATTGAATGTACGTTTACTTGTTTAGGATTCTAATATAATAATTGTATAAAAAAAATTTACGTTAAAATAAATTAAAGAAAAGGTAGGTGATATAGCTAGTGCCCGCAATTCGATTGGTCTGCAGGTTTTCATGGTACGAATAGGGAACATTTGCGTTAATTCATAAAGCTCCTTTTTCTTCTTTACATACTATTTTTTTTTCTCTGATTGTAATTATGAAATACCAACTTTATAATTACGTGGCCCCTTCCTTTGGTATATATATTTTTTACAAGTTTTAAAATTATCTAAATGTGTCCTTATTCAGTCTTTATATGTGACATGACAATTATGGCAATTTAACGGCGTTAACCAAAACATCACGTCATCACTCGGCGTTCGCGCGGTTTCGTAACCGGCGAGCAAGCAGGAAGAGAAAGATAAATAAATAAATAAATAAAAGAAGGAGCAGAGACGTGGGTCCTACGCGTCACCTCGACAGCTGAGCTTCCTTCTGGCGCCATCTGAGTGGTCTCTTATCGGACGGCTGTGATGCAGACGTTAAAACGCTCAATAATTCAATGATGATGACTTGGCACTTTCTCATTGGTTTGTTCTAAACACGAAGGTTATCTGACTATATCAGCTGAACCATTTTCTCTGGTTTAGGTTTTTGACAACTTCATTAAAAATCTTAAATTTTCTAGAGCCATATTTTTTCAAAAGTTCTTGTGAAAACATTAAAAAAAAAAATTCAAATAATTTAAAAGGTTACTGCTGGCTTAGTAATTTTTTTGTTGTTGTTGTTAAAGTAGGTTTTTGAATGTCGATTAAAAATGCCAAATTCTAACAATAGCTTGTCTAAAAACTGTATGTTTTTTTTTACTTTTATAAAAAGAAAATTTCTATCGTACTTATAGATCCTATAAGAAAAAAAAAACATTTTATTGTAATATACGAAACATTGGAAATTCGCTTTTTCGCTTTTGGCCAATGGCCTTGACTTAAATAAAATGAATATGAAGGGACAAAATAAAGAAACAATGGGGCCCAAAGAGAAAACAAGAGAAAAAGATGGGTTGATTTGTCAATACCCGTAACGGGTTCTTTTGTTGGTAAAGTGGAAACGCAGTTTTACAGTGGGGATAGCGTTAGAGCTGTAACCAAACAAAGGATGAACAAGTGTCCGACCTCGAGCAGCCTCTTCTCAGCCATAACATTTTAATGGTTTTTTTTCTTTTGGGATCCAAATTAAGAATTAATTCTGATTCTTTCTATGTAATTAAAAAACAGAACATTGTAACTAGTAAATTTGTTTTCCAAACTGCCCCATAATACAAGAATTTCTAAATGAAATATCTTTTAAACGAAATAAAAAGCAGAATACGTATGAAAGAAGCAAAATCTGGGGCGAATCCAAATGGCTTCTTTTATAAGTTTGTGTGCTCTATGTAACGAAAACATTTAATTACAACAACAACAAAAAAACATTTAAAGTGAAAAAGTAAAAACAAAAAAAAAAGCATAAGAAGGAGAAGAAGAAGGAGAAGAAGCGTGTGCCGAGTCTGTGACGCGAAACACTAATAGCTGCCGCAAGCATCCATTTAATTTCACTCTTTTGTGGGTCCCATTCATACTCTATCTCATCATCTTGATCATTCATTCATACATCATCATAATCATTATGATGACGATGATCATCATTTGTTTTCCTTATGTTTTTTTCATTCACAAATTTTATGCTTTGACTTGTTTTAGAGATTAAACCGGCCTAATCACACATCGAGCTTGCTTAAGAAGACAAGTCAACCCTAAACGTTTCCAAACGCTGTGCCGTGACCAAAAATTAAATAGACCATTTTATACTATGAATCGTTAAACTATATGAAACGATTGACCATTTTCATAAAATAAACAAACTATATCTATCGATAATATTTATACTATAGAGTGGTTGCAAATGTGAGGAGGGCCAAAATTTTACTTTTTTTTCTTTCAAAATTTACTTAACAGCTAGTCTTGAAAAGCAAATGTTGCCATCCTCACATTCAGCGTTTCTTATTGCCTCCTTTATTTTGTATTTTATTTAAATACAGCTGATCTGTTTACTTTTTAGTCTTTGTAATCTTTTTTTCCTTTTAGAAATCTATTCAAACCTAATAATAAAAGTGACAATTTAAAGCTAAAACCAATTGGACAAATGATCTAAAATAATGGTGGGTGGGTCACAATATCAATTTCTTTACTCCATTATTTTTGCCCAGTTTGAAAAAGGAAATAAAAAATATATTAATGTCTTCCAAAACATAAAAAGAGTGTATTGAATAAGAAAAAGAGTTTATTGAATCAAAAGTGTCGATATCACTGAACGTAGTTTATTTTCTGAAGGGTTTGGTATCTACTATCTAGTATCTACCAAACTTGTTCATCTCAATTGCGTATATTAAACAAAAATCATGAGTCACACAGAGAACTTTATATTAAAGAAAACATCCTCTATTATGGCTTTATTATATTTTATTTCTGGAACATATAAACAACATATGAACACTAGGATCTCATTAAGAAAGTAAGAACCCAGAGGAGAAAAAAAAACAAGAAGTGCAATATAAAATATTCGTTTGATTTTATATTATGATTCTATAAATTACTTAAGAACTATCACAAATTAATTAAAAAAACCCTAATATAACTTAGGATTCGATCCGTTGGAGGAAAAAAAAGAAGGATTCTAAGAACCCCCAATAATTAACAAGGAAAAAAAAAAAAAAAACCCCATTTCCATGTATAATCACAGACCGGAAGGATAAACAAACTATGGGAAAGTTTTGTTGTTGTTTACGTTTCTTTCTTGGGTTTTGCTCACATGATATTGCAGCTTGATGTGTTCTCATCACTAAAGTAATCAGAATACTGATCACCACCGTGTGGCGGATACGGGTATGGATACGGATACGGGTATGGATGTTGTTGGTGCGGCGGTTGAGGTGGCATGTAATTGACAGCTGGCGGTGGTCTAGCGTACATCATTGGCTGGAACCGCTCGTTCCCCATAGCTCGTTGCTGGTTCATAACCGCAGCTAAGTATTGTTGTTGTTGCTGCTGTTGCAAGTAAGCATTTCCCGGCGGCATTGAATCTTGTCCGCCTCCGCCGTTTCCAGGGCCTTGAAAATATCCTGGCGGTGCTCCGGCGGATGGGCCACCGCCACCGCCACCGCCTGGTCCCATTGCGGGTAATCCTTGAACCGCCTGCATATTATTACTCATTGGACCAGGACCACCACCACCCATTGGTGGTAAATTACCCATTTGCCCACCCATTGGCATACTCATGGTCGGAGGTCCACCACCATTGCCGCCTCCCATTGGACGGAAACCCGGTGGGAGTCCACCACTCATGGGTCCTCCTCCTCCTCCGCCGCCGCCACCCTTTTTGCCTCCGTTGGGACCTCCGATCATCTGACCTCCGCCACCTCCTTTAGGACCACCACCACCTCCTCCTCCATTTTTCCCGTCTAGCGGATGTCCACCACCACCACCACCGCCTTTGCCGGCGTTCTTGCCTCCGCCTTGGTTTGGATTCCCTACATTACCACCACCGCCTCCGCCGGGACCTCCCTTCTTACCACCGTTGCCTCCGCCGCCGCCAGGCATTTGACCGGGAAAAGGAGCACCACCGGGACCTCCTTTACCCACGATTTTACCACCGGCGGGTCCAGGACCACCGCCGTTTTTCTGAGCGTTTAACATCTGTTGAGCGTTTGGCATCATCATGTTAGGCATCATGTTGTTAGGCATCATCATGTTACCACCACCACCACCACCCATCATCGGCTTCATCTTGTTAGGCGGAGGAGGGTGGTCGTCAAACTCATCATCCTCCAAATCATCGTCAAACTCGTCATCATCAAACTCATCATCATCGAATTCGTCGTCACTGAAATCGTCTTCATCGTCATCATCAGGAACATCGAACTTCACAGCCTTCTGATTAGGAGGGTTCTTGTTCACAGGAACAGAGCCAGGGCCTGGACCTTTTAACTGAGGAGGAAGCTTCAAGTCTTGAAACCCTTTCATCTGCTGAAGCTGTTGAAGCTGCTGAAGCTGCTGGGGATTCAGCTGCTGCATCTGTTGTGGAGTTAACTGTGGAAGCACCATCTTCGGTGGCCCACCGCCGCCGCCGCTACCACCACCGCCACCACCTCCTCCGCCTCCTCCACCACCGCCTCCTTTCTGACCTTTGTTATTGTTTCCACCGCCGTTACCGCCTCCGCCTTTGCCGCCGTGGTCAATCTGCATGCCTTTGAACTGATTGGCCAAGTTTGGTTGGTTCTGATTGGTGTTATTTCCTTTTGGAGCTCCCCATATTTCGGCATGTTTACCAGATTTCAAGAGCTTCTTGATAAGAACTGAAGGGTCTACGTTTCCAGATACCGTCACTTTCCCTTGCTCTGCGTCTATTTTAGTCGTGAAAACACCTGTTTCAGGACCAAAAACAAATTAGCCAAGGTCAATGAAGAGATCATAGTCTTTATCTAGAGGTTAGTCAAATCAGAATTAAAATGAAAATTTTTCTTTCTGAAAGTCAAAATCGAACAAGGTAAGATTTTGGAAAATTTTGGTTTTTTTTTTACCTTCAATTTTCTGCAAGATTTTCTTCACTTTCTGCTTACAACCATCACAGTGAATGTTTACCTTGAGAACACACGTCTACAAAAGAAAACACCACAACAAAAAACAGAGTAAATTCTCATATTTCTGTAAAATTGTTAACATCAAGAATGGAAGCAAAAAAGTGGTGAGCAGACCTGGATCTTCATAAACTCCTCTTTACTCATTTTATCCTTCAATTGGTGAAAAAATTGTAATCTATCTCACTAGATCTGAGACAACTCCTCTGGTTCTTGAAAGTTTAATCTGCACAATCAAAAACCCAGAAAATAATTACTTGAGGAATATATTCAAAAGACAGAACACAGAAGCAAACATAACTGTGACCGCACACAAATGATACATTATCTGCGTACACAAGGTATAGCTTGAGAGAAAGGACTCTCTTTTCTCATTGGGTATTTTCCATGGAAGACAAATATGCAGAGAGAAGATTTAGAAACAGAGAAGGCAAATCAGAGACTTACTTGAATGAAGCAAAGAAGGAGAAGGAAGAAAGTTTCAGACTTTACAGTAAGTTTGGTGAACATTAACTTCTCTACTTCAACTATTTCAGAATGAGAGGGAGAGAGATAGAGAGAGATGATGCAAAGTTGCTACTTCGTTATCTTTTTTAAGATGTGCTTTAATTTATTGGGAGAAATGGAGTGAGTGCAAGTACTCTTCTTATTTTGGGCTAATATGGATATATGTTTTTTTAAAAAATTACTTTCCCCCATATATAACTTTAGTGGTAAGATATGAAAAGTAATTATCAAAGACTCAAAGTAGATTAGCAGTATGTGTTAAAAAAGAAACTAGATTGGGGAGTGTTAAGGGTATCACCGCCTTAATGTTTCTTAAACTCCATATCAATATAATAATTCTACATTTTAATCATACAAAAGTAATTTGATTTTCGTACAGATTCTTAAATAGAATTTATTGTTTTATTTTACCCCGTGTTATTAAATTTAAAACTGAACACTGAAACTAAATTTAAACTGAACACTGAAATTCAAATTAATACATTTTTTTCCAAGAAGTAACACTTTTAAGTTTTAACTGTGAAGTATAACCAACACTTGAAAAGCAAACGTTGGAAATGGGGACTAAGAACTCTATGTGAATATTCATAAAATCCCACATTAGTAATATTTTATAATAATGTGCTTTTATTTTAATTTACTCATAGATTTATTAGCTCGGCTTATGTGGCTCGGCTTGGCCTCAACTAAACAAATAAGTGTTTTATGAGAATTAGTCCTTGTAACAATTTATTTCTTAATTACAACAACGAACCGGTTAATTTAACGTTACTGTGCGAGAAAAAACGTGAAGTTGTTCTCTCTTTATTCCTTCCGTATAAACCGGTCCTAGGAATTTCGCTACATTAAATTTAGGAACGATCTTTCATTCTTTCTTACCTCAATAAACTGCATTTCAAACTGTAAAACTTAATCGCTCTTACTGCGTAATTAAATCTCTATCATCTTCTTGTATAAAACTAATATTCTATGAAAATATATGCTTTATATGTTGTTTTAAAAGTAACATACATAAATTAAGGTAGGACGGATGACCAGATCTATATAATATCGAGTTTAACTATTCGGATTATAATATGTGGCCACCAAATAACCAGATTTCATATATCCGTTCAATATAGGAGGTGTTTGGGGATAAGTTTTCAAAAACTTTAAAATGACTTACAGCTTTAAACGTTACTAATTTTACAAGCTCATTTTATCTTCCTGAAATCTCTCCAAGTCTCTAAAATCATTCATAACCAAAATTTTGTTTTTCTTCATATTTTATGGCTTTTTTAACAGGCAAGAATTTATGAATTTTCTTTTTTAAATCACAGTTATTCATTATAAAAATATAGTTACAGTCTACATTTTAAAAGCAAAAGTCCTAACTAATAGTTGAATGGATTGAAGTGTTATTTTATCATGTAACAAAATTTTAATTTGTATTACGCGAAACGAATGCCTAGTTATGTAATTGTGTAAAGCACTTAATTATGTGAGATCGCTCTCTTACGTTTTTGAATAGTGAGATAATTAGGTAATGTTTTAAGATGCGGAGAGTGGAGTCATCGTAATGATCATATGCTTCGTGTCATCGTGTGAACTTCAATACTAGTAATCTATGATGCTCGGTTCTTATAAAACTGTTATTAGTAACTTAGTATTTAATAAAGTTTGATTTAATGATTTGCGAACAGTGAATTTGTATCTGCGGTGATATTAAATATCACATGGTCTTAGGCTCTTCTCAGCCAGTCTCAAAACATGGAGTGTTATATGGAAAAGGGCAGCGGAAATAAAATGAAGAAAAACAAACAGAGTGTTTATCTTTATCTTTCTGGTTTGATTTATATGATTGTATACCCAAACCCAATCATGATTAATTTAATTCTACGATTCAAAAAATCTATTGACCATATCGATTCACATATACTTGTAATAATTAGTCACGATTATATCATTCCACGCGGCTCGGTTTTTTTAATCATGAACAACTATACTCGATTTCATTTCATTTCAAATACAAATCACCACAGATCAGGGTTTAATGATAAGAACTAGTTAAGGTATTTAAGCATCCTAATTCAATTCACATCCATAGTTAAAGAGGGGACTCCTAATGCTATATTGCTATCCTTTTTTGAAGGTTGTGTTTGTCTATTCACGAACAAACTATTCATAAATAGTGACATACAAAACTACACTAAACGATTGATTACCACATACAATAATTTTTTTTTTAAAGAACAACATATGATAGTTTACCACACGGAAACTATATTTTGTTGAATTATAGTGTGAAATTTATAATTGTTTTGCTCTAGCATAAGACCAGTAACGGTTTTACATCAAATTTATGTCAAACTGTTTATTTTGAAAAGGAAATAAGCATTAGAAACTAATTGTACAAACTAAATTAAGTGTACTATTTAACTACAAACTAGATTTTAACCCCGTGCGTCCGCACAGGAATGTTTTATTTTTTATTTCTAATATAAGTTACATTTATCTTTTTTGTTTAGATATAATTTATTTTTGTTATTTATTTTTTTTTTTAAATTAAAAAATTATTATCATATTTTAATTTTAAACAGTAAAATTTGTATATTAGTAGAATAAGAGTATACGTTAATTAAATATACATTGTTCTAATGTTAATTATAAACTTTGTTATTATGTAAATTTAGATTTACACATAAACAATCTATATATCTATGAATTTGCTAATCCATCCGTTTAGTTGTCTTAAATCATTTTTAATATCTTACATGTTTTGACAAATTAATCCGTATAAGACTATAATTATAATTGTATAATCCTATAAATATTTATTAATATGGAATATTTGGACCAATTGATTATGATATAATAAGATATTTATTTACTATTTGTGCTATTAAAAAATGTGTATATATATAAAACGGACTAACATGTTAGTTTAATTATCTCAAATCATCTTAATATCTTACATGTTTTAATAACTTAACTCATGAACCTTAAATATATAACTCTAATCACCTCGATCATATTATTGTATAATATAAATATTTATTAATCTCAAATATTTGATATTTTAGACCGATTGTTTATGATAAATACGATAAAATATTTATTTACTATGCATTTTTATAAAAATATTATTTAAATTCAAAATTTTAAATTAAATCTTTCCTGTATTTAAGAAATTCTAAAGTATTAAAATTATTATCTAAATTTTTGTAATAAAATTTAATTATAATTTTTTTGAATTTTTTGAATTTAAATTAAATTTAATGCAAATTTTTGTAACTAAATTTAATTAAATTTTTAATAATTTGAAATTTAAATTAAAGATGACATAGATTTTAAGAAATCTAAAAAAATTAATAACTAATTTTCCGAAATTAAATATAAAAATAAAATAAAATATTATTAAAAAAATTTTGGAAGTGTTTGGATGCAAGCACTAAATGTGTTTCTGTTTTAATAGAATAGATATTCAGCGCTACATTTGTAAAGGTCACAAATAATTGAATCCAACTGTCCATGATTTTTTACCCTTTGTCGAGTTTTTTTTTTTAAATAATCGAGTGTCATAAATTTAGTAGAAGTTGGAATTAAAACAACAGGACTAAGTAGGCGGAAACATGACAAAAATGGTTAAAAGAAAGAGACGTGTTAAGAGAAATTTGGTTATAAGAATATGATTGTTCAAAATACAGAGATTAACCTTATATATAATGCTAAAAAGACTGTTATAAAAAATTAATAATAACTGAAAAAGTGGAAAAAACAAAAAAAATAAAGGAGAAAAAGGTGGGGTTGGGTAAATGATGAAAACCTCAACCTTACGAGTGAACATAATCACGTTTTGGGCCGCATCAGTTTCTCTTAATTTTCATGTATTTAAATCCAACTTTAGACACTTTTCGTGTACGCATTTATCATTATTGCCCTTTGTCTCAAAAGCCTAAATAATGTAAACTTAGCATGAAATACTGTTGAAAAAAAAAAACGAAACACTCTCCTCTCCCCATCGTATTTTAGATTTCCTTTTGGCTTTTTATTCAAACTATACTATAAGTATACTGTTAGACGAAAAAGAAATATCAAAAATCGAAATTCACAGCTGTACTGTCAAATTAGTGAAGAAATAAGGAGAACCAGACACATGCATACAAAAATATACAAATCTCAGGAGGTTTCTGTATTCTGGAACTCCATATCAACTATTTATACTACATTGTGACTATTATGTTGGTTGAGTTTTTTTTCTTTTCTTTTTCGACATCGGTTATGCTTATAAGCTTATTCATGTGCTGTGTGAGTTGTTAAGAATAAAGGCGTTGGTAATATACTATTAGCTTATAATTGAGAATCCAACAAAATCTATTTTGTAAGATATTTTTTCTAAATTTGTATAGTGCATGCTTTTATTTTCTCACTGATGGTATACAGATTTCCGCAAAGTTTTATGTCAAATGGGAAATGACAAAGAGAATGTAAATAGTAAAATCTCAAATCGAGCTTTTACAATTGATAAATATCAAATGCATTGACACACAAATTATTCATAAACCTTTTTGTTAGGTGGATCAACGTTGTTCACGCCTCGACGATATTTTTTTGTGTGCAAATGTCCGACGATTTTCTTATTTAACAAACAACGGACGAGGTACAAGCATGTTAGGTCCTAATAATTATGGGTGTTAGAGCCAAAAAAAGGACAATTAAAATTCGTTACTCGTAAAAAATATAGTAGATATTTTCATCGCCATATATATCGATGAAACTTAATTTGTAGTTTTGTAAGATAGGACAAGAGAAACGTTAACTCATATATCTATTGTATAATATAGTCCAAGTCTTTTATAACGAAAGGACATGGTACAATATTGACATTTATGATAAATTTTTACTATGGTTCAGGAATGATTCCATAAATTTGCTGCATTATTGAATTATTTGAAGTTTTCTTGGGTACACGTATACTTATAAGTTATAATTTACAAATCGTGTTGAAGGACGAATAGATTTTATCTTGCCTGTCCAAGTTATAAATCGATACTAAACAATAGCTTTAAAACTCACATGATATTAATTTCTAAAACTAATTTAGAAGTCTGCTATAGACCCAAAGATACAAAAAATAATATATAATTAAGTTTTTTATCACATTAGATTTTTCGTTTATACATTTTTGCAATGGAAATTTGACAATATATATGTGATTTAAAGAAACCAAACTGGAATCTGACAAGATAAAACTTCATTTTGATCGACTAATCTAGCAAGTACATTTGAATAATATTTGGTTGATTGCAATAAAACTTGTAGCTGATTTTTTGCCTGAAATGATAGAACTGAGTCACATGAGTCTCCAATGTTCACATGGGGTCATCTTCTTCTTATTGACAAAGTGACATTAATTGGAGTTTTTGTCCCTATTCTCTCCTCTTGTTACCATCTTTTCCTTTGGATTCGTTTTTTTTTTTTTTCCTTTCTCAAACACAATACGTTTGGGACTTGAATTGTTATATCCTAGCGTGGAAAATGTTATACCTATTAGCTATTAATCCATATTTAGTCGACAGTTGACAGTGTTAACAATAAAACTTGATTATGTATGTTTGAAACTCGAACAGTGTGAACTGACGCAAATGATATTATCTTTGACGGTAGTACCTAGATTCTTATCCATTTAGCAGATTTATCTTGTACTTAATATCTGTAGCTATACTCAAAGTCAAAACTAATCTCGCTTGGTTCATTGGCATTGCTAAATATTCCGTTGAGCAACCACATTCAGTTTTCCTAGTGGCTAATGGGCTACAATTGTCGAGGTACCTAAACTTAAACTTCTTGTAGAACCATATCCATTGATGGACCTTAGAAGTCAAATCCGAGAAAAAGCTATACCAGAAGGTTGGTCTAAAATAGAATATATATGAATCTGAGAAAAATATACGTAGAGGGATATACATGGAGACAGGTGATATATAAATGAGGTTTTGTAAGATTTTTGATTAAACATCATGGTATGACTAGTAAACATTGTCATAGGAAAAAGGGGGAAAATATCTTTTACACTCAATAAATATTCCAAAACAAGACAAAGACAACCACACATAGACTTAGGGCTTTAATGTTCAAAACTTCAAAATTGTATGTTTGCGTTGCGTGTATGTTTGTATTATAAATAAAAAACAA
>NW_006256829.1:5918501-5931767 GCF_000478725.1 Eutrema salsugineum | reverse complement strand
CACCTGTAATTATGGTAAGCTTTCAAGTACTTATGCTTTGTATTCGTCAGTCATATCGGTAGTGTTAGCCTCTTAGATATTATTTTTCGAAGCCTATTTAACAAATTGTTATCTTAGCTTGGATAATATCCACAAGAACTGAAATGCAACCAATACTTGACTAGAAACTAAGCTACTGACATAATCATGGTCGCAGGAACTGAATTTTTCAACAGACGCTGTAAACTTTGTAGACCTTAATGTAACATTGAGCTGACTTACAACTACATTTTCAGTCGATATTGTATTTTTGGATTTTTTATGAACAAAAACCCAGTGCCAGGACATAGGAGTTTTTCAGTTATAGAAAGGGAGAAATGATGGCCTTGGCGCTGTAAATGATTTTCCAGCTGCTTTTTCTATAGGTCTGTGTTTGGTTTCTCTGACATCTAATTCACGGGTTCATAGATTCTTCAAAACAGCTGTTACGTTGTTTTATCTGGATAAAGTATTCTTCCTTCCTCCTAACTTACCTCTGGTAAAAATGCAGGCTCGAACAGGGAAACTCTCAGAGGAAGGTGTTAGGTTTTTCGGGTCTTTATCTGGATGGACAGCGACACTTATGTTCATGTGGATGCCTATTTCCCAAATGGTAAAACAACTTGTGTTCTTTTCCCTCTGTTCTTTGATTGATTTCGTAAAAGCTCCTTGCCTATTAGATATCTGATGTTCTACTTCGACATTTCAGTGGACAAATTTCCTAAACCCAGAAAACATAAAAGGCTTATCGCCAATCACAATGGTACTTGCGATGATGGGAAACGGGCTTATGATCCCACGAGCACTATTTATCCGTGATTTGATGTGGTATAGCTAAGCTTTCTCAATTCAAAGGCTTTCAGCTGAAAATTCACACATAGTACTTGATATTTATCAAACTGTGACGTAGGTTCACTGGCTCGATATGGGCAACTCTCTTTTATGGATATGGAAACATTCTATGCTTATACGTGTAAGACTCCTTGCACATCTCTCTTGAGGTTTCAATGGTCTTTTTCGCTAGAGCATAACCAAGGATTGTCCAAATGCAGGTATAACTGCACCAGCAAGTCATTCTTCGTGGCCGCCACAGTTGGTTTGATCTCATGGCTAGGTTCATAACCTCAAAGATACTCTCTTACATAAGCGTCCTTCGTTTTTGCCATATTTTCAGATGGGAAATACTCATAAAACAGTGTCTGAAAATGACTTCTTCGTTTTAATTGTTTGTGAAACAGGACTGGCTTTGTGGAGAGATGCAGTGGCTTATAGTCACAACTCGCCGTTTAGATCTTTGAAGGAACTGGTTTTTGGACCATAACCTTAAATGCGACAAACGCCGTTTGCTTCAAGCAAGTCCATAGGGTTTACTTGTTTGCAAAGTTCTCGGTGTCAACTCAAGGACCAAGTCCTGAGTTCATGTGTAATTTATGTTATTCTTTTTTCCAAGTTACTGTGTAAAACGCCTATTTACTATTTAGTGCAACTTAATGTATTGTATTATATTCGCAGAATCATAATGCTAAATCATTATCTATCAACTAGTTAAATTCGACAATATTTCAAGGGCAATATCTCAATTCTCAAATAACGATGAAGGAAGGATAAAGAAACTGAAAAAGAACCCAAAAAACCTTTGAATGTCAAATCAAACTTGAAACATTTCTTGGTTCAGCTTGGTTATCGTTTTCCTAGACTTCCCGGTTCCGTCTGAGTAGTTGGGCTGATGACCTTGGGCCTATCGTTAAAAAAGGCCTATTATCTTAGCCCAGATTAAGGCACACGTGTCATTCAGCTCTTGCCTAAACCAGCTATTTTCACGGCGAAGAACATTTCCAAAAAAGCCCTAGATCCCGGAGAAAAAAAACCAAAAATGGAGGAGACGAAGCCATTGGGAGGGAATCATCCCCAGCAGCAGCAGCAACAACAACAACTCCTTTATCAACACCAATTACAACAGCAACAGAGACAACAACAACAGATGCTTATGTTGCAGCAGCTGCAGAAACAACAGCAACAAGCGGCGATGTCTAGGTTCCCGTCAAACATCGACGTGCATCTCCGACCCCCTGGGTCAATCCAGAACCGACCAATTGTTCATCCTCAGCAGAACCCTAACCCTAACCCTAATTTGGGACAGCACACACCGAGTTTTCAGCAGCAGCAGCCACAGCAGCAGATCGTATCGAGCCAGCAGATGCTGCAGCAGCAACAACAACAACAACAGCAGAAATTGATGCGTCCTTTGAATCACATCGAGCTACAATTCGCTTATCAGGACGCTTGGCGTGTCTGCCATCCAGATTTCAAGCGACCTTTCTCTTCTCTCGAAGATGCTTGCGAGAGGTTACTAGTATCTATCAAATCATTTATTTGTTTCTTATAAAAATTGGCATTTATTACTTCTACAAATTTCCCGTTTTCTTATATCTATGCTAAAACTTTCCATTTTTGTGAGATAAATTCATTGCCTTGATTGAACATTCTGTATATGGTCCCGTTCTTGGTCATTACTTATACGTGTGTTCTCCAATGACTTACGCAGGTTACTTCCTTATCATGTAGTAGCAGATTACGAAGCAGAAGAGGATGATAGAATCCTTGATTCAGACCCAACAGGCCAAGCCCTATCCCGCTCTCAACAATGGGATAACAACATTGCTGCCAAAGTTGCTGAATTTACAGCAACGTTTGAGAAACAAGCCTTAGCTTTCAACATTATAACTCGAAAGCGAGCAATGGGAGAGTTCAGATCCGAGGAAAGGTTGATGGTAGAACAAGCTTTGCTACAAGAAGAGAGGAAGGCGTTGTTTGAACTGAAAGCAGAAATGGATAGGGAGAAAGCTGGCCGGGAAGCTCAGGAGGCTAAGCTTAGAATGGCGGCTTTGGCTCAGGCTGGACAGTCACAATCCCATGCCGAGATAATGGCTCGTAACCCATTGAGGGCTAATGCGGTTGGGAATCAGGGAAGCAATATTCAGCTAAGCCACGAGATGGGAGAACAAGGACGTAACATGAACCCTGATGAGATGATGAATGGATGGGGAAACAACAGTCAGAGAGATGAGAAGGAACCTTCAGAAGATTTCTTGAATGATGAGGAGAATGAGAATGGAGAGACGGGTGAACAAGAAAACTGGCGTGGAGCAGGAGAATTCGATTTGAATAGCCGGTAAACTACCAATTTGGGGGACGATCTGGAATCTCTTTGAGTTTGAAAATGGAAAGGAAGTTATAGTTGCTCTTGATATTACTGAAATAACTAGATTCAAGCTGCCATACATGCCGGGTTCTGAATTAAGGTCAAGTATAGGTGTATGAATCAGATCAGATGGTCACGCTTAAAGCTGATGCTGGCTCTGTTTCTAGCTGAACCACTAAATGTGAATCCAAGTAAGCATTGCTCAGAAACTTATCGGTTTTAATGTTTCTGTACCTTAAGTTAGATGTGTGTTTAATTTTTATCGATTAGTGTCTTGTGAGGAATAGAGTTCTTCATTATACATGGAGATGGAGTGGCTTGTTATATAATAAGCGACTCTTGTAAAAGTTGTATGAGATTCAGATTATAAAGCTTATAGTAGCTAAGATTTCTTCTTTTTGTGTGTGTGTGCAACGTAGCTAAGATTATGTATGTATAAGTTACTAATGTAGATTTGTTTTGGTTATGTATGCACTAGTTTCGCGTTGGACATGTATGGATTGATTGTGTTTTTTTTTTAAATATGTGAAAAGAGGATTTGAGATTTAAGGTTCAGGTGGAGATAATTCAATAGTAGAAATAAATGAGTAGTTTTTAAGTGCACGAAACATAAGGAAGATTGACTGAGAGTGGTTTCCTTTGAAGTCATTCATGGAATTAAACTAAAAAAATCATGTGAAAGCACAAAAGAAAAAATTAAAGAAACTAGCAAATTTGTGGGATTTCTCTATAAAGACCAAAAATTCATGTGAAAGCACCAAACAAAATAAACATAAAACTGGTATCTTTTACTTAAGTAAATTTTTTTTTTTAATTCGAATCGATATTGCTTGTGCATACTTAGTCACAGTGGTATCTTATGTCATTGGTTTGTGTCATAATGCCTTATGATTCTGTTGATCACGAGAAGTCTGCACGTGGGAATATACTGCTACGTACAGTGGGGCCCTTCGCTGCCATAAATTTTGGTGGAAATTTCTTTCTTTTTCAGTTTCAGTTTCACTAAAGAAAAATAATCGTATTTAGTAATCTCTTTCTAAACTGAAAAAGTTTATCCAACACCATAACAAAGATTCACTTTTTTTGTCGTCAACAAAGATTCACTTTAAAATAAACTTTAGCTATTTTTCTAAGTTTTTCTTAACGAGAAGAGCAATTTTTGGGTTGAAAAATAAAATAAAAACCTCGGATTTGTATCCCGGAATCCCGAACCAAAAACAACTTAACAATTCACTAATCTTAGCTAATTAGACACTTATTCTAAGCATTTTATTCTCATATATAGATCAGTAAATATACTTCAGAAGATTTTGAACCATTGGCTTGCAGGTTCACAACTACTATCTCCCGTCAAACACTTGCAACGATTAGCAAAAACATTGTTATCCGAATCCACGTCTAAGCATACCAACGAACCGTCCTTACTCTTGAACGACAAATGCATCTTTGTGGCTGATATTCGCTTAACCTTTGTGCATCTCGTGCCAAGTTTCACGCTCTTTCCAACCATTGTTTCGCCTTCTAAGCAAGATCTTTGAGTACCTCCTTTGATCTCAAGTGTACCTCCATGAGAATAGCTCCACGGCTCATCCTTTGTGCATGGACCTAACGTGAGCTCTGACTCATGACAAGGCGATTTTCTCACTAGGCAGAGTCCGGTTAACGGATGGAATAACTTCTTGTGATGATTGTGCTTTATACCGGGTCCTGTTACAATTTTAGTTAATATCTACCAAACGTTTACTATCATTGGTGCATAACTTAGGTTAAACTCTTCAAGCAAAGAAAAGCAAGATAGCGATTGATTTATACCTTTATGCGGTGGTTGAATCACGGAGAGCCTTTGGAGATAAGTATAGTTATGAACATTGTGCCAATTCGCATCTAACATACCGTAAGCTTCAACTACACCTCGTTTACCTTCACGGAAATAATAAACTCCCGTTAGCGCCCAAACCGCCCAATCGATATCTTTCTCGGCCGCCCATGCTAGCATACAACTCATGTACCTATAACGTATAATTAATATTAAACTATTTCTATATTCGTGCAAATGTGTATGCAACAAAAGATCTCAATGTAATATATTATACCTGTTTCCTTCGAAATCGCCGCCTCTTTGATCGGTCCCGAACTCGCTCAAGAACAAAGGAAGGCCTTGTTCGAGAAGGAAACCTCCGGTACGACGCTCCTTAGCGAAGATTTGGCTGCAAAAATCGTTGACATTGTGCGATTTCCATTGACCAGTACCATCGGTGAAAGCATACCAATGAAGCTCCAAGACAAGCTTTTTCTTGAAGCTAAGATTCACTGGACGATCTTTTAAAAAAGTTAGGTCAGCGTCAAATTCAAGCCCGGAGAGTATGACCAGAACGTTAGGGTTTGATGTATGCACTGCTTCTGCTCCTTTTTGCATGTACCTACATGTGAAAGATATCATTTCCAATATGAATAATTCAGACAATTATGTTTTTTTGTATTTAAGTTAATTAAGAATCAACGAAATCATGTCAATTAATAAATTATTTGTCTGCGTTGATTCTTGTTGTTACGTTTATGAACATTGGATTCCTATATATCAACCCATGAATATAATATATATGATCATTTTTTAAAAAAAAATGGTACTTATACTCAATTATTCTTATGGATTTAATTATTTAAAGCACAAGGGAATAAAATCGGTTAAGATCTAGAATAGCTAAATAATTAACGTGCATTAATTTCCTTGGCCTTCAAGCTTCACACGCATGGTCATAATGGTAAAAAAGGAAAGGGAATTTATATACGTACGTGTACCAATCTTTTGCTGTATGATTGTGGCCTCTAAGTTCATTCCTCAGGCTCATACCAACAACGTTATTAACGTTCATAAAGATTGTGGCCATCTTCTTAAGACCCAACATCCATAGATCCGGGTCGAATTTTGGGTCGCCAAAGAAAGCGTCCGGGTCACCGTTGCTGCAACACCAGCCCGGTACGGTCTTGTGGTTGTCAAGTATCACCATTACATCGTTTCTCCCAAGACTATGCACCACCGCCTAAGAAAAGTATCACTTACCTTAGAAGTTACCATATAGTTAAAACAAAATATTATTTATTTATACAACATTAATCAGTCTGAAAATAAACGAAAGAGGAATCGGTGCCAAAAAAAGAAGAAAACATTTTTTTGGTCCTGATTCATGATTATTTATGTATACTTGCCTGAAAGGCATTGATAAGAGGAATATTGACAATGGATGGATTGTGATTGTGAATCCCTTGAAGCTCATGATCCAATCCATATCTCTCAAACGATTGTTTAACCGTAACATTATAGGCTAAAGTGTCATTAATCATTAGTTCGAGTGGCCATGTGAGCCTAACACAATTGAAGCCCATTTCTCTTATCTTCTTTGATATCGAATCCATTGGCTGGCTGCTTAGCCCCTCGGCCACCACTGGCTGAAGGTGTGAAGGCCAGTTCGCGCACGCTAGCTTCACGCGGTGGCCACTCTCGTTGACGATCCATCGTGATTTTGTGGAGAGTGGATAATTTGTTGCTAGTGTTAGAGATATTGATGAAAATAGTAAGAACAAAAATAGATCTAAAGGAAAGACTGCATTTGCCATGTTAATCTCTTAGTGATTAATTGTGTTTGAGGAAGACCTTTAAATTTAAGTTTATATACAACGTACAATCAATGTTTTTGTCCTAATATCAGGGGTTTTGTTGAGTATTTTTATAGATAATTGACTAAATATTTCAGGGTTTTAGTTTGATGATAGTTTTCAAAGTATAGTTTTCTTTGAGATTTTTACGGAACATTGTGGATAAGTATCTTCTTGCCACACATTTTCGATAATACATATCTTAAAACCAATTTAAAACATGCGGAGTATTTGTAGTTTTTTTTTTTTCTTAATGTTCGAAGACATAATTAATTAAGAGGATAAATCATCAGTGGATCATAGCCTGATGAAATGTCGAGAAAGTAACTTGGGAGAAACCCTAAAATGTTGGATCATCGCCTGAAATGTCGAGGAAGTAACTTGGGTGAAACTTAAAAATGTTTCTGGTCGTTAAATAATCTCGCTTTTTATTTGCTTTCCCCCTAAAATTTATATACAGCACGAAGAGCAATATACGAAGTAAAGATTTTTTTTTCCTTCACTTCACCGTAGGTTTAGCTTGTAATCTTTTTTTTTTGGTATCTAGCTTGTATTCTTCTAAGTTTTTTATATCTCTCAAACCTAAAGATTAAGAACATGTTGGGAGAAAATATGTTAAAAAGTTCATCTCAAATTGATTGCATGCTATATTTTTCTTCTCATATCATTTTAATTACTATATAAAACTTTCACTGTCTGGCTGAATTGATTAAAAGTATTCAAATTTGAGGAATCTACATATTTTTTAATAAAAAACTTATTATGTTCATAGCATTTTTGCATATAAAATGATTTTTCAACAATTATTAATGGAGGTAATTATTTTTTTTTCATTTGGTTCAAGAACTTGTGCGGTGTATACATGTGATTTGGATATTGTAGTTGATGTTTGTATAATTGTATTAATATAATAAATTAATTATATAGCAAAAAAAAAAACAATTCGTAATAAATAAAATCAAGAAAGTAACGTAATGTTGTGGACGTCTCGTAGGCTATGTCTGCCGCCACATGTCGACCGTGAGGTTGGTCACGTTGTCTCACAAACTCAAATACTCTGAGCTGTATTTCTTTGGGGAGCTGTAATTTATCCTCAATTCTATTGAATATATATTAAAATATCCTTTTTGTTGTGAAAACTTAGAAACTTTATTAATCTGGAATGTATATATAGAATACATAGAGAATTTAAGTTAAGTATAATGCCTTGATGGGCCTAATGGGCCGGTATAAGAGTCCATATATGATATGTGTTATAACACTCCCCCTTGGACGAGTGAACCGGGTCAGCTACTCAATCGGGATCTCGATAATGCGCTGGGGAATGTTGCCTTATTAAAACCTTACCAGGAAAAACCCAGTGGAACAAAACCATGGTGAAGGAAAAAGAGTACAACACGCATTACTCCCCCTGATTGTAGCATCACTGCAGATCTCTAAGTCTATACATTCCTATCTGTTTGACGAGCTTCCGGTGTGTTGAAGTAGGCAATGATTTGGTGAAGAGGTCAGCTGAATTCTCACTGGATCGGACCTGCTGAACGCTGAGAGTGCCGTCCTTCTGCCAGTCTGAGGTTGAGAAGAACTTCGGTAGAATGTGCTTCGTCCGATCTCCTTTGATATATCCTTCCTTGAGCTGAGCTATGCATGCCGCGTTGTCTTCATACATCACCGTGGGCTGTGTGTCTTCGTCCATACCACAATCTCTGCGGATGTGCTGAGTCGTGGAGCGCAGCCAGACGCATTCCCTACTAGCCTCATGAATGGCTAGGATTTCAGCATGGTTTGATGAAGTGGCAGTGAGTGTCTGCTTCATTGATCTCCAAGAGATGGCTGTTCCTCCATGCGTAAAAACGTAGCCAGTTTGAGACTTGGCAGTGTGCGGATCTGATAGATATCCTGCATCGGCGAAGCCGACTAACCCATCTTTATTTTGGTTAGTATAGAAGAGTCCTAAGTATTGAGTACCTCGAAGGTATCTTAGGAGATGTTTTATACCGTTCCAGTGCCTCTGAGTTGGAGATGAACTATATCGAGCGAGGAGGTTCACGGCGAAACATATGTCTGGTCTAGTGTGACTAGCCAGGTACATTAACGCTACTACAACACTGAGGTATGACTTTTCAGGACCAAGGATTTCTTCATCATCCTTTTTGGGACCAAGAGGGTCATCACTTAAGCTTCTAACTACCATTGGGCTGGTCAATGGGTGAGCTTGGTCCATATTAAATCGCTTGAGTACCTTTTCGATATAAGCCGATTGATGCACAAGGATTCCTCCTTTGATGTACTCAAGTTGTAATCCCAAACAGTACTTTGTTTTGCCTAGGTCTTTCATTTCGAATTCTGCTTTTAAGCAGTCGACTGTTTGGGAGATCTCACCAGATGTTCCGAGGATGTTTAGATCATCCACGTATACTGCTATGATTACAAATCCTTTGTTTGAGTACTTCTTGATGAAGATGCATGGACTGATGGGGTCATTTTTGTAGCCTTCTTTGATGAGGTAATCGCTGAGGCGGTTGTACCACATACGCCCATTTTGTTTCAGTCCATACAAGGATTTGTTCAGCCTGATGCAGTATTGATCTCGAGATGCATTTTTGTCTTTTAGTTCAATGCCATCTGGGAGTCTCATATATATTTCGTTGTCCAGGGGCCCATAGAGATATGCGGTTACAACATCCATTAACCGCAGATCAAGATTTTCTCTTATGGCCAGACTTATGAGGAATCGGAATGTTGTTGCATCCACCACTGGAGAATAAGTCTCCTCATAATCGATTCCGGGTCTCTGTGAGAATCCTTGTGCTACAAGCCGTGCTTTGTATCGAACGACTTCACCGAGTTCGTTCCTTTTGCGCACAAAGACCCATTTGTGGCCCACTGGCTTGATGTGTGATGGGGTCCGGATGATCGGACCGAACACGTTTCTGAGTTTGAGACTCTTTAACTCCACGTTTATGGCTTCTTTCCATTTTAGCCAATCTGTTCGATGTGTACACTGTGTTATTGACGTGGGTTCTAGATCCTCTTGCGTGAGCGCAACATCAAGTGCTACTTTGTATGCAAAGAGTGCATTTAAGTGGACTTCTTTTCGATTCCATTGTATTCCGGACATATTGTAATTGATGGAGATCTCATTGTTATCTTCTGAACCTGGAGATTCGGCGTCCCGAACTTCCATTGAGGGTTCATTAGATTGAGTCTCAGCCGCGGCTATGTCTGATATTGCAGGAATCCCGGTTTCGGTTATTGCACCTTTCTTTGATTTCCGGGGATTCTTATCTTTGGAACCGAGAGGTCTGCCCCGTTTGAGACGTGGTGCAGACTCTGTAGCAACTTGGGTCTGTCCCGTTGGGACAGCTATTCGTACTGGTGCATTACAAGCTGGGATGTACGATTTGGTTACTTTGGTCGAGTCAGCAAAGGAATCTGGCAATTGATTAGCTAGCTTTTGATAATGAATAATCTTTTGGATCTCTGAATCACATTCTAGAGTCCGAGGATCTTGCCAATTTAATGATGTTTGATTCCATGAAAGATCTTTGACCAGCTTGTTTGTCTCACCACCTAAAGAGGGATATACCGATTCATCGAATTGGCAATCCGCATATCTGGCCTTGAAGAGATCTCCAGTGGTTGGCTCGAGATATCTTATGATGGTGGGAGAGTCAAAACCAACATATATTCCCATCCTTCTTTGAGGTCCCATTTTGGTTCGATGTGGTGGAGCAATGGGTACATATACTGAACACCCAAATGTTTTAGGATGGGAGATGTCTGGCTCATGACCCGAGAGTAGTTTGGATGGGGAATATTTGTGTTCACTAGATGGCCGGATGCGTATGAGTTCAGCAGCATGTAATACTGCATGTCCCCATGCTGAGGCCGGGAGCTTTGATCTCATGAGTAATGGTCGGGCTATCCATTAAATGCGTTTAATGAATGATTCAGCCAATCCATTTTGAGTATGGACATGTGCTACAGGATGTTCCACGGTTACCCCCATGGCCATACAGTAGTCATTAAACGCTTGTGAGGTAAATTCACCAGCATTGTCAAGGTGGATAGTCTTTAGTGGGAAGTCAGGGAAATGGGCCCGCAATTTTATGATTTGGGCCAAGAACCTAGCGAAGGCTTGGTTCCGAGAGGACAAGAGACAAACATATGACCAACGGGTCGATGCGTCTATAAGGACCATGAAGTACCGGAATGGTCCGGAAGATGGATGTATAGGTCCACAGATATCGCCCTGGATTCTTTCTAGGAAATGAAGTGTTTGTTTAGAGATTTTAACTGGTGAGGGCCGAGTGATCAATTTGCCTTGAGAACAAGCTGTGCACATGAGGTGTTGAGGATAAGCTCGGTTTCTTTGAGGGTATGCCCTTGAGAGTTTTGAATTAGTTTACGCATCATATTTGCACCGGGATGACCGAGCCGGTCGTGCCAAATAGTATAATCAGTAAACCGGGCTTTGAGAGTGGTATTAGCTTCAATCATACTGACTTTAGCATGGTAAAGTCCAATAGAGAGCGCGGGTATGGTTTCGAGGATTTGTTTATGGCCGTCTACGGTTTTAGTGACTAGGAGGGATTCTTTGTTCCCTTGACCTTGGGTTTCTATGTGGAAACCATTCTGTCTTATATCCTTGAAGCTCAGAAGATTTCTCTTCGAACTAGGAGAATATAGAGCATCTGGTATTTCAAGTTGTGTGCCATTTGATAGCAACACATAGGCATGGCCATATCCTTCGATAAGGTTTGAGGGACCCGCGATGGTGCTAATATTTGCGGTTTGATAGGTTAGGTTTATGAAGTAACTTTTGTTTCTTAAGATAGTGTGGCTGGATCCACTATCTACGACTATGGTTTCCATTTGCTGGTGTGCTTTTCCACCTTTGGATTTCTGACAGGCTAATGAAACTGGGAGCTAATAGACCTCAGTTAGCCGCTACAAATTCCAAGGATTGATCACCAAAACTGGAGAAGCTGCTGGTTGAAGAAGGAAAAACTCGGATCTGGTTTTTTTTTTTTTTTCGGTTGATCGTCGTGTACTGTAAGTGTGCGTGAGGGCGCGTCCGACGTTGGATCGACAAACGGTTTTCACCAGTAGATTCGTCTCGTCGAGGGCTTCGATTTGATATGTAGATCGTCTTCTGGTTCCTCACGGTTTGGAAGATATGCGTCTTTTAAGTTTCGACTTGCTTTTAGGGTTTTGGTGGTGGCCGGATTTATTAGGGTTTTTCGCTCAGAGAGTCTTATCGTGCTGATAACGTGTTGTGAAAACTTAGAAACTTTATTAATCACTGGAATGTATATATAGAGTACATAGGGAATCTAGATTAAGTACAATGCCCTGATGGACCTAATGGGCCGGTATAAGAATCCATATATGATATGTGTTATAACACTTTTATACATAAGAGTATAATATTTTTTTAAAAATTATATATCAATAACTTAACTCCGTAATGTGTCATGTTGATTGGTTCTAAATATGGGATAAGAAAGATAGTTGGGAAAAAAAATACTTATTTCGGTCATGTTGATTAATCAGTACTCCAATTTCAATTTGAAGAACCGTGTTTGGTATAAATAAATAAATATCTCGTTGAGCACAAATGTTAACAATCTTGAATTTTTAAAAATTCAACAATAGAGTGTGGGAATTAAAAATAAAACTATAATAGACTGTGACAGTCCACTGGACCATTAAACAAAAAGATATCATGAGATGAGAGCATCGAGCAACGAATTTTTTGTAACTTGGATCAGAAATTCAAAAACGGTATAAAGAGATAATAATAGTTCTTATCGAAGAAGAGTTAATAATAAACAAAACAAAAAATGATAGGAACAAAATCTTGGAATGATGAAAGAAAGAAGAAGAGAAAACACATGGCTAAGTATAATGGCCTGCCTCTGTTACTTATCTCTTTACTTACACACTCTCCAGGTCCCTCACTTCCCTCATTGGACCTCTCTCGCTCTCTCTTTCCTTCCTCTCTCGTGTTTAAATTCTTCTCCTCTGATTCTCCTTTGTTTCCACAATTTTGTCTACCAAAATTCTAACACCAATAATTACAATCCCAATATACCATAACCACACAAAAACATCTCTTTTTTATCTTTGATGACGAAGAGAAACCATCGAGAAACCTCTGTAGAAGCTCCTTCAATGGGCAAGCAGCTAGAAGACGACAACATGGACGAGCTTCTTGCTGTTTTGGGCTACAAGGTTCGATCTTCCGACATGGCCGATGTTGCTCAGAAGCTTGAGCAGCTCGAAATGGTCTTGTCCAACGATGATTTTCTTGGCTCTAATGCCTTCAACGACACCGTTCATTACAATCCCTCTGATCTCTCCGGCTGGGCCGAGACCATGCTCTC